>NC_036855.1:23679021-24034018 GCF_002910315.2 Salvelinus sp. IW2-2015 | reverse complement strand
AGTAAATGTCAGTTGGCTTTTTCATAGCCAATTCATTGAGAGTATCTCTTACCGCTCCTGCTGTCTCTAGAGAGTTGAAAACAGCAGGTCTGGGACAGGAGCACATCCGGTGAACAGGTCAGGGTTCCATAGCCGCAGGCAGAACAGTTGAAACTGGAGCAGCAGCACGGCCAGGTGCGACTGGGGAGAGCAAGGTCATCATGCACAGGTAGTCCTGACTCCTGAGGTGCTGACTTGTTGCACCCTCGACAACTACTGTGATTATTATTATTTGACCATGCTGGTCATTTATGAACATTTGAACATCTTGGCCATGTTCTGTTATAATCTCCACTCGGCACAGCCAGAAGAGGACTGGCCACCCCTCATAGCCTGGTTCCTCTCTAGGTTTCTTCCTAGGTTTTGGCCTTTCTAGGGAGTTTTTCCTAGCCACCGTGCTTCTACACCTGCATTGCTTGCTGTTTGTGGTTTTATGCTGGGTTTCTGTACAGCACTTTGATATATCAGCTGATGTAAGGGCTATATAAATACATTTGATTTGATTTGAAGTAGAAATACTGTTGTGCAAAAGAGAAAAAAGTAAATAAAAACAATATAGAGATGAGGTAGATAGTTGGCTGGGCTATTTACAGATGGGCTGTGTACAGCTGCACCGATCGGTAAGCTGCTCGGATAGCTGATGCTTAAAGTTAGTAAGGGAGATATAAGTCTCCAACTTCAGCGATTTTTGCAATTCGTTCCAGTCATTGGCAGCAGAGAACTGGAAGGAAAGGCGGCCAAAGGAGGTGTTGGCTTTAGGGATGACCAGTGAGATATACCTGCTGGAGCGCGTGCTACGGGTGGGTGTTGTTATGGTGACCAGTGAGCTGAGATAAGGCGGAGCTTTACCTAGCAAAGACTTATAGATGACCTGGAGCCAGTGGGTCTGGCGACGAATAGGTAGCGAGGGCCAGCCGACGAGAGCATACAGGTCGCAGTGGTGGGTGGTATATGGGGCTTTGGTGACAAAACGGATGGCATTGTGATAGACTGCATCCAGTTTGCTGAGTAGAGTGTTGGAGGCTATTTTGTAAGTGACATCGCCGAAGTCGAGGATTGGTAGGATAGTCAGTTTTACGAGGGTATGTTTGGCAGCGTGAGTGAAGGTGGCTTTGTTGCAAAATAGGAAGCCGATTCTAGATTTTATTTTGGATTGGAGATGCTTAATATGAGTCTGGAAGGAGAGTTTACAGTCTAGCTAGACACCTAGGTAGGTAGAAGCTGTTGAGGAGCCTTTTGGTCCTAGACWTGGCGCTCCGGTAACGCTTGCCGTGCGGTAGCAGAGAAAACAGTCTATAACTTGGGTGACTGGAGTCTCTGACAATTTTATGGGCTTTCATCTGACACCGACTATTATATAGGTTCTGGATGGCAGGAAGCTTGTCCCCAGTGATGTACTGGGCCGTTCACACTACCCTCTGTAGCGCCTTACGGTCAGATGCCGAGCAGTTGCCATACCAGGCAGTGATGCAACCGGTCAGGATGCTCTCGATGGTGCAGCTGTAGAACCTTTTGAGGATCTGGGGGCCCATGGCAAATCTTTTCAGTCTCCTGAGGGGGAAAAGTTTTTGTCCTGCCCTGTTTGGACCATGATAGTTTGTTGGTGATGTGGACACCAAGGAACTTGAAACTCTCGACCCRCTCCGCGACAGCCCCGTCGATGTTAATGGGGGCCTGTTCGGCCCACCTTTTCCTGTAGTCCACGATCAGCTCCTTTGTCTTGTCACATTGAGGGAGAGGTTGTTGTCCTGGCACCACACTGACAGTTCTCTGACCACCTCCCTATAGACCATCTCATCATTGTCGGTGATCAGGCCTACCACTGTTGTGTCGTCAGCAAACTTAATGATGGTGTTGGAGTCGTGTTTGGCCACGCAGTCATGGGTGAACAGGGAATACAAGAGGGGACTATGTACACACCCCTGAGGGGCACCAGTGTTAAGGATAAGCGTGGCAGACATGTTGTTGCCTACTCTTACCACCCGGGGTGGCCCGTCAGGAAGTCCAGTATCCAGTTGCAGATGGAGGTGTTTAGTCCCAGAGTCCTTAGCTTAGTGATGAGCTTTGAGGGCACTATGGTGTTGAATGTTGAGCTGTAGTCGATGAACAGCATTGTCACATAGGTGTTCCTTTTGTCCAGGTGAGAAGGGGCGGTGTGGAGTGCGATTGAGATTGCGTCATCTGTGTATCTGTTGGGGCGGTATGCGAGTTGGAGTGGGTCTAGGGTGTCCGGGTGGATGCTGTTTATGTGAGCCATGACCAGCCTTTCAAAGCACTTCATGGCTACTGACGTGAGTGCCACGGGGTGGTAAACATTTCGGCAGGTTACCTTCGCTTATCTTGGGCACAGGGACTATGGTGGTCTGCTTGAAATATGAAGGTATTACAGATGCGATCAGGGAGAGGTTGAAAATGTCAGTGAAGACACTTGACAGTTGGTCTGCGCATGCTTTGAGTACACGTCTTGGTAATCTGTCTGGCCCAGCGGCTTTGTGAATGTTGACCTGTTTAAAGGTTTTGTTCACATCAGCTACCGAGTGCATTATCACACAGTCATCCAGAACAGCTGGTGCTCTCGTGCATGCTTCAGTGTTGCTTGCCTCGAAGCGAGCATAAAAGGCTTTTAGCTCATCTGGTAGTCTCGCGTCACTGGGCAGCTCATGTCTGGGTTTCCCTTTGTAGTCGGTAATAGCTTTCAAGCCCTGCCACATCCGACAAGCGTCAGAGCCGGTGTAGTAGGATTCAATCTTAATCTGGTATTGACGCTTTGCTTGTTTGATGGTTCATCTGAGGGCATAGCGGGATTTCTTATAAGCGTCCAGATTAGTCTCCCGCTCCTTGAAAGCGACAGCTCTAGCCTTTAGCTCAATGCGGATGTTGCCTGTAATCCATGGCTTCCTGTTGGGATATGTACGTACAGTCACTGTGGGGATGACGTCATCGATGCACTTATTGATGAAGCCAATGACTGAGGTGGTGTATTYCTCAATGCCATTGGATGAATCCCGGAACATATTCCAGTCTGTTCTAGGAAAACAGTCCTGTAGTGTAGCATCCGCGTCATCTGACCACTTCCGTATTGAGCGAGTCACTGGTACTTCCTGCTTTAGTTTTTGCTTGTAAGCAGGGATCAGGATGGAATTGTGGTCAGATTTGCCAAATGGAGGGCGGGGGAGAGCTTTGTATGCATCTCTGTGTGGGGAGTAAAGGTGGTCTAGGATTTTTTTCCCCCTGGTTGCACATGTGACATGCTGGTAAAACATTTGTTAAAACTGATTTAAGTTTGCCTGCATTAAAGTCCCCGGCCACTAGGAGCGCCGCTTCTGGGTGATTATTTTCTTCTTTGCTTATGGCCTTATAGAGTTGGTTGAGAGCGGTCTTAGTGCTAGCTTCGCTTTGTGGTGGTAAATAGACGGCTACGAATAATACAGATGAGAACTCTCTTGGTAGATAGTGTGGTCGACAGCTTATCATAAGGTACTCTACCTCAGGCGAGCAATACCTCGAGACTTCTTTAATATTAGACATTGCGCACCAGCTGTTATTGACAAAAAGACACACACCCCCACCCCTCGTCTTACCAGAGGTAGCGTCTCTGTTCTGCCGGTGCATGGAAAATCCCACCAGCTCTATATTGTCCGTTTCTTCGTTCAGCCACGTCTCGGTGAAACATAAGATGTTACAGTTTTTAATGTCCCGTTGGTAGGATAATCTTAATAGTAGGTCATTCATTTTATTTTCTAACGATTGAACATTAGCAAGGAGAATGGAAGACATTGGGAGTTTACTCGCTCGCCTCTGCATCCTCTTTTCCGGCGTATTTTCTTCACGCAAAAGGCTTGGATCTGGGCCTGTTCCAGTGAAAGCAGGATATCCTTCTCATCGGACTTGTTAAAGGAAAAAGTTTCTTCCAGTCCGCGGCTTTTCTGATGTCCAGAAGTTATTTTCGGTCATAAGAGATGGTAGCAGCAACATTATGTACACAATAAGGAAAAAAATAAGTTACACAAAATGCTAAAAATATAACAAAATTTCACAATTGGTTGGTAGAATGTAAAACGTCAGCAATGTTCTTCAGCGCCATCTTTATTTTGACCCCATCCTTCCCGCTAATTGTGCAACTTTAGATGGTTTTTGGTTGTCTGAGTGAGGGAAATTCTGCAAATTAAGAGGACTCTATGTATGTGTAGACGTTGGGGCATTGGCAACCCGTCATTCAGGGCAGCGCGCCACCTGTTTTGAGCCCCACCCGTTTAGCTAAAATATATATATTTTTGCCTGTTTTCCATGTTATTTTGGTATTAATATATGTCACATGTCAGTTTGGAAACAATGTAAAAAATATAACAATAATTTAGTTAATAAAGCTGCATACAAACAGGGTGTCTTTTTTGTTTTCTTGAGTAAGGCAGCTCCAAAATGCAGGTGTTTCAGCATAGCTCAGTGCTTTCTGTGGTGGTGGGGGCAGCCAGTGGCAAATACAGAGCGTAGGGGTAATGTTCTCTAGTTGCGCTGTGATTGGCTCAGTGTTCTGTCACTCAGCTCGAAAATTCCAGCCCCTTGGGTGCTATCATAGAATTACATTAGAAGTGCCCATCCAAGGCTCAAGGTCATTGGCCACAGATAAAATTACATTTAATCACATTAAATCTACAGTAGCTTTGATTGGACTGATCATGTCAACATCATACTTTCAAAATCTTAGCTAGCAAGCTAGCAGTCATCATCATGAATCAAGTCGACAATCTACTGGCAAATCATTTTCAATCCTTGTCATATGAAGAGAAATAATGAAGAGAAATTATAGATAAAACGTATCAGTGCTCATCAGCCATTGAACATAAACATTACACAAGTTGGAAAACGCAAATTCAACAATGAGTGGTTTGAAAGGAATCAGTAGCTAACTGCAAGCATTGTAAAGCAATCGCTAGCCTGCTATTCAGTGGAGTGGGTGTGTGGTCCAAGCCTGGGTTTAAGGGTCTCTTTTCCAAGCTTAAAAGGATAAACATTCAACATTGGCTATGCTGTCAATGAAGCATGACTTCTGCCGTGCTCAAAACAACTGGAAACTCAGAACTGGGAAATCAAGACTTCAGTGAGTTCAAGACAACTGGGAACATGGAAAAAACAAATTCAGACTGGGAAAATACATTTTGAATGGTCATCCGACTTGGAATTGGAAGTCGGGAACTCGGGCCTCTTTCTTGAGCTCCGACCTGAAGATCACTGACSTAGTCATGATTTGACCTTGATTTTTTCAGAGTTCCCAGTTGTCTTGAAAGCACCATAAATCCAGAGAAAGCCAGGCTTTGATGACAACAATGGCCCATGAAGGACCGCCACACCACATTCCTGTTCAAATGATCACAGCACAAGGTGAGTCCAAAAATGTATTGTATGCTGCTGCATAAATTATGTAATATACCACAGAGATATGTATGCTGCAGCTAAGAAAGTAATACTAAGTGTATGTTGTGCAGTAAGCTGTTAGTAGCACATGTGCCTCACCCTAATAATTKKKTCCCTTTTCCCCTCATTATTTAGCCTACCGTTCTGACTTGGTGAGGCACATGTAGCCTAAAGCCTGTTTTAGAGAAATATAATCACTCATTGTCTGCTTATATGCCCCCTTTATTTATCCTACGGTCCTGAACAGGATTATAATAAATTCCCGCCTTTCCATGCACACTCCTTTCCCTGAATTGCATTGTGAAAGCCTTACACCTTAATATCATATTTTATAATTTAGCTAGTCATGTTGGCAACTGGCTTACAAATGAATTACATCAGTAATTGTGCGATGGCAGGGATGCAGGGTTGTGTTCCAAACAAGTGTGCTTGCTCCAGTTCCACAAAGGCACAGCTAGGAGAGCTCAAAAAGCACCGTATAAACCAGGTTTCCAACCATTTCATGAGGATGAATTACCTGAGGCATGAAAATAAAGTCACGACTGGGCTGATAAACATGCAATGTTTATCCACAAAAAGGCCTGTATGGTTGAAACATCTCTGGTGGGAAAATGCGCAAATTATTTTATGCAGGTTTTAGAATATTTGCATGAAAATCTGTCTTGGATGGATGGAAATCTAGCGAATGTTGAAGACTCTGTAAGTCATAAAACTGCATTGAGATTACTTAGGAACTGTGCACTTCGGAGAGGTTAATAGCCACTTGGACACACCAGTTAGTCAAACCCTTGTCATTTGTCTCATGTTGCACTACCTCACATTAAGATATTATCATGTTACTGAATGTATCCAGAGTATTTTCCAATTTTGTTATCAACAAATGCAGCAAAGAGTACAGTACATGTAAAGTGCACAAATTCAGCAGTGTAATGTTTGGATTCAGTCTTGTGTCAGGTGAACTGTTGTGGCCTCACCTTTGGTCTAAGAAACATTCCTATATTCTCCAAATTGTTGCCCTTCAATTGCTACCAAATAAAAATGTTATTTGTCACATTAGCCAACACATTAGCCTAGCTACATGTAATATATACATGTAGCTAGGGGTAAAGTGACATACAGAAGAAATATTAAAAGTAAGAAACATTTCAAATGTATCCCTATCCACAGGTCAAGACCCACAATGGTAAACGATCAAAATAAAAATAAMCCTGCTCATGATAACTATTGTGTCCAAAATATAGAGGCACAAACATACACACACTAACATTTGTTTATTTGACATGTATAAAGAGGAACCACAGTAACAGCAATCTTTACTAAAATATATTACTAGATTTTAATATATAAAATACATGTTTAATACAGAGGAAAGAGAAAAGCAAGCATTTTATGCTCCCAGAAGCAAAAGAAGGGTTCAACATACTGTATAGACCCCTTGTGCCGTCACCCTCTCACATTATATTCCATCCCTTTTCAGCCTGGGAAAGTAGCAAAAAAGTCCCTTTAAAAAAAGGTGAGACTTGTTCATTGTCAAGTACAGAGATTCCCTTTGTGTGCCAACATTTTTAACCAATGTCCTGTAACTACATAGCCAGTTTTACATACCCAGTGTTAGAGACATTCAGTGTCTAGGGGGCACATAAGAGATGCAAAGAATAATTTGTGATGTGCAGATTAAGTCCCTATTGAGTAAATTTCCTATTGTATATAAAAATACATAATTGTACTTATGTCCATGTGTATAGTTACTGATCGAGCGGTTCTTGGATCTGCGGGTAATTGGTCAAATCTAGAATCAAATGCAGTAACCTAAACAGCGTTGGAAGATCTCTCTAAACATCTTCACCCCCTGGTCTTACTGATCATGCATGTAGTGATATGGAAAGAGGTGAGGACGAGACTACAGTCCCAATTACATATAGGGTCAAGCTAGGGAAGTAGCGGGAATGACACCCTGGAACTTATGCAGAGACATCGAATAGGGACTGTGTAAAAATGTGCTTTTCCACATGATCTGTGCGTCAATGTCTCCCTCCTTCCCCCACACAGCAACCAACATAGAAAAATAACAAAAAAAATAGTGACGCACTCCAGAAAAAGGCTCCCAAACAATGTGCACCAAGAGGCTGTCCCAGATATGGCCTAATTCAATACTCTTGTCATTTTATGATGTTAAAGTGATCCTGTCCATACTAATACAATTATATGCACAACGGTCTTTTAAAAGTAGCTATAATTAAAAAGCTCAGAGACACAAAATGACATTGTTCCATTACAAACGATTTGCATAATTTCATAAACATTTTCCCTTTCAGTTCTTGATACCATTATGGTCCACAAAAACAAAGAATACCGCCTCGGTGGCACATTGTGGTTTATCTATAAAAGAWGGATAGAGCGTATCTCTTTCACAGGCAGAAAGCACCGAGAGATAAAACCAGGCTGAAGAAGAGGGGAGCACAAGTTCCAGTTTGGCAAAAGAAATAGGCAGAGAGTTTGGGTTTGGGACAGAGGATTGTCCGGTTGGAGGCAGCTCAAAAGATCCCTGTGTCTCAGATCAACCCAATCATCCACTATGAAGATGTCCTCTAGCCTGTTGCTGTCTACCTGAACTGCAATGACGAGAAAACACACAAATTTGAAACAATAATTTACCATTAATGGTGCAGCATAAGAGCATTTTTCAAATGTGGCAATGTTTTCAGTACGTACTACCCTAAACATGAACACAAACCCAGCGATTATGTTCTCTTACCATATTTTTWGGCGGTAAGTTGGGTTTCTGAGCCAAGTCAGGTTTCCTCATGACACTAGGCTTGGAGGGTTTGGGTGAGAAGGGTGCAACAGGGGCAGGCGAGGGGTCAAGGCCGTTGCCCTCTGAGAGGTCTGCTGCTGGAACACCTGCAATATCATAGTGCTTCTTCCTGAGCTCTCCCAGGCGCAGACGCTCATTACCCAGCTGATTCTCCAGCTCCAACACCTTCACCTACTCATACAGTAGAGGGTTACAATCAAACAGAAACACATGCATGCAGACAGACTCAAACAGACACACACACAGGGACTCACCTGTGACTCGATTTCCTCCATTTTTAGCTTGATGAGAGACATTCCAGAGAAGTCCATGGTATCTGCAGAAGAAAAAGGCAAACATCAAACACAGCCATATGACTTATAAGTGCCTGAGGGGATTCACATCTTCTGTTTGGTCGGACACACACACACACACTAACCCTTGTCCTCCAGGTGCTCCTGGCCTGTCTTGGTGGAGGCCACCACGTTGGCTGCCATCTCGTTCACATGGCGAGAAGCCTGCTGGAGAGCTGTCAGTTTCGTACTGTTGCGGTCTGCTTTTACCTAAACACAGAGGAGAGAGGGAGGGTGAGAAATAGTGATAGGGGCAGAATTTGAATATATCAGTCAAAAGTTAAAACACACCAACTCATTCAAGGGTTTTTATTTTTATTATTTTCTACATTGTAGAATGAACACGTCAAAACTATGAAATAACACATATGGAATCATGTTGTAATCAAAAAGGTTTTAAATCAAAATATTGATTTTTTATTTAAATTCTTCAAAGTAGCCACCCTTTGTTGACACTCCGATCCCTACTCTGCCTTGACAGCTTTGCACATTCCTGGCATTCTCTCAACCAGCTTCGCATGGAATGCTTTTCCAACAGTCTTGAAGGAGTTCCCACATATGCTAAGCACTTGTTGGCTGCTTTTCCTTCACTCTGCAGTCCAAATCATCCCAAACCATCTCAATTGGGTTGAGGTCAGGTGATTGTGGAGGCCAGGTCAAATAAACCTTACACAGCCTGGAGGTGTGTTTTGAGTCATTGTCCTGTTGAAAAACAAATGATCGTCCCACTAAGCACAAACCAGATGGGCTGGCGTATCACTGCAGAATGCTGTGTAAGCCATGCTGGTTAAGTGTGCCTTGAATTCTAAATAAACCACTGAGTGTCACCAGCAAAGCACCCCACACCACCTCCTCCATGCTTCACGGTGGGAACCACACATACTCTGCGTCTCACAAAGACACGTTGGTTGGAACCAAAAAATGTCACATTTGGACTCACACCAAAGGACAGATTTCCACTGGTCTAATGTCCATTGCTCATGTTTCTTTGCCCAACCAAGTCTCTTCTTATTATTGGTGTCYTTTTAGTAATGGTTTCTTTGCAGCAATTTGACCATGAAGGCCCGATTCACGCAGTCTCCTCTGAACGGTAGATGTTGAGATGTGTTTGCTACTGAACTCTGAAGCATTTATTTGGGCTGCAATCTGCRGTGCAGTTAACTCTAATGAACTTATCCTCTGCAGCAGAGGTAACTATGGGTCTTCCTTTCCTGTGGCAGTCCTCATGAGAGCCTGTTTCATCACAGCGCTTGATGGTTTTTGCGACTGCACTTGAAGAAACAAAGTTCTTGACATTTCCAGATTGACTGACCTTCATGTCTTAAAGTAATGGACTGTTGTTTCTCTTTGCTTATTTGAGCTGTTCTTGCCATAATATGGACTTGGTCTTTTACCAAATAGGGCTATCTTCTGTATACCACCCCCACCTTGTCACAACACAGCTGATTGGCTCAAACGCATTAGAAAGGAAAGAAATTTCACAAATTCACTTTTAACAAGGCACACCTGTTAATTAAAATGCATTCCAGGTGACTCCCTCATTAAGCTGGTTGAGAGAATGCGAATAGTGTGCAAAGCAAAGGGTGGCTACTTTGAAGATACTACATGAACAGTTATTTCGTTACTACATTATTCCATGTGATATTTCAAAACAGGAAGCAAGCCTTAAACGAAAATAAAAACCCAATTTCAGTTTCAGCTTCCTCACAAGACAATGCATATGAAATTTGAAGGACAGTTTGTCGTCCAACCATAAACCTAGGTATTTGTAGGATGACACTTTTTCAATGGATGTGCCTCCAGATTTGAAAATGCTAACCCTTTTCTAGCTGAGAGCGAGATCTGGTAAAGGTCATCATTATTTTTTTGGTGCATTCAAGACCAGTTTGAGACCATATAGGTGGATCTGCAGTGACTGAAAGGCAGTCGAACTCTTCAACCTCCTGAACCAGAGAAGGATCTTTTGAATCGAAGACCTAGTCATCTGCATACGGATGCAACTTGTCTGGTTGCAGCCCATTTCCCAAGTCATTAATACAAATTAACACAGAAGCTAAAAATGGAACCGAGGGAATATATGAGGGATAGAGGAAAATAAACAGAGATTGTTAAGGGGAAAGGGAGCACTGAGTTCAAACGTTTGTGTGAGTTTGTTTCTCACCTTGGAGGATGCGACCAGCTGTGCCGTGCTGGCAGCGATCTCGTGGGAGCAGACAATGAGCTCCTCATATTTGCCAGTGTGCAGCACCACCTTATCAGCAGACTCACTGTGGGAGAAACCAAACAAACAACACATCATCATCCCAATCCTCTAACATGGGACATTTCTGTATCACTCACACAATAACCACACTATGATAACAAGCTGAGACGACCCTCATGATAATGCACTTACACCATCTGCGTAGCTCCCCATCCCACAGCTTTGGAGGCAGAGATGAGTCCCTCAGTCCAACGGGAGTTCCTGGCGTAGAATTCCTTAATAGTGGCTGCACCCTAGAGAGAGAGAACATCAAGTCCAGCAGTGGTCAGGACGTTCATCTTTTAGCTAATGATAGGATGGATTTACATTTTCAACATTTAATTTTATATTTCAAGACTCACCCTTCCACCCTCAACAATCTCCTTCTGTAGGTCGGTGGATGTCAGGACCAACAGGTGGATGGCCTGAGTGGGATAGAGGAGAGGAGGGAATGCAAAAAATATATAAAAAAATATATATAACACACTGTGGCTTGTAGGCCTCGCAAGGTCTCGCACCCACTGTGAAATTTGGTGGAGGATCGGTGATGATCTGGGGGTGCTTCAGCAAGGCTGGAATCGGGCAGATGTGTCTTTGTGAAGGACGCATGAATCAAGCCATGAACAAGGTTGTCCTGGAAGAAAACTTGCTTCCTTCTGCTCTGACAATGTTCCCCAACTCTGAGGATTGTTTTTTCCAGCAGGACAATCAAGGTGTGGATGGAGGACCACCAGCTCAAGACCCTGTCATGGYCAGCCCWATCTCCAGACMTGAACCCCATTGAAAACCTCTAATGTGATCAAGAAGAAGATGGATGGTCACAAGCCATCAAACAAAGCTGATCTGCTTGAATTGTTGCGCCAGGCAGGAGTGGCATAAAGTTACCCAACATCAATGTGAAAGACTGGTGGAGAGCATGCCAAGATGCATGAAAGCTGTGATTGAAAATCAGGGTTATTCCACCAAATATTGATGTCTGAACTCTTCGTAAGTTAAAACAGTATTGTGTTGTTTAAAAAATAAATATTAAAATATTTTCTTTGCATTATTCGAGGTCTGACAACACTGCATATTTTTTGTTATTTGACCAGTTGTCATTTTTTGCAAATAAATGCTCTAAATAACAATATTTTTATTCTGAATTTAGGAGAAATGCTGTCAGTAGTTTATAGAATAAAACAAAACATTACAATTTTACCCAAACACATACCTATAAATAGTAAAACTAGAGAAACTGATCATTTTTCTTAATTTTTTCCAGAGCTGTATATATATATATATATATATTTTTTTTTTTAAATGGAGCATTATTAGGATGCCGATCAGACCTTTTGTGTAAGTCAACCGAAACAGTCATCTTACCTTCATCAGGTCTGTGCAGCTGTAGAGGATTCTATAAAACAAGGAGTAATATCATGGTGAGTGAAAGGGGATGAATGCATAAACAGTGCAAGTAACACATTGTACTGACCTCTCATTGACCTCGAGTTTGACCCCTGAGGTGTCCATTCGGGCCTGGTTCATCATTTCCTTTAGATACAGAAAGACTGCAAATGAGAGATGTCTAGATACAGAATGACTTACCCACGTTGTAAAACATAGGGTTGAGCTTTATATGGCATTCCTCGCTACAGTACGGTGCTCTAGATTCTATATGGTTGTGATCCTCACATCGATTCTGCGCACTGCCTTCTCAATTGCGGCTGATGTGGCTGCCATCTCCTTGTCCACCAGATCTCCCAGCTCATCCTGTCGCACATCCATGCCTTTAGGTCGCAGCTCCTAAACATTGGAAGAGGAGATGAGATTAAGAAGTAGGAAAAGAAGAGCGGGAGAAATGGAGAAGACTGCCCAGTAGCCTCTCACCTCCCCCAGCCTCAGGATCTTTTCAACCACTATGCGAATGGAGGCCGGGTCTGCCCTCTGAAGGGAGGCCTTGGACTTGAGATCCTTCAGGAACTGCAGACTCTGAGTGGCACAGCCCCTGCAATTCTCTGTCAGACCTGCAGAGTGCAAAAGTGCAAGATACACTCTGTGACACTATAATCACACACCAAATGGATTCAATATCTCATCCAGTAAGATACAACAAGATGCCTGTTTCAAACAATAATTCATTCTATTTGAAGAGAAGAATGTTCTTACGGTCGGAGTGGTCAGTGGGAGCCAAGTGTGCTGTGGCACTGCCGTTGATGATGGTGTCAGCAGCCAGGTGGGAGAAGTTGGTCAGGGCCCTCAGTAGCCCACCAGCATCTAGAGAACAGAAACACGACCAGAGAGAGAAGGTATCACTGCCAATTCTAGCACAGCCCAGCTCTGTCACTTATGACTATCACTGTGGTTGCTCAAAGACTACCAATTACAGTATATCAAAAACACGAAGTACCAAGTAATGAGCAACTCACCTCCCATGTTCGTCAGGTAGTCGGAGTGACCTTTTTTCACTTTGTCAATGGAGCCCAAAGTGGCCTCTGCCCGACTGACCAGGTAATCTGTGGTGATGGAGAGACAAAGGAAACGTTTGAAATGCAATATTGTTCTAGATCCAAAAATAATGAATGGAATGATGAGTAGATATCCATTCGTTTATCTATTCATCCGGTATCTCTCACTTTCTATTCTAAGTGACATGAACACCACTACTAGCTAAGGATCCCTAAGCACCCTCTCTGTGAGCATGTTCACTTATTTTAACCTGGGGAGCTGGTGCAGCGGATATGCAGGGGGTCGTCCAGCTTGGCCACAGCATCCTGAATGATGCACTCAGCCTCAGAGACCGTTCCCTGCAGCAGGGAGAACTGCTCCTCCAGCAGCTTCTGCTGCAACTGCACCTCACGTCTTGACTGCAAAGATGCAACAGTCAAACCCACAGTCACAGGGAAAAATAGATGGCACATACATACTAATGGGTTATCTTATATTGTGCACAGACAGCCAAATAGTTCATTGATTCAAGAAAATCTTTCACTTTGCACTGCACAGTGAGTAATGTGGGACTTGACCAGCAGTGTAGCTTTTACATGTCTATTTTCTCTTCTGCTATCAGCAAATTATATAGACAAGACAAAGCAGCGGACTGAGCTAGTCACTGCTCTGTGCTGCGTTGTCCTGACTCACCTTCTCCTGCAGCTTGCCCTGCAGCTCTCCCAGCTCCCTGGTGCTCCGCTCTCTCTCCTGCTGCAGAGAAGACTGCTGCAGCTGTGCAGCCTGGCTCAGGGACGACAGCTCGGCCTCCTTTTCACTCGCAGAGCGCATCAGGCGCTCTTTCTCTGCCTGCAGYGCCAACATAGAGCTGGTCAGCTGTTCCCCCACCTGGGAGAGAGGGAGTGATGGAAGGAGGAGAGAGAGGAGTGGGGAGAGAAGAGACAGAAAGAGGGAGATTGCATAACAATAGGTGCATTAACTGTTGTGAAGACAAGCATTTTCTGATGTTTGTGAGACTCATATGTTATCACAGAGTGCAGCTTCCTATGGGCTTTTCAGCCAATTATGGTTTTCATGACAGGAAAGTGCAACAATTCTTTTGCATGAGGGTGAATCAGATGAGCCATTACATAAGCGAGGGAATCCACTTTCTTTATTCAATATTTACTGCATCATCAGCACACACACACCTTCTCAGTGCGCTGCAGAGTGCCTTTGACATGTTCCACCTCAGCCCGCTTTTCATCAAAATCCCTTTTAAGCTTCTTCATCTCAAACTTCTGCTCCTCAAGCTGCAACAAGAAGAATATTCAGTAATTTTATTAAATGGCTAATACAGTACTGAAATATAACATTAACGGTACTAGCTCACTATTGTCAATACTCAGAATAAAGTAACCTTCATGTCAGCGTCCAGTTTGATGCGATCCACCTCGAAAGCCAGCTGCTGCTTGGTCCTCTCCACCTCCTCCTGGGTCTGCTGTGTTGCCGACAGAATCTTCACAGTGTCTGCACTCTGCCAGCACAATGTCACATGCACACTTTGTTAAACATTCTATTAACATTAAACAGAAAAATAATGCTCAGGTGAGTGTACAAGTAGTCACTTTTGCTCCCAATGAACCAAACAGAAAACCACAGAATGACAACAGAAGTAAGTGAGGTTCTGTACCTTCCTGAGCAGTTCAGCATGGCTGGACACCAGCTCAGTGTGCTTCTCCTTTAGCTTGGTGTAGCGCTGCTCTGTGGCCTGGGCTCTCGCTGGACAGTACAGAAGGGGTCAGAGACGAGAGAGAGATGTCAGAATGCGTTTTAAATAAAGTGTGACTGAACACGTATGCCAGACTTAGTGAGTGGCCTCTTACTCTCCGCCTCTCCGAAGGTGGCCTGCACGATCTCGTGTTCAGCGTTGCGGCGCCGCGTGGCCTCCAGCTCCATGCGCAGCTGTTCATTCTCCACCAGGGCACGCTGTTTCTGCACCCGCTGCTCTTCCAGCTCTGTCTCAAGGCTGTTAATCTGGGACTTGAGCTGTGTGATGTAGCGCTGGGCCTGCAGGAGGGARGAGGCAGGCAGGCAGACAGTCAGTCACCATAGTAAACCTCCTTTGGATAGATTATCAAGTACCACCATGGCATGGCACTAGTGGATGAGAGCCTCAGACAGGAGAAACATGTGTTGAGTGAAACAAAATAATTCTGAAATGTATCAATGTTGGGTTAGGATGGATTGATTGATTCAATAGTGATAGCTATGATGCTAACTACTAACATAAAAACATACAAATTCTGAGTAGTTTAACAGGCCACATAAGGAGCCAGCCATTTGCAGAAACCAGGGTAAACAGTACATCTCTCCCCAAGGCATGGTCTTCTCTGAACACAGACATCATTTTCCATTCTGAGACTAGTTGCCACATTCCACATGTCAAGATCAGTCTTTGCATCCACCCAACACATTACCTAAATTCATTTCCCATTTACACAAACAAATGTCCACCAGTCACAACTTTGTTATACATAATTAACATTTAAATATACTGAAGAAAAATATCAAATGCAAAAATTTCAAAGATTTTACTGAGTTACAGTTCATAAGTCAATTTAAATTAATTAATTAGGCCCTAATCTATGAATTTCAAATAACTGGGAATACAGATATGCATCTGTTGGTCAAAGATCCTTAAAAAAAAAAAGAAATTAAGTAGGGGCATGGATCAGAAAACCAGTCAGTATCCGGTGTGACCACCATCTGTCTCAAGCAGCGCGACATCTCCTTCGCATAGAGTTGACTAGGCTGTCGATTGTGGCCCGTGGAATGTTGTCCCACTCCTCTTAAATGTCTGTGCGAATTTGCTGGATATTGGCTAGAACACGCTGTTGTTCACATTGATCCAGAGCATCCCAAACATGCTCAATGGGTGACATGTCTGGTGAGTATGCAGGCCACCGAAGAACTGGGACATTTCAGCTTCCAGGAATTGTGTACAGATCCTTGCGACATGGGGCCGTGCATTACCATGCTGAAACATGAGGTGATGGCGGCGGATGAATGGCATGAGAATAGGCCTCAAGATCTCACCACAGTATCTCTGTGTATTCAAATTGCCATCTAAAAAACGCTAATTGTGTTCGTTGTCCGTAGCTTATGCCTGCCCATACCATAGGGCACTGTGGTGGTGGGGTTTTGTTAACAACTTTGACATCAGTAAACCACAGGCACACACACTACCCCATACGCGCTGTCTGCCATCTGCCCAGTAGTTGAAATTTGGATTAATCYGCGAAGAGCACATATTCGGTTGTGCAAACCCACAGTGTAATTAGCTGCCTGGTCTCAGACGATCCCGCAGGTGAAGAAGCCAGATGTGGAGGACCTGAGATGACATGGTTACACGTGGTCTGCGGTTGTGAGGCCGGTTGGACGAACTGCCAACTTCTCTAAAACAACGTTGGACGCGGCATATGGTATCGATATTAACATTAAATTATCTGGCAACAGCCCTAGTGGATATTCCTGCAGTCAGCATGCCAAATTGCACACTCCCTCAAAACTTGAGACATCTGTGGTATTGTGTTGCGTGTCAAAACTGCACATTTTAGAGTGGCCTTTTATTGTCCCCAGCACARGGTGCACCTATGTAACGATCATGCTGTTTAATCAGTTTCTTGATATCCCACACCTGTCAGGTAGATGGATTATCTTGGCAAAGGAGAAATACTCACTAACAGGGACGTAAACAAATTTGTGCACAACATTTGATAGTATTAAGCTTTTGGTACATATGGAACATTTCTGGGATATTTTATTTCAGCTCAAGAAACATGGGACCAACACTTTATATATGTTGCGTTTATATTTTTGTTCAATGTAGTATTATTACAAAGAGGAACAATAGATATCTTTGTTAACACGCACATCCTTAAAAATGCATAGGTGCTGAGCTAAAGACTGAATATGCTGCCAATTAACCGCCTTTATTGACAATGTTTCAATCAAACATGGCTCTTCATCAGGTATAAAGAGCAACAAGTCATTTATTATTGCAACAAGCATTTAAATCAACAAATGTGTACAACTGTAAAAATCTGTTTAAAGGAGTTAAAACACATGTCTACTTACCTCTCCTTTGACCCTTTCCAGATCTGCCCTCAATAGCGCCAAATCCTGCTGGAGGTTCTCAATCTGGATATCCCTGGAGACCAGAAGACATTCACTAACCATTAGCATACATAAGCACTGGCACACTCACACAACAAGAAAATTTCCAAACATACAGTACCAGTCAAAAGTTGACACCTACTCATTCAAGTGTTTTTATTTTTACTATTTTCTACATTGTAGAATAATAGTGAAGACATCAAAACTATGAAATAATACATATGAAATCATGTAGTAACCAAAGAAGTGTTCATCAAAATATATTTGAGATTCTTCAAAGTAGCCACCCTTTGCCTTGACAGCTTTGCACTCCTGGAATTCTCAACCAGCTTAATCTGGAATGCTTTTCCAACAGTCTTGAAGGAGTTCCCACATATGCTGAGCACTTGTTGGCTGCTTTTCCTTCACTCTGTGGTCCAATTCATCACAATTTAGTTGGGTTTGGGTGATTGTGGAAGCCAGGTCATCTGATGCAGCACTCATCACTCTCCTTCTTAGTCAAATAGCCCTTACACAGCCTGGAGGTGTGTTGGGTCATTGTCTTTTTGAAACACAAATGATAGTCCCACTAAGCCCAAACCAGATGGGATGGCGTATCGCCGCAGAATGCTGTGGTAGCCATTCTGGTTAAGTATACCTTGAATTCTAAATAAATCAGACCGTGTCAGCAAAAATATATAAAAAATAAAAAACATAAAAATGTTTTAATCACACCTCCTCCTGCATGCTTCACAGTAGGAACCACACGAGGAGATCATCCCTTCATCTTCATCTGCGGTTGTAACCAAAAATTCTCAAATTTGGACTCATCAGACCAAACGACAGATTTCCACTGGTCTAATGTCCATTGCTCGTGTTTCTTGGCCCAAGCAAGTCTCTTCTTATTGATGTCCTTTAGTAGTGGTTTCTTTGCAGCAATTCGACCATGAAGGCCCGACTCACGCAGTCTCCTCTGAACAGTGATGTTGAGATGTGTCTCTTATTGAACTCGGAAGCATTTATTTTGGCTGCAATCTGAGGTGCAGTTAACTCTAATGAACTTATCCTCTGCAGCAGAGGTAACTATGGGTCTTCCTTTCCTGTGGCGGTCCTCATGAGAGCCAGTTTCATCATAGGGCTTGATGGTTTTTGCGACTGCACTTGAAGAAACAAAGTTCTTGACATTTCCAGATTGACTGACCTTCATGTCTTAAAGTAATGATGGACTGTCGTTTCTCTTTACTTATTTGAGCCGTTCTTACCAAATAGGGCTATCTTCTGTAACCACCACTATCTTGTCACAACACAACAGATTGGCTCAAACGCATTAACTTTTAAGGCACACATGCTCATTGAAATGCATTCCAGGTGACTACCTCATGAAGCTAGTTGAGAGAATGCCAAGAGTGTGCAAAGCTGTCATCCAGGCAAATGGTGGCTACTTTGAAGAACCTCAAATATATTTTGATTTGTTAAACACTTTTTTATTTACTACATGATTCCATATATGTTATTTAATAGTTTTGATGTCTTCACTATTATTCTACAATGGTGTCCAAACTTGACTGGTACTGTATGTCAGTTAAAAAATGAATCAATCACCAGGTGAGTTCAACACGAGTTCTGTTTGCAGCAAACATGTTACTTAGTAACAATTTCAGTTATACAATTTGAATGAACTTCCCATAATGTTACCGTGAAACATCAAACAGCTACTATTTGTAAGAACTACCATAGATTTTTAGAGCAATAATAAAATTGCAAATTACTTTGCTATTCCTACTACATGTAATGGAAATTCTACATGTCCACATTATTATTTGTAGTGGCAGTTAAGACCCGAAACAGACACTTACGTTGGCCACACACTACCTTCTCAGACTTTAGCTAAAGTTAGCAAACGGTCGCAGCTAACACAAAACAAATTAAATATGTTAGCTAACTATTTCACTTGTTGAACGCACCCCAGTTTACATATCCTTTATTTTCAAGCACACCAATGGTAAAAGATGACAATGACTAACCTGTCATTGGCAGGTCCGAAAGTCTGATCAAATTTGTCGAACTGCTAAAAGAAAAAGTCAGATGACACATTAATGTTTACACAATCTATAGCCAAAATTAGTGATACCTTTATTAATAAGACATGAAAATCCAAGGGGCCAGACCTGTAATCTCAGAGCTCATGACCGTGACCTATGAGTCATACCTGTGGCACCATCATGCTGGGCATGGTGACGTCGCTGACATTGATAAGCGGTTCTGGGTCATCATCGTCATCATCCTCCTGCTGCTCGGGCTCATCCTCACTTGCGATGACCACCACTGGCCTCGCATGCTTGGCCAGGGAGGCCGCATGCAGGAAGTTAGGAGGAGACTGAGGATGAAGACACATAAATAAGACAGAGGACTGTAAACACAGATGGATACATTATCTAGGAAGTGTGGTTGAGTCCCAATACAGTGTCTTTCCCCTACTACAGTGGGGAGAACAAGTATTTGATACACTGCCGATTTTGCAGGTTTTCCTACTTACAAAGCATGTAGAGGTCTGTAATTTTTATCATAGGTACACTTCAACTGTGAGAGACGGAATCTAAAACAAAAATCCAGAAAATCACATTGTATGATTTTTAAGTAATTCATGTTGCATTATTGCATGACATAAGTATTTGATCACCTACCAACCAGTAAGAATTCCGGCTCTCACAGACCTGTTAGTTTTCTTTAAGAAGCCCTCCTGTTCTCCACTCATTACCTGTATTAACTGCACCTGTTTGAACTCGTTACCTGTATAAAAGACACCTGTCCACACACTCAAACAGACTCCAACCTCTCCACAATGGCCAAGACCAGAGAGCTGTGTAAGGACATCAGGGAAAATTGTAGACCTGTACAAGGCTGGAATGGGCTACAGGACAATAGCCCAGCTGGTGAGAAGGCAACAACTGTTGGCACAATTATTAGAAATGGAAGAAGTTCAAGATGACGGTCAATCACCCTCGGTCTGGGGCTCCTGCAAGATCTCACCTCGGGGGCACATGATCATGAGGAAGGTGAGGGATCAGCCCAGAACTACACGGCAGGACCTGGTCATGACCTGAAGAGAGCTGGGACCACAGTCTCAAAGAAAACCATTAGTAACACACTACGCCGTCATGGATTAAAATCCTGCAGCGCACACAAGGTCCCCTGCTCAAGCAGGCGCATGTCCAGGCCCGTCTGAAGTTTGCCAATGACCATCTGGATGATCCAGAGGAGAATGGGAGAAGGTCATGTGGTCTGATGATTCAAAATAGAGCTTTTTGGTCTAAACTCCATCGCCGTGTTTGGAGAAGAAGAAGGATGAGTACAACCCCAAGAACACCATCCCAACGTGAAGCATGGAGGTGGAAACATCATTTCTTTGGGGATGCTTTTCTGCAAAGGGGACAGGACGACTGCACCGTATTGAGGGGAGGATGGATGGGGCCATGTATTGCGAGATCTTAGCCAACAACCTCCTTCCCTCAGTAAGAGCATTGTGATGGGTCGTGGCTGGGTCTTCCAGCATGACAACGACCGCGAAACACACAGCCAGGGCAACTAAGGAGTGGCTCCGTAAGAAGTATCTCAAGGTCCTGGAGTGGCCTAGCCAGTCTCCAGACCTGAACCCAATAGAAATCTTTGGAGGGAGCTGAAAGTCCGTATTGCCAGCGACAGCCCCGAAAACCTGAAGGATCTGGAGAAGGTCTGTATGGAGGAGTGGGCCAAAATCCCTGCTGCAGTGTGTGCAAATGGTCAAGAACTACAGGAAACGTATGATCTCTGTAATTGCAAACAAAGGATTCTAGCAAATATTAAGTTCTGCTTTCTGATGTATCAAATACTTATGTCATGCAATAAAATGCTAATTAATTACTTAAAAATCATACAATGTGATTTTTGGGATTTTTGTTTTAGATTCCGTCTCTCACAGTTGAAGTGTACCTATGATAAAAATTACAGACCTCTACATGCTTTTTAAGTAGGAAAATCTGCAAAATCGGCAGTGTATCAAATACTTGTTCTCCCCACTGTATGTCTGTTTATGCTCTCACTTCTGGCAGCTTGGGGATCTGGATGAGTCTCTTGAAGTACAGCATGTCTCTGGCTTTGTTGAAGAAGGTCTTGAGGCTGTAAGGCAAGGCAAAATATTCCAACCACTGATTCAAATGATGCTTCCAAAATAGGAATATAACATTTTCGAAACTGTGTTGTTTCATATACAGTATGTGTATAGGACAGAATGCAATAGAATACACTTCAGGTGGTAGCGGCAGGTGGCCTATTGGTTAGAGCATTGGACTAGTAACCGAAAGGTTGCAAGATCGAATCCCCGAGCTGACAAGGTAAAAATCTGTCTTTCTGCCCCTGAACAAGGCAGTTAACCCACTATTCCTAGGCATAATTGAAAATAAGAATTTGCTCTTAACTGACTTTCCTAGTTAAATAAAAGGTAAAATAAAAATAAATAAATTGATCTGAAGAGAAATTAGTTGGTTATCTTAGGTACAAGATACCCACTATCCAGAGGCACTAATACATCAAGCTTCCTCTCTGCCATCTTTCTGGGC
This sequence comes from Salvelinus sp. IW2-2015, assembly GCF_002910315.2. Taxonomy (NCBI): domain Eukaryota; kingdom Metazoa; phylum Chordata; class Actinopteri; order Salmoniformes; family Salmonidae; genus Salvelinus; species Salvelinus sp. IW2-2015. The sequence continues at coordinate 24,012,022 of NC_036855.1, read as the reverse complement.
TGATCATTGTGCAGGTCGATAACATTAACACGTCACCTGGTACACTGCTCAGATTCAACCTCTTTTCACTTTCAGAGGTGTGCATAGGATACCGATGTCATGATGACACATTGAAATGGGTGGAAGTTGGGTGGTAGGGATGAGTATATTTGCATCGACTCAGGGTAACACAGGCCAGGGAGAGGCAAGATTGTGTTGCAGCCTCCCCTATTGTACTTAGGCTCCCTCCCTCTCTTCCCTAACGCCCTCATTTAATAACAGCCTGAGGCCCTGGGTGACTTACCTGTGGAACTGGTCATGAAAACGATCACGGTGTCCTTGCAAGGTGTCTGCTGGGAGACCTGAAATCCAGGACATGCAAGAGACAGTCACTAAAAAGACTGAAACAAGTGTTGTTATCAAGTCACCAAAGTATAGTTTTAAGCAAGTAGAAATACTAAACTACTATTAAAATATCAAGCATACCGATTTCTGATCTCTAGTTATGTAACTCTCATTGATGTTACAGTACATGTTGAAAAATAGAATCAAGCAGTTAAGTTAGTGGAACTGACAGCGTTTGAACTACTTTGCCGATATGAAATACAGTCAATCATAATGTCAGTAAAAAATATCAAATTCCCAGTTTAACGACATATCCACAGTTAGCATATCGCTTAGTTGTCAAGCAAATGTATTTTGCATCGATCAAATTGGCTGGCAGGCAAATTGACAACTGAATTGGAAAACTGAATTGGAAAACGTGGGTTGGGACCAGGGGTGAAATAGGCAGTACTGTACGGTATGGCGTGCCAGCAAAATAAATAGTGGTGGTACGCCGTACCGGTAAAACGTKAGCCTATCACAATTAATAGGCTACAACATGCCAAACAAACTATAGGCTATTAAACATTACTGCATGTCAGACGTATAAAAATAAAAATAGGGAATGGACTTTAAACCAGGTAGTATACGCTCCAAATTGCGTTGTGGTTTGAGGATTACAATCGCAGAATGTCATTACAATACATGTAGGTGTTTTGTAACAGATCTCTTTCCATTCACCAAATTGCCGGTGCACAGGGCACTGTTGGGGTTTGTATGCKGAAATAATTTTGTGAGTGGGCGAATGTGCGCAGGTAGCCTACAGGAGCGCTTTTGTTAAGTGATTGTTTGACAATCAGATGAAAACATCATGACTGGTTGTGTTTATGCCACAACAACAACAAAAAAGGTATAAACGGCGTATCCATAAGGCTTGGGGAATCTAAGCTTTCACTAAAGTAAATTTAATTGGCAAAATTATATAGCTTAATTAGCTTACTCCTGTCTATACATAAATAAAATCATTCAAAATAGGCTACTACACCAGAACGCACGATAAGGCCACAGAGGATCATTAAAGATGAATTTAAAAAAAAAACTGTGGATAGCCTACAGTCGGAAGTGCCCGCAATTTGGCAGCACGCGCTGTAAATACCAAACAGATTATTGTTGAGTTGTGACAGTCAGTGTAAAGCAGAGACCCAGCCAGGCATATCGCAATATTTWAAAATACAAATCGCGGAAAAACAGTTTGGAAAGCAAATGGCTGTTGATGTAAAGATATGACTCAAGTCTGTCTTTTAGTTATCAACATTCTTAACTTAATTGAGCTAACAGTAGCCTTTCTTATTGGCACCAGCTGAGAACATCGGCCATCTCCCCGGTGAGGGCTACCCTGTCATTTTTGTAGTATAAAAAACAATGTGTGCGCAGACTTGGGTGTCCCATACCATTAAGCAATTACAATGTACTTTCACTTACGGTTGGGACAGCATGCTATGGCGGGCAAGCTGCAGAAGGAGGAGCAGGCTACTATTCCCCGTCGTTTATCAGTGCAATTTTGACAGCTAAATAACTGAAATGTTGACAGTTCATCTATATGGTTGTTTCATCGATAGGATTGCGTTCCCAAATGTAAGAGGACTCCCATTTGCAGAAATTGGCAAATGCTTTCTAATGATCTAAAGTCGCACTGTTGCTACTGCCTGTAAACACATAGCCCACTTCAAAGTGAATGATGGCAGGCTTGTGTGGCAAATGGCTTATTTGCATATAGGTCTACTGTTGCTCCAATTTGCTATGGCCATCGGTCTCTGGACAGGACAGATGTTTTTATTTCCTGCAGTGTCTATTAATTGTCCAAATGCACAGCCACTTTCCCACTCTATATTGCTATAGAAATTTCAAAAATGCTTTACTATAGCACATTCCCAAACATTTTATACCTAAAAAAAATTACCATATGTAAAAAAATATATATTAAAAAGGTGTCTATTCTTCCTGGGGGTGTAAATTAATAGATTTTAATAAGATTTCATGTTGCTAAAATGCTGTCAGTTCCACTTTAAAAGATACATAAGTGGTCAAACGTACAGGCATGCAGTTTGAAAAGCAGCTTGACGGTGAAGTGGTAGAGGTGACTGCAGTCCTGGATGACCTGGACGAGGGGGGACAGGCGACACTGGCCTGACGTCGTCGTAGAGATAGCAATGGACGTGTTGAGCTGCCGGATCACTGCAGATCACAGAAACACACCAATGTAGGAAAAACATAAACACATCCACACAAACACATGGCCTCAATTGGCAGGATTTGGAATTGATGGCTTGCCTGGGTGAAACACTTCTCTGTCACTGGTTCAGAAATACAACACTGAGACAATAGCTCACATATTCATGAATCACCCACTGAGTGGGTGTAAAATAGTTCTCAGCAGATCTAGGGTGGGTAGAAGGAAGAATGCAGTTAGGAGCTCCCATGTTTCCTAAGTACCAGATGTCCAAGTTAGTAAGTCAGGCAGGGTTGTTTACAATTGCAGAGTTTGTTTATGGTTGTTCAGGATGACAGGCGGCGACAACATCCTGCAGGGCATGATGCCATTACAGCCAATCAGAAGAAACATAATTAATGTCCTCTAATTGCAAACATTTAGAACTTATTAATATGGTTTTGGTGAAATTACATCGGAGGGCCCTAATCATATTAAACAAGTGGTTTAGAAATGTGTTTAATTTACACAAGGTAAACATCCCTTGATAAAGTATAGTCATTTTGGGCGATTAAGTCACTCCCTCGACAGCAGCACAAGTGTGCTCACAAGTTTTATTTAGCTGGCTGCTATCCTGTCCCTATTCCATTTCCGAAACAAACAGTTGATGGAAACAGGCCACTGCACTGTAGCTCTGGTTACCCATCCATTGAGAGGTGGAGGTAGGTAAATAGGGGAGAAGAGGGAGATTCTCACCTGTCTCGGCTAGCCTCAACTCTGCATCCAGGTAATCAAACACTTTCACAGTGAGCTGGAACCTACAGGAGGGAAGTCAATACCACCCTTAGTAACACAAGGCTAATGACTTCCTTAAGGAAAGACCAGCAGGCTCTCTCCCCAGTCTCCACAGTACTCCAACTAAATGGTATGATAGTTTCCTTTGAATCAGAGAGCATGACATTTGTATCTTATATCAATAATTGACTTCCCCTGAGTTATGCCAATCAAATGTATACGGATTTCTATGACATCTGTATGATATTCTGATAACTCAATAACAGGAGAGGGAGTGCACAGCCAAGAGTGCCAGGGATGTGTGGAGAGGGAGGAGTAGAGAACACTCACACATTATTGACGTCTGTTCCTGCAACACGCTCTAGAACCTCATCTGTCACCTCTAGGTTGGATCGGATTTCAGAATGCTGCATGGAAGACAAAAGGATGGCAAAAGTGATCCAACATTAAAACGATCTAAATCACATTAATTCAAATTACATACATTGTTTGTTCAACTAGGTGGCATTTTGTGAAAGCACTTGTGGCAAAGCAATGCATACAATGGTAAGATTAGCCAAGGTCCCATGGTAAAACATGCCGTCCCCCAAAACTGTAGAGGGTGCTCTTACCTTCGTGTGAAACTCCATCTTTGTGCAAAGGAGCTTACAGTACAGAGCCACCAGCTGTCCATATCTGTCATGAAGGTTGCCCTGGAAACAATAGGAGCAAGCAACAAGCATTACGCTTTGCTGCAACAAATATTTAGCTTTGCTTTATTTGAAGATGGAAAGAAGAAGCCTTTCCTCTCGACACACTCCTCTCTTCAAGACATGCTCCAGTACTTTGGCGACTAGTAAGTATGTTTTAAACCTCCCACTTTGGGCTGGATGTGTCAATGTGTAGTTCATACATGCATAATCTATGAACAGAATTACTGTCTTAATTWCTGCCTCAAATAGCCATGAAATCCCTAGTTTGAAAGCAACTGTTTTCTGGAAGCTGTGCTACGCCATTTTCCCTACATTTCCCCCCACATGGGCCAGCCCCTCACCATTTGAGTGACAGCTAGCAAGAATCACACACAGCCGCGCAAGAGAGAGCAATGACGTAGTACGCAATTTTCGGGGACCACTTTTGGCTCGTGAGCGCTACTTTCAGAACTACTGGCTAAAAAGTATACAAAAGTACCAGATAATCTAACTGCAGCCAACAGAGATCAACTCTGGCTGCACAAGAAGCACAATTACTGTATGAGGGGGAAAAGAAGATGATTGAAAAGAGGTTTTCAAAACTTCTGCATTTTTACCTAAATTAAAAAATKTAAGCAAGGGATATTTCCCCATTTTAAGTAATTTGACATTGAATTTCTTCACCCAAAATCTCAACCCATTCAAGCACCCCTTGACAAAAACACAGCACAATCCCCACTCACCCATAGTTGCCCCATCTCAACTATGTTACCGTGATGTCTCATGCAGTCCTGAAGGCTCTGGAGGGCAAAAGGGGGAGTGATAATGTCAATTCAATAATAGTACTGTAACTTAATTTTCAATTTAGCAATTATACAATTTCAGCATTAAGCCAATATTACTGGACTAATTAAGGCCATGGAGGTCAGCATAAAAAAAACAATGCTTAATTAATACACCGTCTATGAGTTTGAGAGCTCAGCTCAAAGCAATACGGCATTGTTGTTGTTTTTTTAAATGTAGGCTACCAATTAGGCAGGACTTTTAGGCAGGAATTAAAAACCCTAATACAGAGTAGTGTATAGAGCGGAGAGCAGGTTTTTACATTATGGTGGCCATCCCGCAGCACTTTGTGAAGCACGTGACAGAACTTCCAGCTGAGGATGGAGTTGCTGGACAAGGGGATGCCCAAGGCATAGGACCAGAAGGTAAAGGCCCCCTTCTCCCTGTAGGTCCCCAGAATTATCCCTGTAGGGGCCATCAAGGAAGAGCCAACCAGCAAAATACAAAGCCAAAATAATACCTTCACTTGGTCCCTCACATATAATTTTACTTTCTCTCCCTCTCATGTGCGATGGAGAATAAAAATCACACCATTTCAGCCCCTCTATTTTACTACATTACATATAACAAAACACAGTTTAATAATGTATACTGAACACTAAATCATCCCAGGAGCATAAAAYACATTGTAAATTGAGGAGAGTTAGCAAGTCATTATTCCACTGTACCGTGTGCACGTGACCAATAAACTTTGATTTCATTTGATAAGCATTGTTGCCATAGAATACATTTAGCAGTAAAATATCCTGGGTGAATGCTAGGTTGAAGATAACTTATACCATGGCATTGATGAATACTTGTTTCGGATTGGCTTGAAGGGCATTCTAGAGCGTGCATTACTTCCCTATAACGCATGGTATATCAGCACGGTAGAATTCAATGGCTATATACTCAGGACTCCATGCGTTCTCTGGAAAACAATTCAACTCCGTGGGAGGTTAGTTCCACTCCACTAGCGCGCCGTGGAACACACCTTCAACATTGTTTATTATTTTCCATAGAACGCATAGCCCCTCAATTATTCCTTACATAATAATTCCATGCAGAAAATAAACAAATTCACTGAACCAGCGCCAGAGCGAAAATGACAGAGAACGGTAGCAGTACAGAAAGTTTGCAATTGTAGTGAATTTCAGATAACTACTCAACAAACACATGGCATAACTGTTTGTCATTTTATTCATTTAAACTTTTTTCAAATGATCTACAGCCACTTTATTACTTGATTTTTCCGTCCGCTGGTTACATTTTYAATGCTAATCCTGCAGAATCAGCAACAGCACTGGTCCAATGAATGTGTTAATTTTCAAACGCTCTGCATGGAATTATTTTGGTCTTAACCTTCATTATTTTTATCATTGGAGTGATGTATAGCCTACATGGCAAAAGTCAGCTCTAAAAACCAATTACCTTTACAGAACACATGATTACATTGTACAGTATATCAAACAGGGTTGGGGTTCAACAGTGTAACTCCCCAGTGGTTAAAAACAGCCCAGTTATTCGGCACAGTGGGTTATCAGGCATACAAAGTTTGGAGCACATAATAGCAAAAAAGGTTTACTGTTCCCAGTTTGGTGTTATATTGAAGGATACGGCGTGCATGTTTCTCTTTCACAGGCGCCTCGTTGGAGTTGATGGCTTTGCTGATGCTGCTGAGCTGAAAGAGAGAGGAGAGAAAGGACGGGTTGAGGCCATCAGTTACTATGGCTACTGAACTACCACTCAGTGACAAAGCATATTTTAAAGGGATACTTCAGGATTTTGGCAATGAGGCCATTTATCTACTTCCCCAGAGTCAGGTGAACTCGTGGATACCATTTATATGCTTCTGTGTCCAGTATGAAGGAAGGAAGTTAGAAATAGTTTCGCGAGTCCAATGCTAACTAGCTTTAGCACAATGACTGGAAGTTTATAGCTATCTGCTAGCATGCTAGTAGATACCCATAGACTTCCAGTCATTGCACTAATGCTTATTACAGAGGATTTTGTAATAAAAGTTAATAATCTCTCAATCATCTGGTTGTTTTAGGCTACCGTAAGTAATGGGGACTGAAAAAGCCACTAGTATATCTGTTCTATATACTTGGGTGTGTCCCCCCCAAAAATGTTGTGACCAACTTTTTATTTAGTTTTGTAATTTTATTTTCTGTCCTGGCTTCTCAGGCATCTTGGCCAACAGGTAGAACTAGTCTGAGTRAATGGAGAGAGGAAGTGAGAGAAGCAGATAGTCAGAGCTAGGTCTCAACACTTTCCTCAAAGCGTACGCGTTTCAGTGGCGATCGGTGACGTTTAAGCTGAGGGAGGAGTTTTTTAATTAATGAGCATGGCCTTATTTMTATTACAGCATATTGGATGACTGTCATTCAAATTCCATTCACCCAGTTTAATATCAATAGGTTTAGGCTACTATATGATACTCAAATTTTCCATATACAGTGACACATTCAATACCACCTTGCACACTCTTGCCTGCATCTAGGTGACCTAGGGTGTACTCAGTAGTCCAACAGTTGCAAACCGTTTTTATTGGAAAATTCAGGTATTTATCCCAGTTTCCTTCTGTTTAAGAAATGTTTTTCAACAGAATCGGCAGAATGAATACACCCCTGATCACACGCAAACAGTTCACTTTCATAGCCACATACAAAACACCTTGTTTTCCTTCTCGCATCTACGTGCTCTTTTCCTATCTCCCTTTTCACGAGCAGGCCCAGTGACAAATTAGTAAAACCAAAAGAAAAAAAGTTTACCTTGACTTGGAAGAGTTCCAGTGTTGGATAGTCATACCCAGCTAGCTAACATAGCATCCTCTGTTCGAGTAGGCGAAAGGAGCTAGCTAAGTAAGTGAACCAAACGGTTTTTTTTGTTGAGAAATCTCTCTGCCCCCGTCTCAAACTGTTGTCTTTCTCTTTGAGTCAACTACTCAGCACATGTTATGCACTGCAGTGCTAGCTAGCTGTAGCTCATGCTTTCAGTACTAGATTAATTCTCTGATACTTTGATTGGGTGGACAACATGTCAGTTCATGCTGCATGAGCTCTGATAGGTTGGAGGATGTCCTCCAGAAGTTGTCATAATTACTGTGTAAGTCTATGGAAGGAAGGGGGTGAGAACCATGAGCCTCCTAGGTTTTGTAATGAAGTCAAGCTAGCTGTCCTCGGGCTCCACCATGGCACTACCCTACAGAGTACTGTTGAGGCTACTGTAGACCTTCATTGCAAAACTGTGTTTTAATCAATTATTTGGCGACGAATATATTTTGTCTAGTTATCTAGAAAGGACAACTTCTTAATTTTTATTAAATTCACAGGAGGATGGTCCTCCCCTTCCTCCTCTGAGGAGCCTCCACTGGTGCTTGTACAGTACACGGGGTTGCCCAGTCATTGATAAAGGCTTAGTTAGTAACACCAGAAGATAAGGGGAATACTCTGAATCCCAAACATGACAAGCATATTGTGACATCTGATACAAATACCAGTGTCTTTTCAGCCAGTCACCCTTAGTCTAGCTTGTCCCAACATAAGATCTGTAATGCATCTTCAACAGTKATGAACATGCAGAGAACAAGCTATTTTCTGACTGACCCATATGGACCCACTGAAGACAAGCTCTACCGATTTCAATTAATAAATGAGGGAAATATGGGTAACACATAATTCTGTAGCACATGTCCAAATTCTGACTCCAGACTTGAGTGAAGGGAGGAGCAACAGCACTGAACAATGGACTAACAAAGCATTCCTCACACAAGAACACAGAAGCATTGGCCAATAGAAACTCATTCTGAGGTCACCACCCACTCACTGCGGCCCTGAATGAATACACATCAAGTGAAAAGGACAAGACGTTCAGAGCTCTGGATCCCCTGTTCACTCACAGCCTGCTGTTCTATTTAATTTAAATTCATTACATAACCAACTGACTAATCCAGCTTGGAGTGACATGCATGAGCTGTTATGGTTCATTTATGCGGATTCTCTGGTACTGTCATGGCCTTCAATAACCCACAAGTCCCAAACCACCACCCCGACAGAAGAGACAATGGTATGTTACACCGAGCATCGGAAAATGTAAGTCTGTACTCACACACGCATACATTCTGCCCCACTGAGTCACTCAATCGCAAAATAATCCCACAAACAGGCTCACACAGACTTACACATTTCCTTTACCAACTTGCTGTATACACAGTCACACAGTTAATTCCCTCACTCTAGAATGCACACATCTTATCATACACATAGGGGAGGAGGAACACAATCTCCGCACCCGGAATTCAAGGCAGGCCTGGCAAAATTTGCCAGCAATCCCAGAAATGCATAAAGACCTAATTTAGTTCGTGAAACGCAACAGACCACAACCCACCAACCTCCTCCAAAACATACAGTCACTAAACAAAGCACAGGGGGGCTACTGTGCGCCTAAGGGGAGAGTTGGAAGGAGAGAAAGAGACAGAGTCTTGGTTAATGTGGACCCCTCCTTGTGAGGCTACTGCTAGTGCTAGCTAGCCCCCTGGCTTATAGGGGTCCAGAGCAAGTGGTGGTCTGGAGGGGTGCATGACAATGAGGGGTTTGTGGGAGGAGGAAGACCCGTCAGCTGGGGTAGAAGATCGGGTTGAGGGAGGCCACGCTCTGGCACAGAGGCCTTGACAGATAGCCATGGAGCAGCATGGCTGCAGGGAGGCTCCCTAATACATTCAGACTAACTGTCACTCAGAGAGGAGAGGGAGAAGTAGAGGGGGAGGGAGGGAAGTAGAGGGGGACAGAGAGAGTGTGAGTGAAAAAGATAGGGAGTGTGAGGGCGAAAGGACACGAGGGGGAAGGGGGAGGAAGGGAGATCCTTGTTACACTAACCTTATCAGAAACTGCATACAGTGCATAATGCAGTGAAGTGTGAGCAATGCAATTTACAGAACTGCTTGAAATCTAGAATTGGAGATTGGCAATGTCACAAACCAACAAAAGACCTACCCCATCCCCCACTCATTCATACAAAGAAACAAACATCATTAAAACATTCAACAGCAATGCCATAAGGTCAGAAAAGTTTACATTAATCTGGTTGGAAACAGGAGAAGCTGGTCAACTGTGATCTATGTAGGCCAGAGACAGTCTGACACCATAACATTGAACCTGGTCCCAAACATGTCTAAAATCCCCCAATAGAGGGAGAAGTAGTGAGAGGGATTGAGGGAGAGATGATCCCAGCCTAATCCCTGAGGCCAGTCGGAAGATTCACCACCAGAAACTCGCCACACACACACACTCCGCTTTCACCCCTCCCATCCCCGATCACTCCCTTCTTACCTTTTCATCTTCTCCCTTCTTGCCTTTAAGCAGCAGTGTGTCTATGTGCTTAGACATCCCTGACAGAAGGACTATAGCTAGTGGAGACAGCAGCAACACCTCTAGTCTACTCCACACTGGGCAGTCAGGTGCCCTGCATTGACTCTAGGTATTGCATTTCTTATCAGCTTAATTCAACAGACTGCTGCTGCGGCTCTGGCTGTCAAGGTCAGACACAGATCCAAGCACTGCACGGCTGCCACTATTAATGCTGTTAATAAACTAGTGTAAACACACTGCTAATGAGGCTGAACAGACTGTCTGGTTATGTGAGCATTAACTAGTCTAGCACTAATTCACTGGGAGTGTTGAGAAGAGTGGAGCAGCAGTCTAATGCACTGCATCTGTGCTAGAGGCGTCACTACAGACACCCTGGTTCGAATCGAGGCTGTATCACAACCGGCCGTGATTTGGATTCCCATAGGGCGGTGCACAATTGGCCCAGCGTCATTGTAAATAAGAATTTGTTCTTAACTGACTTGCCTAGTTAAATAAAAGGTTAAATAAACAAAAAAAAACATTTAATTTCAACAAGTCAGTTTCAATTATCATTATCCCAACATCAAATACTAGCTGTTTTCATAAAACAGCCTTTCATGGCCATTATGTAAATGGCCATGTGTTACATTTCTCCTTGACTCCTGCTTTCTTGTATTTTGTCTACCAGACAGCACAACAATTGCTGGCTCAGTCTCTTACAGCGATGATACAGACAGAAATCTGAGCCCTAGACTGGCCTTTGATTAAACTATTCTGTCCTCACCCCTGCTGCTTCTTCTCCTAAGCGAGACATCCTACACAGATATACAGTGCATTCAGAAAGTATTCAGACCCCTTGACTTTTTCCAAATTGTATTATGTTAACTTTTTTTCCCTTTTTTTTTATATATATTAAATTGTTTCCCCCATTATCTACACACAATACCCCATAATGACAAAGCAAAAAAGTGTTTGGAAATGTCTGCAAATGTATTAAAAATAAAAAGCTGAAATATCACATTTACATAAGTATTCAAACCCTTTACTCAGTACTTTGTTGAAGCACCTTTGGCAGCGTTTACAGCCTCAAGTCGTCTTAGGTATGACACTACAAGCTTGGCACACCTGTATTTGGGGAGTTTCTCCCATTCTCTCTGCAGATCCTCAAGCTCTGTCAGGTTGGATGGGGAGATTTTCTGCACAACTATTTTCAGGTCTCGCCAGAGATGTTCGATCTGGGCCACTCAAGGACATTCAGATACTTGTCCCGAAGCCACTCCTGCGTTGTCTTGGCTGTGAGCTTAGTGTTGTTGTCTTGTTGGAAGGTGTACGTTCTCCCCACTGAGGTCCTGAGCARGTTTTCATCAAGGTTCTCTGTACTTTCTCCATTCATCTTTCCCTCGATCCTGACTAGTCTCCCATTCCTTGCCGCTGAAAAACATCCCCAAGCATGATGCTGCCACCACCATGCTTCACCGTAGGGATGGTGCCAGATTTCCTCCAGACGTGACGCTTGGCATTCAGGCCAAAGACTTCAATCTTGATTTCATCAGACCGGAGAATCTTGTTTCTCATGGTCTGAGAGTCTTTAGGTGCCTTTTGGCAAACTCCAAGCAGGCTGTCATGTGCCTTTTACTGAGGAGTGGCTTCTGTCTGGCCACTCTACCATAAAGGCCTGATTGGTGGAGAGCTGCAGAGATGGTTATCCTTCTGGAAGGTTCTCCCATCTCCACAGAGGAACTCTGGAGCTCTGTCACCTCCCTGACCAAGGCCCTTCTCCCCCGATTGCTCAGTTTGGCGGGGCGGCCAGCTCTAGAAGAGTCATGGTGGTTCCAAACTTCTTCCATTTAAGAAGGATGGAGGCCACTGTGTTCTTGGGGACCTTCAAAGCTGCAGACATTTTTTGGTAACCTTCCCCAGATCTGTGCCTCGACACAATCCTGTCTAGGAGCTCTGACATGTACTGTCAATTGTGGGATGTTATATAGACAGGTGTGCCTTTCCAAATCATGTCCAATCATTTGAATTTACCACAAGTGGACTCCAATCAAGTTGTAGAAACATCAAGGACAATCAATGGAAACAGGATGCACCTGAGCTCAATTGAGTATCATAGCAAAGGGTCTGAATACTTACAGTACCAGTCAAAAGTTGACACACCAACTCATTCAAGGGTTTCTTTATTTTTACTATTTTCTACATTGTAGAATTATAATAGTGAAGACATCAAAACACATATGGAATCATGTAGTAACTAAAATTGTTAAACAAATATTTAATATTTTTCAAAGTAGCCACCCTTTGCCTTGATAGCGCTTTGCACACTTGGCACTCTCAACCAGCTTCACCAGGAATGCTTTTCCAACAGTCTCTCCAACAGAGTTCCCACATACTGAGCACTTGTTGGCTGCTTTTCCTTCACTCTGCAGTCCAACTCATTCCAAATCATCTCAATTGGGTTGAGGTTGGGTGATTGTGGAGGCCAGGTCATCTGAAGCAGCACTCCATCACTCTCCCTCTTGGTCAAATAGCCCTTACACAGCCTGGAGGTGTGTTGGGTCATTGTCCTGTTGAAAAACAAATGATAGTCCCACTAAGCACAAACCAGGTGGAATGGCGTATCGCTGCAGAATGCTGTGGAGCCATGCTGGTTTAGTGTGCCTTGAATTCTAAATAAATCACAACAGTGTCACCAGCCCCACACYTCCATGCTTCACGTTGGGAACCACACGTGGCGATCACACGTTCACCTACTCTGCGTCTCACAAAGACACGGCGGTTGCAACCAAAAATCTYAAATTTGGACTCAGACCAAAAGGACAGATTTTCACCGGTCTAATGTTCATTGCTTGTGTTGGCCCAACCAAGTCTCTTCTTATTATTGGTGTCCTTTAATAGTGGTTTCTTTGCACCAATTCGACMATGAAGGCCTGATTCACGCAGTCTACTTTGAACAGTTGATGTTGAGATGTGTCTGTTATTGAACTCTGAAGCATTTATTTGGGCTGCAATCGGAGGTGCAGTTAACTCTAATGAACTTATCCTCTGCAGCAGAAGTAACTCTGGGTCTTCCTTTCCTGTGACCGTCCTCATGAGAGCCAGTTTCATCACAGCGCTTGATGGTTTTTGCGACTGCACTTGAAGAAACTTTCAAAGTTGTTGACATTTCCCGCATTAAAGTAATGGCCTGTCGTTTCTATTTGCTAATTTGAGCTGTTCTTGCCATAATATGGACTATTTTCTGTATACCACCCCTACCATGTCACAACACAACTGACTGGCTCAAACGCATTAACTTCTTCGGGGTAGGGGGCAGCATTTTCACTTTTGGATGAATAGCATGCCCAAATTCAACTGCCTGCTACTCCTCCCCAGAATATAAGATATGCATATTATTAGTAGATTTTGATAGGAAACACTCTTAAGTTTCTAAAACTGTTTGAATGATGTCTGTGAGTATTACAGAACTTATGTAGCAGGCAAAACCCCGAGGACAAACCATTCAGAATTTTTATTTTTTGGGGGTCACTGTCTTTTCAATGAGTTTTCATTGGGACACCAGATTTAAGGGACTTGTTTGCAGTTCCTACCGCTTCCACTGGATGTCACCAGTCTTTGAAAATTGGTTGAGGTTATTCCTTTGTGTAATGAAGAAGTACGGCCATCGTAAACGAGGTTCACTTGAAGTAAATTGTTTGAGAGAGGCACATTACCAAAAAAGTTACGTCAGTTTGTTTTCTTTTTGTATTGAACACAGATCATCCCGTCTTCAAATTGATCGATTATTAACGTTTAAAAATACTTAACGTTGTATTACAAAAGTAGTTTGAAATGTTTTGGTAAAGTTTACATGTAACTTTTGATATATTTTGTAGTGACGTTGCGCAAGTTGGAAGCTGTGTTTTTCTGGATGAAACGCGCCAAATAAATTGACATTTTGGATATATATCGACGGAATTAATCGAATAAAAGGACCATTTGTGATGTTTATGGGACATATTGGAGTGCCAACAAAAGAATTTCGTCAAAGGTAAGGCATTAATTATATTTTTATTTCTGCGTTTTGTGTCGTGCCTGCAGTGTTGAAATATGCTACTCTCTTTGTTTACTGTTGTGCTATCATCAGATAATAGCATCTTATGCTTTCGCCGAAAAGCCTTTTTGAAATCGGACATGTTGGCTGGATTCACAACGAGTGTAGCTTTAATTTGGTATCTTACATGTGTGATTTAATGAAAGTTTGATTTTATATCATTTTATTTGAATATGGCGCTCTGTATTTTCCCTGGCTATTGGCCAGGTGGGACGATTGCGTCCCACCTATCCCAGAGAGGTTAAGGAAAGAAATTCCACAAATTAACTTTTAACAAGGCACACCTGTTAATTGAAATGCATTCCAGGTGACTACCTCATGAAGCTGGTTGAGAGAATGCCAAAAGTGTGCAAAGCTGTCATGAAGGCAAAGGGTGGCTACTTTGAAGAATCTCAAATAAATATATATAGATTTGTTTAACACTTTTTTGGTTACTATATGATTCCGTGTGTTATTTAATAGTTGTGATGKCTTCACTATTATTCTACAATGTAGAAAATAGTAAAAAATAAAGTAAAACCCTGGAATGAGTAGGTGTCCAAACTTTTGACTGGTACTGTATGTAAATAAGGTATGTTTATTTTTAATACATTTGCCAAAATTTCTAAAAATACCCCATAATGATAAAGCGAAAAACAGGTTGTGTAGATTGATGAGGGGAAAAAAGATAATCAATTTTAGAATAATGCTATAATGTAACAAATGTGGAAAAAAGTCAAAGGGTCTGAATACTTTCCGAATGCACTGTAGGTGACGCAACAAGGACTTGCCATTGCTTCAAACCATCCTACAATGGTTGGATATAAAGGGGAGTGTTCTGTGCTGGAGACACACACTTCCTCTTCTGGACAACAAGCCTGTGAGATTCTGATAGAACCCAAACATCCCAAGCGATCCGTCTTTCCCACACCCACTCAAGGGAGGCAGAAGTCTACTACCACTGCAGTGTTACCTTAAAATGGTACTACAGTCATTCCAGTCTCCTCCTCCACCTCTCAAAAATGTTCACATTAGCCCTGTGTGTCAGCACCATGACTATGCTACCGGATGTTTGTGCTTTCACTCCCCTAAGTGTCTAACTATGCTGTGCCACCCAAAATTGATGATGTCAGCTGTAAATAATAATAATAACCCTTACCAAACCACCCCCACCATAGCTCCCCTGGCTTCTTCATTTTCCCGTAGATGCTTGGACAACCCAGGGAATTGTACACTGGCAACAAGGATGCGTTGCACTTAAAAGCAACAGGTCAAACTGAGGTAAGTTAGTCATCTAGGTAAGTACTTAAACAGCAAGAAACTGGTTACAGTAAATGGAAAGAGTGTGTGTGTGAGATGTCCAGAGTCAGACTGTTTTAAAACTCGTTTTGACCACCAGACAAAAGAAAACGAAAACAGTGACACAACTGTGGATTGTGAATATTATGATTTCCCCATTGTAGCCAATTCAGTTGCAGTAATTCCATTACTGATTTTTTGTAATTTCGTTACCAATTTGGAACTCCAATGTGAATTGTCCGCATGCAAATTGTGAAATTCCAAACGACGAGCTATTGTGGTGAAATATAACGATGCATAATGTCAGCAGCTGTCTGCCTCTCCATCTAGCCAACTATCGCTGTATCTATATTGCGTTTAGACTTAAATTTAAAGAACACTTAGTTGAAACATAAGGAAAAACAAATGATCTTTCATTGTGGTGTTGAAAACCAGTACTTTCTGGTGGATGTCATTTTCATGGACAGATGCAACTACTCAACGTTTTCCCAGCTGTACTAGCCTCCCTCCACAGCAACCATCTGAACCTGAATGATGCCTGGGCAGTGGTCACAGATAATGCCTGAAAGGAGTGATGCCCAACAGTGTCCATATAACCTGTCTCTACCATGTCATCAATCTGGAGGGTGAGACATGGCAGCACTGCAAATACTTTTCTGAAGTTGCATCACTTGTGACATGGATGAGATCTGTCTTCTTCAAGAAGCCTGCCACAAAGAGAAGACAGGTGAGCTTCCTCATTATGAAGGAGTTTGTGCAGGCCAAGGCTCCTCCTGAAGCAGTGAGCTCCAGATTAAATAGCTGGTTAGAGGCAGTGAAGTACCATGCAGAGCATGTTCATCTGTACAGAGAGTTTGTTGGCAGAAAAGTAATCAACCCAGGCAGTCACAAATATCCTCAGCCAGCTGGAAACAGAGGAGAATGTGCAGGCCCTCACTGTTAAGCTAACCTTTATCTCGGAGGGCTGCGTCAAACTGATGACAGCTCTGTCAATCCTGGAAGGAACCCACCATCCCACAGCAGTGTCTGCATACAATGTCATTGAGGATCTGGGCTCTTACCTAGTGAATGGAACGGCAAAAACATGTGGGTATGGCGCCAAGACCGCTCCATGATGCATTCTACACATCCAGCCAGAGAGGTCTACAGGCTGGCTACGGTGTACGATCCTAGGCAGGCTCCAGCCATGGAAAAGCAGATTGAAGCCTGCACACAAGTGAAACCCATGGCAAGCCCATCAACAGAGCTCAGTGAAGAATGGATTGCCTATCAGCACTGTGTGTCCAGTGAGCCCTCACCTGCTTTGGAGCTTTCGGATTACTGGAGGGGCCTGAGTGCGAGATTCCCAAGAGTTGCAGACGTGGCAGTGCCCTACATCTACTTCCCAGTCAGCTCAGTCGACTGTGAGAGGAGTTTCAGCAAATACAAGACTCTACTCACAGACAAGCGAGAGGCACTCACCGAGCTCAACACAAAGAGGCTGACAATCATGTACTTCAATGGAGATGTCTGTGATAGATGGAAAACTTACAATGGGCAGACATAGGCGCTCATAAGTTAGTTCCATAGGTTTTGCCTATTGCTGCATTATTGCCTAGATTCTTGCATGAATCTTTTTTTAAATTTATTTATAATGAAACACTTATGTGAAGCACTTTATTTGACAAAAAACAATATATGCAAAGTTTAGTTTTTTTTACATAAGTATAACTCTAGCTTTGCCTATTGCTTGCTGCATTGTTGCCTAGATTCTTGCATAACTTTTTTTCATTTATAATGAGACACTTAGTAGAACTCTGTATTGAAGCACTTGCTTTGATTAAAAAAATAGCGCAATGTTGTGTTGCATCATTACAATTGTACGGTTATATTTTATTAAATTGTTAACGTTTTATTCATTCACATTATTAGACACGCTTTCTGATGATAAAATTAGCATAAATCATAAAACACAGAAAGAATTTAAATGGAAAAAAACTGAATTTGGAAAAAAAATCTAATGGATTTCATAGGGCCCTACTGACTAATGGCTAGACCTAAAGCCAGTCACTGTTTGGGTGTAACATGTCAGGATCTCATGTCTATGGCAGCGCTGAACAGAGACGTGCCAAGGGCATGTGACTGCGCCTCTTACATGATCTGATGTGCTAATCTTTGACAAATTTAAACATCCAGTCAACAATGCAGTCAAAGGGACCACACAATCTCCCTCTCCTTCCATCTAGCAGGCCAAAGGAATGTATTTTCTCTTCCTCATTGATTCAGTATCATCACTGCCTAACTTTGTCTGGCTGACCTTGTGTGCCTATAGGTTCTAGTGTTGTCATGAAACCAGTATTGCGATACTATGAAACCAGATTTTCCTTGGCAAAAAAGAAAACAAAGCAGACTAAACTCTACAGTTMTTTAAAACCTACTTTGTAAATTATTGTACATTAGCTTGCAAAATAAACAAATGTGACCCTGGGTCACAACATAAGGCTGTTTTTTTCCAACATTAGAACTGTTTTCCTCAAACTTTGTCCGCTTCATGTTGTTTCCTTTGCTTCCTTACTTCCTAGTATTCTGATACTGGAAGTGTGACAACACTAATAGGTTCTGTATTTTTGCAGCAAATCAATCCAATATATTCAAATGGGGTACTGTAACAAAGGCACAAGGAGATGGCAGAGATTTCTCTTGCCAGGGTCACACAGGCTGTTGCCGTTTTGCATTTGCAGGACGTCCAGTCATTCCAGATGGAGCAGTCCAGCAGGTTACAACGTAATTTCAACTTCGGTGATGCATTTGCCATGCAGCAAACCATCCACAGGAAGTTGTTTCTAAAGTTAGTTTGCACTACTATTTCAATACACTCTATAAAGGATAGCTCTGGGTCTGCTGCCACAGTCTCAATTAACGGATTTAGGAAAAAGAGCAAGGGGAAAGTCAGGACAAGGTAGCCAAACAAGAATGATTAGCTTAACATGATAGGCCTTGTATTGAGAACCAGGACTTCCCTGAGAGGCAGACACTGTATTGCCAATCAGATCCCTGATAGTAAGTAAATGACACTGAAGAAAATAAAAGCAAAAAGCAAATACAAATTCTAAAATACTTCAACAAAAAAAGGTCTACTACTGACGATGTCATTAACACGACATCGTGTAATTTCCTAATAAATTATTTGGAAATAGATGATTAGGCAATCAATTCTGGATGATGGTAATGATACMGTTAAAATGTCTGGACAGTGAGACGTATATATTTTTGCGATAGCGACATGGCTGATCAATGTAAAGGAATTAGGCCTACATCTCAACCTCAATTATTCATCACAAGCAACCACTACCAGCTACTTGAATGGCATACAGAACGTTCAATTATGTTGGGAATAATGATTCGCCACGCGGGGTGCCACTGGCCTACCAAAATAGCAACTCGTGTGATGGACCAGGTGCAGATTTTGCGTCAAAACGTTCTCAAGCATCATATTACAGTTATACAGTTCACAAGCGCTGTTTTGGGAAACACGCTACCCTGCCTGTGCGCAAATAAAATTAACATTGGAGAAATTAAAGACCTCACATGCTATTTCAAACACTGGTTTGTCGAAAAGCGCCAAAACAAACAGCTGAGCTGGGCAAATGCATCCACCATCACAAGGTTATTCATATTTACCTGCTGCTTGTCAAAATGTTCCCTCTCCGCACCTAAATTGGTTTCGGTCATTTTGGTTTTCACCCTTGAAGGCACCCGTCGTATGGAATTCATCCTCGCGTCTTGGAAGCCGGTTAAACTCTTAAAGGATATTCGACATATGGAGTGTTTGTAACAAATTCCCACTCGAGGAAAATGTTCGGTTATAAAACCAGTGAAAGTATTTATCTCCTTCAAGTTTTTGGTAGAAGCAATGCACAAACAACTGGTTCCAGGCGTTAGACGTCCGCGAGTGACATTTGGAGGCAGCAACCTTAACCAGATGAGGTAGAAGCGAAATGAATGTAACGTTTCTTTTTACGTGGGGATCGTCGTCTACGGAGGATACCACAGTAGTTCGCACATAGAATCACGGGGGGAGCCCATGCTACAGGGAGACCGTTTACGTCACTCATGAAGTAGGCTATTAAAATGGCACGGGTTTATTTTTCTTCACCTCACAACTGGAATGTTATTATAAGACTACAGAGCTGTTGTGATGATATAGCTGGCGTTTTATCAGCAGACCCATGGAASCCCYTYYCCSCCCCCCCCCCCMMMAAAAAAAAAATCWGAATACGTGTTATGAGATAGTAAGTTATAATTATGAGATAGTAAGTCATTATTATGAGATACGTTTAGATGATCTGTATCACATGAATCCAATGTGCACTTTGCATCACGCCCTCCAACTTTCAAGGATAACCTTATGTATATATTATCGTCAATCACACGTGTGAGTGTGCATGTGTGTATTAATGGATTGGAGAGTTTTGTTGATGTGTGTTGGTGCCTGTTGGATGACATCAGGTTGACATCAGATTTAATAAATTCATTAATTCAATKAATTCCATTAATGGGGCAATCTGGGATTTGTACATCCATTTTTGGACTTATTATTAATATATAGCTATTGATTCTTGAATAAATGCCTCATGAGCAATGGTCTTACCCCATCAGAACTCAAAATATAAGCTTGTTTTACTCCGTTATTTGTAAACAATGTCATTGTAAACAAACACTGTATAGTTTCAAAACTATAATTTTGATCTGGATGGTCAGTAATTGCATCCATATGTGAGAGTCCTTGCATCTATATATTTGAGAGTGGTTACATTTCTCCTACCCCATTCCTCAGCTGTTTAACAAAATAAGGTGACGGCGAAGGCGCTTTGTTATTGTTTGAATCCCAGATTGCCCCTTTAAAAGGCTCGCCCTGCAGGACTATTTAAAGATCTTATCTGTCAGAAAGATATCAGTTTGTCTCCGTGGATGGTTTGTCCTCTGACAAATCAATGGTAAGTTTCAGTGTTCCTCAAGGTTCCGTTTTAGGACCACTATTGTTTTCACTATATATTCTACCTGTTGGGGATGTCATTCGGAAACACAATGTCAACTTTCACTGCTATGTGGACGACATACAGCTGTACATTTAGATGAAACATGGTGATGCCCCAAAATTGCCTACCATCGAAGCCTGTGTTTCAGACATAAGGAAGTGGATGACGGCAGATGTTTTACTTTTAAACTCGAACAAAACAGAGATGCTAGTTCTAGGTCCAAAGAAACAAAGAGATCTGCTGTTTGATCTGACAATTAATCTTGATGGTTGTACAGTCATCTCAAATAAAACTGTGAAGGACCTCGGCGTTATTCTGGACCCTGATCTCTCTTTTGACGAACATATCAAGTATATTTTCATATTTTTTCCATCTTCGTAACATTGCAAAAATCTGATTTTTTTTGTCAAAAAAAATAGCAGAAAAGCTAATCCATGCTTTTGTCACTTAGACTACTGCAATGCTCTACTTTCCGGCTACCTGGATAAAGCACTAAATAAACTTCACTTAGTGCTAAATACGGCTGCTAGTAATATAATTTTATCATATTACTCCAGTGCTATCTTCTGGCTTCCTATGAAGGCTAAGGCTGATTTCAAGGTTTTACTGCTAACCTACAAAGCATTACATGGACTTGCTCCTACCTATCTCTCCATGTTGGTCCTGCCGTACATACCTACACATATGCTACGGTCTCAAGACGCAGGCCTCCTTATGGTCCTTAGAATTTCTAAGCAAACAGCTGAAGCCAGGCCTTTCTCCTAGAGCCCAATTTTATGGAATTGTCTGCCTATCAATGCAAGAGCCGCAGACTCTGTCTTGACCATTATTTCTTTACTGAAGACTCATCTCTTCAGTAGGTTCTATGATTGAGTGTAGTCTGGCCCAGGGGTGCGAACGTGAACGGCAAGGCACTGGAGTGACGAAGAGTGGGTTGAGTTACTGACCTGATCTTCCTGTCCAGTCTTGCGCCCTCTTGGACTCATGCGGTGGAGGAGATCTTCGTGGGCTATACTCAGCCTTGTCTCAGGGTAGTAGGTAGGTGGTCTGTTGACATCCATCTCTCTCTCTCTCTCTCTCTCTCTCTCTCTCTCTCGCTTTCTCGCTCTCCCTCTTTCTCCTCCCAGAGAGAGATCTTATTTGAGTCAGAAAATTATGTTCATTTGAGAGGGAAGATAACCTTGCAGGGAGCCTATCAAACTGACAAACTCTAGAAAAAAATATAAACTATTGGAACTAATTCTTAAAAATAACTGATGTTGGCACAAGATTGAAGGAAAGTTGAAGCATAACTAATGAAATTACAGTTAACAAACACATATGCTTAATCCAGTATAGACTAATGTATAGAATGTATTATACAAGTCAAAATTCACAAATTCTACAGCACAATGGCAGAGTCATGTCTTAAGTGTAAATCTAATAATGACTCACTGATCCATGCTTTCTGGGAATGCTATGAAGTCCGGAAATTTGGGGTTGAGCTAGAAAGTTGGCTGTCAGAAGTATTATGAAATACATTTTATTTTAATCTATCTGTCTGCATGTTTCAAGACATGAGATATGGGTGGTGTAGTGAGATACCCAATGGGCTGGATGATTCTCTTCTCATCACTCATCTTGAAAAAACGTATACAAAAAATATACAGTATATAATGTATATATATATATACACTACTGGTCAAAAGTTTTTAGAACACCTACTCATTCCAAGGTTTTTGGGTGGGAACCACACATGTGGAGATAATCCATTCACCTACTCTCACAAAGACACAGCGGTTAGAACCAAAAATCTCAAATTTGGACTCATCAGCCAAAGGACAGATTTCCACTGGTCTAATGTCCATTGCTCGTATTTCTTGGCCCAAGCAAGTCTCTTCTTATTATTGGTGTCCTTTAGTAGTGGGTTCTTTGCAGCAATTCGACCATGAAGGCCTGATTCCCGCAGTTTCTCTGAACAGTTGATGTTGAGATGTGTCTGTTACTTACATTTACATTTACATTTAAGTCATTTAGCAGACGCTCTTATCCAGAGCGACTTACAAATTGGTGCATTCACCTTATGATATCCAGTGGAACAACCACTTTAAATAGTGCATCTAACTCTTTAAGGGGGGGGGGGTGGTTAGAAGGATTACTTTATCCTATCCTAGGTATTCCTTAAAGAGGTGGGGTTTCAGGTGTCTCCGGAAGGTGGTGATTGACTCCGCTGACCTGGCGTCGTGAGGGAGTTTTGTTCCACCATTGGGGTGCCAGAGCAGCGAACAGTTTTGACTGGGCTGAGCGGGAACTGTACTTCCTCAGAGGTAGGGAGGCGAGCAGGCCAGAGGTGGATGAACGCAGTGCCCTTGTTTGGGTGTAGGGCCTGATCAGAGCCTGAAGGTACGGAGGTGCCGTTCCCTCACAGCTCCGTGGCAAGCACCATGGTCTTGTAACGGATGCGAGCTTCAACTGGAAGCCAGTGGAGAGAGCGGAGGAGCGGGGTGACGTGAGAGAACTTGGGAAAGTTGAACACCAGACGGGCTGCGGCGTTCTGGATGAGTTTAGGGGTTTAAATGGCACAGGCAGGGAGCCCAGCACACGCGAGTTGCAGTAATCCAGACGGGAGATGACAAGTGCCTGGATTAGGACCTGCGCCGCTTCCTGCGTGAGGCAGGGTCGTACTCTGCGAATGTTGTAGAGCATGAACCTACAGGAACGGGTCACCGCCTTGATGTTAGTTGAGAACGACAGGGTGTTGTCCAGGATCACGCCAAGGTTCTTAGCACTCTGGGAGGAGGACACAATGGAGTTGTCAACCGTGATGGCGAGATCATGGAACGGGCAGTCCTTCCCCGGGAGGAAGAGCAGCTCCGTCTTGCCGAGGTTCAGCTTGAGGTGGTGATCCGTTCATCCACACTGATATGTCTGCGCAGACATGCAGAGATGCGATTCACCACCTGGTTATCAGAGGGGGGAAAGGAGAAGATTAATTGTGTGTCGTCTGCATAGCAATGATAGGAGAGACCATGTGAGGATATGACAGAGCAAGTGACTTGGTGTATAGCGAGAATAGGAGAGGCTAGAACAGAGCCCTGGGGGACACCAGTGGTGAGAGCACGTGGTGGCGGAGACAGATTCTCGCCACGCCCACCTGGTAGGAGCGACCTGTCAGGTAGGACGCAATCCAAGCGTGGCGCCGCGCCGGAGATGCCGCAGCTCGGAGAGGGTGAGAGGAGGATCTGATGGTTCACAGTATCAAAGGCAGCCGATAGGTCTAGAAGGATGAGAGCAGAGGAGAGAGAGTTAGCTTTAGCAGTGCGGAGCGCCTCCGTGACACAGAGAAGAGCAGTCTCAGTTGAATGACTAGTCTTGAAACCTGACTGATTTGGATCAAGAAGGTCATTCTGAGAGAGATGCAGGAGAGCTGGCCAAGGACGGCACGTTCAAGAGTTTTGGAGAGAAAAGAAAGAAGGGATACTGGTCTGTAGTTGTTGACATCGGAGGATCGAGTGTAGGTTTTTTCAGAAGGGGTGCAACTCTCGCTCTCTTGAAGACGGAAGGGACGTAGCCAGCGGTCAAGGATGAGTTGATGAGCGAGGTGAGGTAAGGGAGAAGGTCTCCGGAAATGGTCTGGAGAAGAGAGGAGGGGATAGGGTCAAGCGGGCAGGTTGTTGGGCGGCCGGCCGTCACAAGACGCGAGATTTCATCTGGAGAGAGAGGGGAGAAAGAGGTCAAAGCACAGGGTAGGGCAGTGTGAGCAGAACCAGCGGTGTCGTTTGACTTAGCAAACGAGGATCGGATGTCGTCGACCTTCTTTTCAAAATGGTTGACGAAGTCATCAGCAGAGAGGGAGGAGGGGGGAGGAGGGGGAGGAGGATTCAGGAGGGAGGAGAAGGTGGCAAAAGAGCTTCCTAGGGTTAGAGGCAGATGCTTGGAATTTAGAGTGGTAGACATTGGCTTTAGCAGCAGAGCAGAAGAAGGAGAATGTAGAGAGGAGGGAGTGAAAGGGATGCCAGGTCGCAGGGAGGCGAGTTTCCTCCATTTCGCGCTCAGCTGCCCGGCGCCCTGTTCTGTGAGCTGGCAATAGAGTCGTCGGAGCCACGGAGAGGAGGGGAGGCACCGAGCCGGCCCTGGAGGACACGGGGACATAGAGAGTCAAATGGAATGCAGAAAGGGAGGAGAGGAGGGTTTGGGAGGCAGAATCAGGAGAATAGGTTTGGAGAAGGTTTGAGCTTAGGGAGAAGAGATGATGAAGGAATGGAAGAGGAAGAGTCAGCGGGGGGAGAAGATGAGGAGCGAAGGTTGGGACGGCGCGTATACCATCCGAGTAGGGGCCGTGTGGGAAGTGTTGGATGAGAGCGACGAGGGAACACAGGATACCAAGTAGTGGTCGAGATTGGAGGGGAGTTGCAATGAGATTAGTGAAGAAACAGCATCTAGTAAAGAGTGAGGTCAAGCGTATTGCCTGCCTTGTGAGTAGGGGGGAAGGTGAGAGTGCAGAGGTCAAAAGAGAGAGACGGCGAGTGGTAAAGAAGGAGGCAGAAGAGGAATGAGTAATAGGTATGATCGGGTGGGGGAGGTGTAAAGTACCGCAGAACTGTGAGAGGTGGAGGCATTCCTCAGGGCACAAGGAACTTATCAGGGCGTCAAGCTCAATTGATGACTCTCCAAGGGAACCTGGAGGGCGATAAATGTATAAGAAGGATGTTACAACTTCTGAAAGGGCTGGTAACTGTGACAGCATGTGAATCAAAGAGGCGATACGACAGATGGGCAAGGGAGAAAGAGAGAAGTGTCCACTTGAGGAGAGATGCAGGATCCCAGTCCAACCACCCCGCTGACCAAGAAGCTCTCGGGGTGTTGGAGAGACAGTTGGGCAGACGAGGAGGAGAGAGCAGCTAGGCAGTAAGCATAGTGGGTTTTTATCAAAAGTGGTAATCCATGTTTCGTCAGTGCCAAGAAGTCGAGGGACTGGAGGGAAGCATAGGCGCTCTGAGATGAACTCCTATTGCCCTGTTGGCCGCAGATCGCAGATGGTCCAGAGGCTTGCCTGAGGACCTGAAACCTAAATTCCAGCACGTGGGTCGTGCTCGCGCTGGGACCGGGACCAGGTTTAGAGTAGCAGCGGCCACGCGTGTGAACGTTTGTACATCGGTTGTGCAGAGAGGAGAGAACAGGGATAGACAGACACATAGTTGAAAGGCTACAAGAATGAGGCTACGCTATGGGCAAGGAGATTGGAATCGAAAGTGGACTACCAGTTCTCGATGTTTTGCAGAAAGTTAAGCTACCGTTCGTGCAGAATCATAATCTATTGACTCTAAAATCGCATTAATGCTAACTCGCTGGCTTGGTGATAGGCGCTAGCAGTGGCTGCGTTGTTGAATTTGTTTGAAAGTGTAGCTGGCTAGGTAACTCAACGACAATTACTACTAGACTACCAGATAGCTTCATATGGATAAAGACGGCTATGTAGCCAGCCGAAGATCAACAAATCTAAACTGTTGATAAACTGTAATGAAAATGAAATGTATACTAAATAGAACCTGTAATACTACCTGTGGAGGCAAAGCGGAAATGCAACTAACTCGCTCCAACCAAACCGGAGTGGCGTATCGTAGAGGGAGAGGCATAGAGTGTTTGTCTCTTGTATATTGTCTTTTGTGTCCTTTAGAGGACGCTTCACACCTTAATGTCCCCTTTCCCTTTTCTTCTGTCCTTATTTTGTCCCTTCTTTGTCCCTTCTTCTCTTCTGCCAACTAGACACTCCTTGTTAGCTAGCTAGCTTCTTTCAGGAATGTCCCTAGCAACTGCCTAGCAACAGGTAAACAACTTAGCTAGCTAAGAAAACGGTATAATTTTATGAAAAATTGTTACTTTTTCAAAAGCCTTTCTTCTTTGTTTGCTGCTTGTTTGGTCTCCTATTCAGTTTGCAGTTTTCTTTTGAATTTTTTTCGATGTACTTTACTCTAAAAAAACATTTAAATTTCAATATTTGTAGGAGCTCATCTTTTCAGCTGCTGCTGCTTAATTTGGAACTCCGGAACCGTGAGTTGAGCTTGAATTACTTGAGCTCTATGAAGCATTTATTTGGGCAGCAATTTCTGAGGCTGTTAACTAATGAACTTATCCTCTGCAGCAGAGGTAACTCTGAGTCTTCCTTTCCTGTGGTGGTCCTCATGAGAGCCAGTTTCATCATTGCGCTTGATGGTTTCTGCGACTGCACTTGAAGAAACTTTCAAAGTTCTTGAAATTTTCTGGATTGACTGACCTTCATGTCGTAAAGAAATGATGGACTGTCATTTCTCTTTACTTATTTGAGTTGATCTTGCCATAATATGGACTTGGTCTTTTACCAAATAGGGTTATCTTCTGTATACCTCCCCTACATTGTCACAACACAACTGATTGGCTCAAACGCAATAAGAAGGAAAGAAATTTCACAAATGAACTTTTAACAAGGCACACCTGTTAATTGTAATGCATTCCAGGTGACTACCTCATGAAGCTGGTTGAGAGAATGCCAGAGTGTGCAAAGCTGTCGTCAAGGCAAAGGGTGGCTACTTTGAAGAATCTCAAATATAAATTATATTTTGATTTATTTAACGCTTTTTTGGTTACTACATGATTCCATATGTGTTATTTCATAGTTTTGATGTCTTCACTACTAATCAACAATGTAGAAAATGGTAAAAAAAAATAAAAAATAATAATAATCTTTAAATGAGTAGGTGTTCTAAAACTTTTGACCGGTAGTACGATGCTCCAAAGATCATTTGGAGCATCATGACCGTATATATTTTTTAAGAAATTGATTTTTCTCCACCACTACAGTGCTGTCCATTTATCACTGTCAGAGAGTATGTCATTCTGATTCTGTGCTTTGGCCTGTATTATCATAATAACCACAAAGGAGGGGACATGCAGGTTGGATAATGGCCAATATGACCTAATAAAATGTTTTTTGGCCTCACACGATGCAATGGGCTAATGTAGGTGCTTAGAATAGAGCCAAGTAGGCTTGCCATGCAGCCACCAACTCTTTTCAGGCATGGCCACATCACTGCAAAAGCTAATTCAACCCATCTGACGCAGTTATGTACTTCATTTGCTAATCATAGCCTATAGTCTACCCTTGTAGGCCTGTTCTGTGAGTGCACAGCAGCATATTATGTGGATAGGCCACCTCTCATCCCATTGTTTGAAAACAGCCTGTCTGCTGTTTTCATTGTGGGATCAAATTTAACAGCACCCTCATCACTGCAAGCGAGGAATGACCAGCAACTACTGTACCCATAAAAGGCTAAGTTAGATCAAGTGAGCATAAAAGTAAAATAGTCAAGTGTTATTTTGCTGATTTTGTCCTTCTTTTATTCTCAAACTCGAGTACTACTTTACCCTTAAGCTAAGAATACTATTTTCTCTGTGAAAAAAAGGGAGGCACTTGTGGAAATCATTGCCTGCTTTTAGGTCAACAGGATTAAAACAGGGAATGGATGTATCAGAAAAGTAATCTTAGATTAAACCCAGAGAGAAGCAGATGTTACGGATTAGGCCTACATTAGGACAATGCATTCAGTGACATGTTTGAGAAAATGAATATGCATAACAGTAGGCCTTAATACTTAATAAAAAGTACGCAATTATGTAATAGAAAACAACATCCACCAAACTTAGATTAAAAAACAGCTTTATAAAAAGAGGCTAACAAAGATTACGAAGTTCAGTTTGATCAAAAAAGCCAAACACCAGAAAATGTACTGTCACTTTGTTTGTAGTGGGGGAGATATTGTAATAAACAATAGGGGAAACAGAAGGGAATGAAAATTATTTGATGGACACCATAGGAGAAGGTTATTCAATGCTGAATATKAACCATTCTAGAAATGTATAGTGTCATCCTGTATAGTATGATTTGGACAGGAGGATAATTGCCAGTTATAGTTGACACCTTTTTTGGAGAAATTAAAAAGACTGAAGGCTTGCTCCTCTGAAAGCATATAAGAGCTTGTTTTGTTTTGGCGTGTGCTGCTGAAGTGCAGTGATCCAGCTGCCACTGGACACATGCTCAGACAGTGGCAGCTGGTAGGGTGCACTCACTGTATGGAGGAGCTGCCTATGGGAGCTACAGGTGTAACAAGATGGTTTGGAGCATCATGACCGTATCATCAGTGTTTTTGAAAGCTAATGGTGAGATGCCACTAGGTCAGGGGTGGGCAACTTTAATGGGGGTGGGGGGCACAAAAMATCTGAACTCTTCTTGAAGGGCCACAGTGGCTCAAGGGTCTGTGTACCAACATCCATACCCACACTTGCAGTCAGAACCAGCCCTAGCCTTTTGGGGGCCCTAAGCAAAATTTTGTTGGGCACCCCACCTTGCGAGCAAAACATTTTAGTGGCCTCCTCTTGACAGCAGAGAGAAAAATGTAGGTTTTAAAGTGCATTTCCTGCAATTCTACACATTTTGTAATACAGACAGGTGCACCTGGAGATCTCACTGACCCTACTTGATGTGGTGGAAGAATGCAAATGATGACTTTAAGCATTTTGAAATACCAAATTGGGGATATGAGGGAGTACTTTTTTCCTTCACCTCACACAGAGCAGTGTTTTAAAATTGTTTATGAGACATATTATTCAAATCTGTCACTAAGTAATCACAGATCATCCCTGGACAGAGCACTGCGATCAGGTTTTATTTTATTTGAACAGTGGATTAGTACCTTGATGGGGAGATTGAGATGTTTCAGGGTGAAGGTGACAGAGAATGTAATCATTCCTTTTTGTTGTTTTCCATTCCATACTTAGAGTCTATCTGCTATTTAAACATCATGGTTGCAGGACCTGAATTTCCTGTTCATGGCACCGTGTGGAGCAGCAACTATAACGCTCCGGAGTCAGGTATGCAGGTGTGTGAAACAGGAAAGATTTGGCGACTTCAGGAGCACAGAGAAGAGAGCAAAGGTTTGCTTGCACCACAGGACAAACTGGCTCTCTCACATTCCTCTCCTGCCCTGGTTAGCTATGACTTCAAACCGCCCAACCTCATCACTGGCATTGTCAGTTCCACTGCTATGGCTATGTGAAAGGAAAAGGCCCAGAAAGGCTAGAGCACAAAAATGCAAGCATGAAAGCCTGAGGCTCTGCCAACCCTCAAGAAACTTGTCTGACCTCAACTTCCAATCAAAAACTGTAAGCTTAATCTTTGGAAATGGGTCACAAATCACACATTTTTTAAATATTGCTAGTAGATTACATCGACAATGACTTGTAATTCCAAATACAGTAACAGGGTAATTTTTACCACAGAAATTAGAGCTCAATTTGCTCATGGGGATGAATTGTATAGACATAGTGATACACATGGCCAACAGAAGTGCTTATGTAAAGACACAAAGATAATCAAAATCAAAACACATTTTATTGGTTGTGTACAAATTGTGTACAAATGTGTGCTGATGTTATCGCAGGTGCAACAAAATGCTTATGTTTCTGGCTCTAACAGTGCAGTAATACCTAACAATACACAAATAAAAAATTCTAATAACAATTACAAAATGTATTGAATATAAATATATATAATGGTGTGAAATAGGCAGTATGGACAGTATTTGAATAGAAAAGGTGTGTACAGCTGTAGTTATATAGGATTAGCCTCAAATAAAATACAATATATAAATATGAAGTGGGTAAAACAGTATGTAAACATTATTAAAGTTACCAGTGTTCAATGACTATGTATATAGTGCAGTAGTCTGTGGGGTAAAATACCGGGTAATAGCCGGCTAGTAACAGTGACTAAGGTTCAGGGCAGGGTACTGGGCCAAGGCCGGCTAGTGGTGACTATTTAACAGTCTGATGGCCTGGAGGTAGAAGCTGTATTTCAGTCTCTCGGTCCACAGCTTTGATGCACCTGCACTGTCTCTGCCTTCTAGATGGTAGCGGGTTGAACAGGCCGTGGCTCGGGTGGCTGAGGTCCTTGATGATCTTCTTGGCCTTTCTGTGACACTGGATGCTGTAGATGTCCTGGAGGTCAGACAGTGTGCCCCCAGTGAAGCGTTGGGCTGACCACACCACCCTCTGGAGAGCCCTACGGTTGTCAGGATTTCTGAAAAGGAGAGCAGATGGTCCTTCCCACTTCCCACTTCCTCTACTTATTTCTCCAACCACCCTCCTGTGAACAAGCATGTGTATGAAATAACACATATGGAATCATGTAGTAACCAAAAAAGTGTTATATTTTATATTTGAGGGATGTAGTGCTCCGGCAGCACTACACCCCTGCTCCAGCGGCACCTAGCCTACACCTCACGCGTGATGCAGAAACGATAGACAAAGTCTTGCTGTTTTATAAAAATCTGACAATCTGTTAAACAAATATATTTTATATTTGAGATTCTTCAAAGTAGCCACCCTTTGCCTTGATGGCAGCTTTGTACACTCTTGGCATTCTGTCAACCAGCTTCATGAGGTAGTCACCTGGAATGTATTTCAATTAACAGGTGTTCCATGTTAAAAGTTAATTTGTGGAATTTCTTTCCTTCTTAATGCGTTTGAGCCAATCAGTTGTGTTGTGAGAAGGCAGGGGTGGTATAAAAGAAGATAGCCCTACTTGGTAAAAGTCAATATTGTAAATAATAATTTGTTCTTAACTGACCTGCCTAGTTAAATAAAGGTAAAAAAAGAGAAGCAGAGAGGCTGGCCTGAGAGAGGCTGGACTGGGGGCTTGTAGGCCTGTTGTAAGGCAGGTCCTCACCAGACATCACCGGCAACAACGTTGCCTATGGGCACAAACCCACCATCGCTGGACCAGACAGGACTGGCAAACAGTGCTCTTCACTGATGAGTCACGGTTTTGTCTCACCAGGGGTGATGGTCGGATTCACGTTTATCGTTGAAGGAATGAGCGTTACACAGAGGCCTGTACTCTGGAGCGGGATCGATTTGGAAGTGGAGGGTCCGTCATGGTCTGGGGCGGTGTGTCACAGCATCAGACTGAGCTTGTTGTCATTGCAGGCAATCTCAAAGCTGTGCGTAACAGGGAAGACATCCTCCTCCTTCATGTGGTACCCTTCCTGCAGGCTCATCCTGACATGACCCTCCAGTATGACAATGCCACCAGCCATACTGCTCATTCTGTGCGTGATTTCCTGCAAGACAGGAATGCCAGTGTTCTGCCATGGCCAGTGAAGAGCCTGGATCTCAATCTCATTGAGCACGTCTGTGACCTGTTGGATCGGAGGGTGAGGGCTAGGGCCATTCCCCCCAGAAATGTCCGGGTACTTGCAGGTGCCTTTGTGGAAGAGTGGGGTAACATTTCACAGCAAGAACTAGCAAATCTGGTGTAGTCCATGAGGAGGAGATGCACTGCAGGACTTAATGCAGCTGGTGGCCACACCAGATACTGACTGTTACTTTTGATTTTGACCCCCCCCCCCTTTGTTCAGGGACACATTATTCAATTTCTGTTAGTCACATGTCTGTGGAACTTGTTCATTTTATGTCTGTTGTTGAATCTTGTAAATATTTACAGATGTTAATATTGCTGAAAAGAAACACAGTTGACAGTGAGAGGACGTTTCTTTTTTTGCCGAGTTTATTATGGCAAGAACAGCTCAAATAAGCGAGAAAGAGAAACGACAGTCAAATCAAATCAAATTCTATTAGTCACACGCGCCGAATACAACAGGTGTAGTAGACCTTACAGTGAAATGCTTACTTACGAGCCCCTAACCAACAATGCAGTTTCAAAGAAATACGGATAAGAACAAGAGATAAAAGTAACAAGTAAATAAAGAGCAGCAGTAAAATAGCAATAGCGAGAATATATTCAGGGGGGTACCGATGCAGAGTCAATGTGCGGGGGCACCGGTTAGTTGAGGTAGTATGTACATGTAGGTAGAGTTATTAAAGTGACTATGCATAGATGACAACAGAGAGTAGCAGTGGTGTAAAGAGGGGGTGGGGGGTTGGCACTGCAAATAGTCTGGGTAGCCATTTGACGAGATGTTCAGGAGTCTTATGGCTTGGGGGTAGAAGCTGTTTAGAAGCCTCTTGGACCTAGACTTGGCACTCCGGTACCGCTTGCCGTGCGGTAGCAGAAAGAACAGTCTATGACTAGGGTGGCTGGAGTCTTTGACATTTTTTAGGGCCTTTCTCTGACTCTGCCGGGTATAGAGGTCCTGAATGGCAGGAAGCTTGGCCCCAGTGATGTACTGGTCCGTTCGCACTACCCTCTGTAGTGCCTTGCGGTCGGAGGCCGAGCAGTTGCCATACCAGGCAGTGATGCAACCAGTCGGGATGCTCTCAATGGTGCAGCTGTAGAACCTTTTGAGGATCTGAGGACCCATGCCAAATATTTTCAGTCTCCTGAGAGAGAAGAGGTTTTGTCGTGCCCTCTTCACAACTGTCTTGGTGTGCTTGGACCATGTTAGTTTGTTAGTGATGTGGACACCAAGGAACTTGAAGCTCTCAACCTGCTCCACTGCAGCACCGACGATGACAATGTGTACGTGCTCGGTCCTCTTTTTCCTGTAGTCCACAATCATCTCCTTCGTCTTGATCACGTTAAGGGAGAGGCCCGTCGGTAAGTCCAGGATCCAGTTGCAGAGGGAGGTGTTTAGTCCTASGGTCATTAGCTTATTGATGAGCTTTGAGGGCACTATGGTGTTGAACGCTGAGCTGTAGTCAATGAATAGCATTCTCACATAGGTGTTCCTTTTGTCCAGGTGGGAAAGGGCAGTATGGAGTGCAATAGAGATTGCATCATCTGTGGATCTGTTAAAGCGGTATGCAAATTGGAGTGGGTCTAGAGTTTCTGGGATGATGGTGTTGATGTGGGCCATGACCAGCCTTTCAAAGCACTTCATGGCTACAGACGTGAGTGCTACGGGTCGGTAGTAGTTTAGGCCGGTTACCTTAGTGTTCTTGGGCACAGTGACTATGGTGGCCTGCTTAAAACATGTTGGAATTACAGACTTGAACAGGGAGAGGTTGAAAATCTCAGTGAAGACACTTGCCAGTTGGTCAGTGCATGCTCGCAGTACACGTCCTGGTAATCCGTCTGGCCCTGCGGCCTTGTGAATGTTGACCTGTTTAAAAGGTCTTACTCACATTGGCTGCGGAGAGCGTGATCACACAGTCCTCCGGAACAGCTGGTGCTCTCATGCATGTTTCAGTGTCTTGGCTCGAAGCGAGCATAGAAGTAGTTTAGCTCGTCTAGTAGGCTCGTGTCACAGGGCAGCTCTCGGCTGTTCTTCCCTTTGTAGTCTGTAATGGTTTGCAAGCCCTGCCACATCCGACGAGCATCAGAGCCAGTGTAGTACGATTCAATCTTAGTCCTGTATTGATGCTTTGCCTGTTTGATGGTTCGGAGGACATAGCGGGATTTCTTATAAGCTTTCTTATAAGTCCCGCTCCTTGAAAGCGGCAGCTCTAACCTTTAGCTCAGTGCGGATGCTGCCTGTAATCCATGGCTTCTGGTTGGGGTATGTACGTACAGTCACTGTGGGGACGACGTCATCGATGCACTTACTGATGAAGCCAATGACTGATGTTGTGTACTCCTCAATGCCATCGGAGGAATCCCGGAACATATTCCAGTCTGTGCTAGCAAAACAGTCCTGTAGCTTAGCATCTGCTTCCTCTGACAACATTTGTATTGATCTGCACATTTAACATGCTGATAGAAATTTGGTTAAACAGATTTAAGTTTCCCTGCATTAAAGTGTCCGGCTACTAGGAGCGCCGCCTCTGGGTGAGCGTTTTCTTGTTTGCTTAGGGCGGAATACATCTCATTCATTGTTGTCTTAGTGCCAGCCTATGACTGGGGTGATATGTAAATAGCTACAAAGAATACAGATGAAAACTCTCTCGGTAGGTAGTGTGGTCTACAGCTTATCATGAGATACTCTACCTCAGGCGAGCAATAGCTCGAAACTTCCTTAGATATCGTGCACCAGCTGTTGTTTACAAAAATACATAGACCGCCGCCCCTTGTCTTACCAGACGCCGTTGTTCTATCCTGCCGGTAGATCGTATAACCAGCCAGCTGTATGTTGATGTTGTCGTCGTTCAGCCACAACTCCGTGAAGCATAAGATGTTACAGTTTTTAATGTCCCATTGGTAGTTTAATCTTCCGCGTAACTCGTTGATTTTATTATCCAAAGATTGCACGTTTGCTAGCAGAATGGAAGGAAGTGGGGGTTTATTCGATAGCCTATGAATTCTCAGAAGGCAGCCTGACCTTCGGCCTCTCTTTCTCCACCTCCTCACGCAGATCACGGGGATCGGGGCCTGTTCCCGAGGAAGCAGTGTATCCTTCGCGTCGGGCTCGTCAGAGTCGTGAAAGGAAAAAAAGGATTCTGCTAGTCTGTGGTGAGTAATCGCAGTCCTGATGTGTAGAAGTTATTTTTGGTCATAAGAGACGGTAGCGGCAACACGATGTACGAAATAAGTAAAAAAATAAGTTACAAACAACGCAAATAAAGAACAAAAACGTCTGCCATCCTCTCCGGCGCCAAAATACTCTATCATTCATCTTACTCTATCCATCATTACTTTAAGACATGAAGGTCAGTCAATATGGAAAATGTCAAAAACTTTGAAAGATTCTTTGTGCAGGCTGCAGAGGATAACTTCATTAGAGTTAACTGCACCTCAGATTTCACTGTTCAGAGGAGAGTGCATGAATCAGGCCTTCATGGTCGCATTGCTATAAATAAACCACTACTAAAGGACACCAATAATAAGAAGAGACATGCTTGTGCCAAGAAACACGAACAATGGACATTAGGCCTCCAAATTTGAGATTTTTGGTTCTAACAGCTGTGTCTTTGTGAAACGCAGAGTAAGTGAACGTGTGATCTCTGCATGTGTGGTTCCCACAGTTAAGCATGGAGGAGAAGGAGATGTGATGGTGTGGGGGTGCTTTGCTGGTGATGCTGTTAATGATTTWTTAGAATTCAAGACACACTTAACCAGCATGGGTACCACAGCATTCTGCAGCGATACGCCAGCCCATCTGGTTTGCGCTTAGTGGGACTATCATTTGTTTTTCAACAGGACAATGACCAAACACACCTCCAGGCTGTGTAAGGGCTATTTGACCAAGAAGGAGTGATGGAGTGCTGCATCAGATGACCTGGCCTCCACAATCACCCTACCTCAACCCAATTGAGATGGGTCATAATCAAAAAATGATGATGTAGGCCACACTGTCCCGCAAAATCATCTTGTTGTCTCGCATTTTAGTATTTTAAAATGTGGTGGTCACTCTAGCCCCCCTCCCAAGGTAGGTCCGGCCGGCCAGGTCGGTAGATACAGTGGCTTGCGAAAGTATTCAGCCCCCTTGGCATTTTTCCAATTGTGTTGAGCGACAACCTGGAATTCAAATGGATTTTTGGGGGGTTTGTATCATTTGATTACACAACATGCCTACCACTTTGAAGAAGCAAAATATTTTTTATTGTGAAACAAACAAGAAATAAGACAAAAAAACAGAACTTGAGCGTGCATAACTATTCACCCCCCCAATGTCAATACTTTGTAGAGCCACCTCTACAAAGCAATTACAGCTGCAAGTCACTTGGGGTATGTCTCTATAAGCTTGGCATATCTAGCCACTGGGATTTTTGCCCATTCTTCAAGGCAAAACTGCTCCAGCTCCTTTAAGTTGGATGGGTTCYGCTAGTGTACAGCAATCTTTAAGTCATACCACAGATTCTCAATTGGATTGAGGTTTGGGCTTTGACTAGTCTCAAATCTCTGGAAGACTGAAACAGATTTCCCTCAAGATATTCCCTGTATTTAGCACCATCCATCATTCCTTCAATTCTGACCAGTTTCCCAGTCCCTGCCGATGAAAAACATCCCCACAGCATGATGCTGCCATCACCATGTTGTTCTCGAGGTGATGAGAGGTGTTGGGTTTGCGCCAGACATAGCCTTTTCCTTGATGGCCAAAAAGCTACATTTTAGTCTCATCTGACCAGAGTACCTTC
Organism: Salvelinus sp. IW2-2015; assembly: GCF_002910315.2. NCBI lineage: Eukaryota > Metazoa > Chordata > Actinopteri > Salmoniformes > Salmonidae > Salvelinus > Salvelinus sp. IW2-2015. The sequence goes on along the minus strand of NC_036855.1, from coordinate 23,975,501 downwards.
TTCCATATGTTTCCACATGCCTTTTGGCGAACACCAAATGTGTTTGCTTATTTTTTCTTTAAGCAAGGGCTTTTTTTCTGGCCACTCTTCCGTAAAGCCCAGCTCTGTGGAGCGTACGGCTTAAAGTGGTCCTATGGACAGATACTCCAATCTCCGCTGTAGAGCTTTGCGGCTCCTTCAGGGTTATCTTTGGTCTCTTTGTTGCCTCTCTGATTAATGCCCTCCTTGCATGATCTGTGAGTTTTGGTGGGCGGCCCTCTCTTGGCAGGTTTGTTGTGCTGCCATATTCTTTCCATTTTTTAATAATGGATTTAATGGTGCTCCTTGGGATGTTCAAAGTTTCAGACATGTTTTATGACACAACCCTGATCTGTACTTCTTTACAACTTTGTCCCTGACCTGTTTGGAGAGTTCCTTGGTCTTCATAGTGCCGCTTGCTTGGTGATACCCCTTGCTTAGTGATGTTGCAGACTCTGGGGCCTTTCAGAACAGGTGCATATATACTAAGATCATGTGACAGATCATGTGACACTTAGATTGCACACAGGCGGTCTTTATTTAACCAATTATGTGACTTCTGAAGGTAATTGGTTGCACCAGATCTTATTTAGGGGCTTTATAGCAAAGGGGGTGAATACATATGCACGCACCACTTTTCCGTTTTTTATTTATTAGAATTTTTTGAAACAAGTAATTTTTTAGTAGTAAGCTGTGTCATGAGAGGAGATGCTCATTACAGGGATACAAGTCCTTTGTGAAATGGTGTGAGGCCAATTACTAGGACCTGAATGTACTGAAGACCAAGGAGCTAGTGGTAGATTTTAGAAAAAACAAAGATGTTTTAATCCCATTTCTATTAATGGTTTAGAGATTGGCAGTGTTGACTCTAAGTACTTGGGTGTAATAGTGGACAACAAACTGAACTGGAATGAGAATTCTCAGTGTCAACAAAAAAAACAATCCAGACTGTACTTTTAAAAGAAGCTTAGATCTTTTAATGTATGTGACAAAATGCTGTGTATGTTCTATAGCAGTGTCGTGGCGAGTGTAGTGACCTATGCCATTGTGTGCTGGAAAGATAATTTATCTAAGGAGGACTTAAACAAGCTCAACAAAATCATTAAGAAAGCCAGTGCTACAATTGGCTGTAGACTGGAATCAATGCAGGACATGATCATAAAAAGGCTGCAAGTAAAAACACATATGATCATGGACAATGACACAAACATACTCCACAGCACTTTAATGCAACACAGGAGCATTTTCAGTAGCAGGTTCATCCTGCCCCTTATGTTCCACAGAGAGGTTTACCCACAGCTATGGGGCTTTTTAATGAGTGTAATTGATTAACTGTTTTATAAGTCCTATCAGAAAATGTAGTTGCCCGTTTTCCCCCAGAGTAGGATAGAAAACAGAACTGGAATCAGACTTATTTTAGGGATACTATGGTGCATATGCCCTTGTGTCTTAATATGTTGTTTTTTATCATGTGTTGGTCATTGTTGCGTATCCTGTCATTGAAAGTTGTCGTAGAAATTACCACCAGAGACACTTGAAGTCTATATTAAATTAATCATTATTTAATATCAGCAAGCTGGAGAGGTTCCAACAAACTCAATGCACCAAGTAGTTTACAGCTGTCAGGAGCTCCGCCCTGGCAGTCCCGTTAGTTCTCTTACATACTGCTTACACAGACAAGTTATATTTGCATGATTTAGCTTATTCATTATTCATAATTAATTCATCATTAACTGTTGGTTCATGCATGTGACCAACCAATACCTCCCAAGGCTTCTTCACTACAAGCTGAGACCTTGAAACTGAGACACCCCTTTCGGATCTTAAAACAATGTTCTGGGCGTACTGCCAAATTGCATTATACTGATAGTGAGGATTCCTCCCAGGCACGATCAATCAATCAGTCACTTGCATGAACCCAGTCGAATTGGTTATTAGAAAAGCACAAACATGACATTTTCCTTCACAAAGTCATTGATGATGCATGCTGTGATAAAACAATTTCCCAAATTGGGATTCATATTTAATACTCTACTCTCTAGCTAACGTAAGCTAGCCATCTAGTCCACCCTTGTCTGCAAAACACTGTTACTAAAAATATAATTTTTTGATATAGCTAACTGACTCTCGGTGTGTTGGCAGTAATGAGGAATGTGTATAAATTATCTATGGTTGGTTAGTTGGTTCTCAGCTGGCTAACAATATTGCTGCCAATTTAGTGACGCTACCAGCAAGCTGGCAATATTGAAATGTCCATGTTAGGTGTGCAAAGCTAGCCAGTCTAATAGAAATCAATACAATTAATGGGGTGAATAAACTGTGTATTGTTGTTGTAGGTGGTACTTAATCCGATTCCACCAGCATGTGTTCCCAACCCCAAGCTCTGCACAAGGTGAAGGTAAATTTGCTAAGATATTTACGAGCTGACGGCTAAAATAGCTCTATTTACAGTAAGCATGGCATAAACATGAATTGGACCACAGAGAACCTTCCAGACCATGTAATCAATTTTGGTCTACCCCTTTTCTCTTCGTAAAACTCAGGTTATCTGGAGTCCTTCCACAGGCCCTGCTGAAAAATACTCCAAAGCGGTAGTATAAGGGAGGGGACACACCTTGTGGTTATGGAGCACAACAGGATTGTTGGACAAAAACCAGCAAGGGACAGTGAAAGGTATAAAATCAAGACAACAGTAATGACACAACCACCTCATTCTTCTCTCTGCAGATTCTCAAAATACAATATAAAGACACGTCTACAAAATTCCCCTGCTACTATTGACGAGAATTATCTGTCAAAGTCAATGGGCTGGGRGAGGTTTACAGATAGGTCTTTGAGATGAGGAAAGGGGGTTGTGTTTAGAGACAGTAAATGTATTGTTGTGTATGAGAATGATTGAAAGGTGCCATTTCTCCTCAATCTCCCATACACAGCAATACATACTGTGTCGGAACTGCCCTCCTAAGACTTTCACACCTTTTGCAGCCCCCCCCAGATGTTGACTGATATTTATTTTCAAAAGCAGCTCCCAATGTCCCACATTGTCTCTAAATAAATACACTAGTCTGTCTCTAAACACTTAGGTCCCAATCAGTTGACACTTTTATCAAAAAAGTGTAAAATGGTAACACCACAACCATGTGATTTTTGGTATCCATTACTGGGAGTTACAGGATAGGTACTGTTTGGTGTAGCACAGAGAACTTTCAACCAACCTTAGCTTGGCGATGCTGTCTGCGTCCTCAATTCGTAGAAACAGGAGTCTCATAAAATTTCTGTGTCCAGCTGCAGGGGGTCATTTTTTATTTAGAAATTTGCTATATGAAGTAATTCAACAATGTTTACTCCACCATCTTGTCTATTTCAAGTCTTCTCTCATTGATTGAGACAGGTGTCAGTCATCATGACATGCGGCACTTTGGGGTGGACACTCGATCAATGAGAGAAGACTTGAAATAGATAAAACGGCGGGGTACACTGTTGGATTACTTCATGGAGCAAAAAAGTATTTATTTTATTAATGGAGCATTTTCTAAATTCAAACCGGTACTACACCAAACAGTACTTATCCTGTAACTCCCAGTAATGGATACCAAAAATCTTTGGTTAAATCACATTATCTGGTGTAACAATCTGTAGCGAAGAGAACTAGTGATTAGCAGATGATGGAGAGGTGGTCATGATGAAATTGCCATTCCAAAGAAACATACAGTAAATTCAGGGAACACTACCTGTTCACTACCCTCCGGGGATGTGCAACTCAATCCTGGGCCTAACATCACCGAGCCAGCGATACTCACCGGAGTGGAAAGCAGTGGATGGCCTCGTCCACTGATCGTCGCCGCTGTGGAAGTGGGTGAGTGCTATGGTCCCATGGTTTCTCTCGAATCACCCGGCTCCAGGATAGATTTTGACTCTTCAAACATACCCAAGTCGCTATATGCGATCCCTGACTCTGCTTCTGGTACGCAAGCTGTTTTAATTAGTTCCCCGCATCCAGTGCAGGCGGGAGGGATTGTTAATTGCACTACCGAACTGCACCTAATCAAAACGGCCTAAACCCAGCTGTCAGAAAACACAGAAAACGTAACTTTTTTCAATGTGTCAATCACTCTCGAGTCATCTGGGACCCACGAGCTAAGCCCACGGGACTACTAGGGGGGCACTTGAACATTCGTAGTGTCATTACAAAAAGTGATCAAATTCAACATCTACTCACAGACTCCAACCTTGACTTCCTCTGCCTCTCAGAGACATGGCTCCATAAAAACTCTCCATATGCTGCTTTGATTGTGCCTGGCTACAATGTTTTCAGGAGAGACAAGATTGAAGGAAGAGGAGTGGGTCTCTGATGATTTACATTAAAGAACATATCCGATGTAAACAAATTGAGTGGTCATGTGATAATGAACTAGAATGTATTGGCCTGAACGTTACACTGTCTCCCCAAATGTCTTTTACCCTTATTGGAATGTATAGGCCACCTTCCACCAAAAGTGTGTTTTTGATCAGTTTAATAACATGCTTAGGGAATGTGATTTTGGGAAAGAGGTCATCTTAATGGGAGATTTCAATATTAATTATGAAGACAACCTTTGACCTTACACAGCTAGTTAAAGGGCCAACCAGGGTGACTTGTTGCTCTAAAACACAGATTGATTTGGTGTTCAGTAATAAACCAGAGAGAGTGACTAAATCATTCAATATGGTTACTGGGCTATCTGATCATAATCTGACACTTATAGCCAGAAAGCTGTCTAAGAGCAGGTTTAACCTCTCTACTGTTAGAAAGCCGGATCAACTAAGAATACCTAAGAGTGATTTAAACTATTTTGAAAACGCAATTAAGGGAATTAACTGGAATCTCTTGTCCTATACAGACGTGGAAGCTGATAGTCAGGTTTTTATATCCACAATCCAGACTACAATAAATGGTTTCCTAAAGAAAATCACATCCAAACCTGGCCAAAAGAGCACTCTTCCTTGGCTAAATGGAGAAATCTGGAAATTGATGAAAGAACGAGATTATGCTCTAAAAATAGCTCTAAGATCCAAATTAGAGCATGACAGACGTAGGTTTACCATGTTGAGAAAAGGTGATGAAAGAAATCAGACAGGCCAAGGCAAACTTTTTTATTAACATAATTGGTGAAGCAAAGGGAAATTCTAAATTGATCTGGGAGAATCTAAAAAAGTTAACAGGGAAAGACCATAGTAACACTGCAAAAAGACTAGAAATCATGGTGATGCAGTCGAAATAGCAATAGCCTTCAATTCCTACTTTATTGACTCTGTCAGGGTACTGACACAGAACCTCTCCACTGGTTTCTTGGGCTCAGTGCTAGTAAATGACACTCAACCAGTCTTCATCATAAGGGAGGTTTCTGAGTCAAAGGTGAACAAGGTGATTAGCTCACTAAAGAACTCTAAAGCCAAAGATGTGTTTGGGCTGGACTCTACCTTTCTTAAAAACTACAAAGAGTCACTCATTGACCCCATTACTAAGGTCACCAACACATCTATTGGTCTCGGGGTGTTTCCAAGGGTATGGAAGTCGGCCATAATAACGGCCATCTTTAAATCGGGCAACCCTGCTGACGTGAGTAACTACAGGCCCATTAGTATACTACCTGTGGTGTCAAAGGTTGTTGAAAAGTGTGTAGCAGAATAACTGATTGCTCACCTCAACAACAGCTCTTCACATTACACTCCATGCAGTTTGGCTTCAGAGCGAAACACTCCACAGAAACGGCCAACTGCTTTCTTCTGGAAAATGTGAAGTCCAAGATGTACAAAGGGGGCGTTGTTGGGGCTGTGTTTCTGGACCTAGGGAAGGCTTTTGATACTGTTAACCATGAGATTCTCATTTCAAAATTGTCCAAGTTCAACTTTTCCCCGATGCCTTGAGATGGATGAAATCATACCTTGAAGGCAGAACTCAGTGTGTCAGAGTGAGCAAGGAGCTGTCGCCCACTCTTAGCTATGATGTGGGCGTGCCCCAAGGGTCAATACTGGGGCCCCTCCTGTTCAGCCTGTACATTAATGATCTGCCTTCTGTCTGTACCAGGTCTGAAGTTCAAATGTATTCAGATGATACAGTGATATATGTGTATGCAAAGAGCAAACAACAAGCTGCACAAGAACTCACTACTGTAATGGTCCAGGTTACAAAGTGGCTCAGTGACTCGTGTTTGCATCTCAATGTGAAAAAAACTGTTTGCATGTTCTTCACAAAGAGGGCAACAGATGCTACTGAGCCAGATGTCTATGTGTCAGGGGAGAAGCTCCAGGTGGTATCTGATTTTAAGTACCTTGGCATCATACTTGATTCCAACCTCTCTTTTAAAAAGCATGTGAAAAAGGTAATTCAGATAACCAAATTCAACCTAGCTAATTTCCGATTTATACGAAATTGTTTGACTACGGAGGTAGCAAAACTGTACTTCAAATCTATGATACTCCCCCACTTAACATACTGCTTGACTAGTTGGGCCCAAGCTTGCTGTACAACATTAAAACCTATTCAGTCTGTCTACAAACAGGCTCTCAAAGTGCTTGATAGGAAGCCCAATAGCCATCATCACTGTTACATCCTCAGAAAGCATGAGCTCCTGAATTGGGAAAATCTTGTGCAATACACCGACGCATGTCTTGTATTCAAGAACCTAAATGGCCTGGCTCCCCCTCCACTCAGTATTTTTGTTAAACAGAAAACCCAAACATATGGCAGCAGATCCACAAGGTCTGCCATGAGAGTTGACTGTATAGTTCCCTTAAGGAAAAGCACCTTTAGTAAATCCGCTTTCTCTGTGAGAGCTTCCCATGTCTGGAATACACTGCCATCAGACACACATAACTGCACCACATATCACACTTTCACAAAATGCATGAAGACATGGCTAAAGGTCAATCAGATTTTTGAACATAATCCCTAGCTGTGTATTGCCACTTTCCATGTTGTCTGTTGTCTGTAGCTTGTGAGGTGTGCAAACACTTTGTTGCTTTTATGAATTTTGTCTTACTGCTTTTAGTTCTATGTTGCTCTGTCTGTATGCTACGTCTTGCTTGTCCTATGTTGCTCTGTCTGTATGCTATGTCTTGCTTGTCCTATGTTGCTCTGCGTGTGCTCACTGCTCAATTATTGTTTATATTGTAATTGTTTTTAATAACATGCCCAGGGACTGCGGTTGAAAATTAGCCGGCTGGCTAAAACTGGCACTTTTACTGAAACGTTGATTAATGTGCACTGTCCCTGTAAAAATAAAATAAACTCAAACTCAAACTTGTACAGAAGTGGGAGGAGTTGTCATGATCAAACTGCCTTTCGGCTCCTCTTGAGTCATCTTCTGCTTGAAATCCAGCATAATGTCCAATCCATCGAGAGGGATACAGTTCACAAGATACAGTTTTGCTACAATGACACACGCAGGCAAAGGAATTATGTTTCTCTCCAAGAATCCACGCCAGAAAGAAGCCCATGCACCACACAGTATTGTCTAAGACAAAAATATATAATAAATTATACTCCATGGCACAGTTTGAACGACAGTTGAACTGTGCCAGCATATCACCATTAGGATAGACTAGTTGAACATGCATACATGTGCATAGGCACAGAGATTACATAAAAAAAWATATCTAGCCTAATAGAAAGAAATATGGATTAACCCTCAATATTATAGTCATAGCTTGCCGTTTAGTAGCCATATCTATGACTAAAAACTGAACAGGTTTTACAGTTGAGATAAAATATATCTGACTGTAAAACCACTTCTATTTTTAGTCATAGATATGGCTACTTATAGTTGTTTAGATACTTAGCTAGCTAGAATAGATACCTACTGTATCTAGCTACTTAAGTTAGCAAACATGTTTTCTCCCAGCAATACACAATATGGATTTCAGTAGGTACACTAAAGTTAGCTAAATATTTGTATGAACAATTCTACAACAGACTTGAAATGAACAAGTTCCACAGACATGTGCCTAACAGAAATGGAATAATGTGTCCCTGAACAAAGGGGGGGTCAAAATAACAAAGTTAAAATAACAAAAATAAGAAAGTAACAGTCAGTATCTGGTGTGGCCACCAGCTGCATTAAGTACTGCAGTGCATCTCCTCCTCATGGACTGCACCAGATTGGCCAGTTCTTGCTGTGAGATGTTACCCCACTCTTCCACCAAGGCACCTGCAAGTACCCGGACATTTCTGGGGGAAATGGCCCCAGCCCTCACCCTCCGATCCAACAGGTCACAGACGTGCTCAATGAGATTGAGATCCAGGCTCTTCCCTGGCCATGGCAGAACACTGACATTCCTGTCTTGCAGGAAATCACACACAGAATGAGCAGTATGGCTGGTGGCATTGTCATGCTGGAGGATCATGTCAGGATGAGCCTGCAGGAAGGGTACCACATGAAGGAGGAGGATGTCTTCCCTGTTACGCACAACTTTGAGATTGCCTGCAACAAGCTCAGTCCGATGCTGTGACACACCGCCCCAGACCATGACGAACCCTCCACTTCCAAATCGATCCCGCTCCAGAGTACAGGCCTCTGTGTAACGCTCATTCCTTCGACGATAAACGTGAATCCGACCATCACCCCTGGTGAGACAAAACCGTGACTCATCAGTGAAGAGCACTGTTTGCCAGTCCTGTCTGGTCCATCGACGGTGGGTTTGTGCCCATAGGCGACGTTGTTGCCGGTGATGTCTGGTGAGGACCTGCCTTACAACAGGCCTACAAGCCCTCAGTCCAGCCTCTCTCAGCCTATTGCGGACAGTCTGAGCACTGATGGAGGGATTGTGCATTCCTGGTGTATCTCGGGCAGTTGTTGTTGCCATCCTGTACCTGTCCCGCAGGTGTGATGTTCCGATGTACCGATCCTGTGCAGGTGTTGTTACATGTGGTCTGCCTCTGCGAGGACGATCAGCTGTCCGTCCTGTCTCCCTGTAGCACTGTCTTAGGCGTCTCACAGTTCGGACATTGCAATTTATTGCCCTTGCCACATCTGCAGTCCTGATGCCTCCTTGCAGCATGCCTAAGGCACTTTGACGCAGATGAGCAGGGACCCTGGGCATCTTTCTTTTGGTGTTTATCAGAGTCAGTAGAAAGGCCTCTTTAGTGTCCTAAGTTTTCATAACTATGACCTTAATTGCCTACCGTCTGTAAGCTGTTAGTGTCTTAACGACCGTTCCACAGGTGCATGTTCATTAATTGTTTATGGTTCATTGAACAAGAATGGGAAACAGTGTTTAAACCCTTTACAATGAAGATCTGTGAAGTTATTAGGATTTTTACGAATTATCTTTGAAAGACAGGGTCCTGAAAAAGGAACATTTATTTTTTTGCTGAGTTTAGTTGGCTTGCAGGAAAATGTACTTACTTAGCTAGCCAACGTATTTGTCATCTGCCTTTTTGGTGCTGGCAAATCAAATCAATTTTTATTTGTCACATATGCCGAATACAACAGGTTTAGACCTTACYGTGAAATGCTTACTTACGAGCCTTTAACTCTTAACTTATTTCTTGAACTGCATTGTTGGTTAAGACAATATTTACTAAATATTTACTACATAAACTAAAGTAAAAAATTCAATAAAAAGTAACACAATAAAATAACAGTAACGATGCTATATACAGGGGGTACGGTACCAAGTCAATGTGCGGGGGTACAGGTTAGTTGAGGTAATTTGTACATGTAGGTAAGGGTAAAGTGACTATGCATAGATAATAAATAGCGAGTATCGCTGTAGCTGAGCATCTAGCTAAATCCAACTCTTTATTTCGAATCCTCTTCACTATATTCCGGTTGAAACATGTATGGTTGAATGTCACCATGTAGCAACAAAAAAAAAATCTCCAATTTCGAATTCGTGTTGATGAGAGGAATCACGTGAAGCCATTGTGGTCTGGTCAGTTCTTTCAGTTTTTCCCAAAGGATTGTGTTAGTGTCCGCCTCCCTTTCAAAAAAGCCTGCCTTGGGGGAGGGACTGGGCCAGAGCATGAACACAGCCCCACACAAGTTGTAGTCTTTCAGAGTCTGGAAAAGAATGTGTCAGCTTGTATATTTAGCAATGAATCCTGAAAGATGTCCAATGGCTCTATCGAACAAGGACAACCATATCCACACGCACAAAAACTTATAGTGCGATCAGTATCACATAGAGCATTCGCGAAATGCCACAAAGCAGGACTACATTTGTCAGATTTCTAGCAACAACTGGGACCTAAAAGACACCCACCATTAAGTGTATGTATCAAGACGGGTATGTACGGGTACCTTGGTATACCTAACGATTCCACCCCTTTTTGGGGGAAAACAAACACAAATCACTGAAGCTGGAGACTCATATCTCCCTCACTAGCTTTAAGCACCAGCTGTCAGAGCAGCTCACAGATCACTACATCTGCACATAGCTCATCTGTAAATATCCCATCCAACTACCTCATCCCCATACTGTTATTTATTTGATTTATTTTGCTCCTTTGCACCCCAGTATCTCTACTCATCTTCTGCACATCTATCACTCCGGTTTTTAATTGCTATATTTGTAATTATTTCGCCACTATGGCCTATTTATAACCTCCCTTATCCTACCTCATTTGCACACATTGTATGTAGACTTTTTCTATTGTATTATTGACTGTATGTTTGTTTATTCCATGTGTAACTCTGTGTTGTTTGTGTCGCACTGCTTTGCTTTATCTTGGCCAGGTCGCAGTTGTAAATGAGAACTTGTTCTCAACTAGCCTACCTGGTTAAATAAAGGTGAAATATATATATTTTTATAAAGACGTCAATGTAATTTCACATATTTTACACACCGGTATTTTATTAGCCTAAACACATAAATTGATTATTGTATGTGCAACAGACATGTCGAGTGATTACTTTGTAACGCTGCCCGCCCTCGATCGCTCGTGTTACACAGAAAAGTTCAGATAGAGCCATCTTCCCTCATGCCCCTTCAGTCTCCCTACTTCAAACTGGAGCAATGACCCTACACAGTGTCCAGACATTTCCTACCTGGACATCTAGAGAGATCTTCAGTTAAGTTATAAGCTCTAAATAGCCATTCCTGCTGCTATATATATATATATATATATACAGTGGGGAGAACAAGTATTTGATACACTGCCGATTTTGCAGGTTTTCCTACTTACAAAGCATGTAGAGGTCTGTAATTTTTATCATAGGTACACTTCAACTGTGAGAGTACGGAATCTAAACAAAAATCCAGAAAATCACATTGTATGATTTTTAAGTAAATAATTTGCATTTTATTGCATGACATAAGTATTTGATACATCAGAAAAGCAGAATTTAATATTTGGTACAGAAACCTTTGTGTGCAATTACAGAGATCATACGTTTCCTGTAGTTCTTGACCAGGTTTGCACACACTGCAGCAGGGATTTTGGCCCACTCCTCCATACAGACCTTCTCCAGATCCTTCAGGTTCGGGGCTGTCGCTGGGCAATACGGACTTTCAGCTCCCTCCAAGATTTTCTATTGGGTTCAGGTCTGGAGACTGGCTAGGCCACTCCAGGACCTTGAGATGCTTCTTTACGGAGCCACTCCTTAGTTGCCCTGGCTGTGTGTTTCGGGTCGTTGTCATGCTGGAAGAACCAGCCACGACCCATCTTCAATGCTCTTACTGAGGGAAGGAGGTTGTTGGCCAAGATCTCGCGATACATGGCCCATCCATCCTCCCCTCATAACGGTGCAGTCGTCCTGTCCCCTTTGCAGAAAAGCATCCCAAAGATGATGTTTCCACTCCATGCTTCACGGTGGGGATGGTGTTGTCTTGGGGTTGTACTCAAAGTTCTTCTTCCTCAAAACGCGAGTGGAGTTTAGACCAAAAAGCTCTATTTTGTCTCATCAGACCACATGACCTTTCCCATTCCTCCTCTGGATCATCCAGATGGTCATTGGCAAACTTCAGACGGCCTGGACATGCGCTGGCTTGAGCAGGGGATCTTGCGTGCGCTGCAGGATTTTATCCATGACGGCATGTGTGTTACTAATGGTTTTCTTTGAGACTGTGGTCCCAGCTCTCTTCAGGTCATTGACCAGTCCTGCCGTGTAGTTCTGGGCTGATCCCTCACCTTCCTCATGATCATTGATGCCCCACGAGGTGAGATCTTGCATGGAGCCCCAGACGCAGGGTGATTGACCGTCATCTTGAACTTCTTCCATTTTCTAATAATTGCGCCAACAGTTGTTGCCTTCTCACCAAGCTGCTTGCCTATTGTCCTGTAGCCCATCCCAGCCTTGTGCAGGTCTACAATTGTCCCTGATGTCCTTACACAGCTTCTCTGGTCTTGGCCATTGTGGAGAGGTTGGAGTCTGTTTGATTGAGTGTGTGGACAGGTGTCTTTATACAGGTAACGAGTTCAAACAGGTGCAGTTATACAGGTAATGAGTGAAGAACGGAGGGCTTCTTAAAGAAAACTAACAGGTCTGTGAGAGCCGGATTCTTACTGGTTGGTAGGTGATCAAATACTTATGTCATGCAATAAATGCAAATTAATTACTTAAAAATCATACAATGTGATTTCTGGATTTTTGTTTTAGATTCCGTCTCTCACAGTTGAAGTGTACCTATGATAAAAATTAAGCACTCTACATCTTTGTAAGTAGGAAACCTGCAAAATCGGCAGTGTTCAAATACTTGTTTCGTATGTATATATATATATATATATATATATATATATATATATATATATATGTCAGTGAGATGCTTGATTTTTCAGGCTTGGTTAGCAGTCCTACGTTTATTGATGCTGCTAGCTTGAGTGTGGGTGCCTGCTTGATTTGGCAGTGGTCTGCACAAACCATTTAGCTTGAAAATACCTTGACATCTGAGTCCACAGGCCTTCTTATGCAAATGGAATACATTTGAGTTGTTTTTACAGTTTAATGGTACATGCATTTAAATTCTAAATTCGTTAGCGCAGCCGTACATTTTCACATGGAATAGTTAATGATAGTTTCCTTTTTATTTTCATAAAATAGGAATTTACACAGCAAATAAAATGAAGAACTACAGATCTCTGGAAGCACACAAATGATTTACAAGTGGATGGGTGCAGGTGATTTACCATGTAAAGCCTGAAGCTTCTGACTGCACTATCTTCACGACCCAGGTCAAACCATCCTGGAGGGTTACTGAGAAGCCTCACAACACCTGACTGGCTGTTAAGAATTATGTGAAGATAATAGCTGCTCACTGTGACTGGATGAAAAAACAAGATCCACTACCGATAACATTCTAAGATTTTCAGAGAACTTCAAGAAAAAATAACTTACCCTGGTCGTTTTCTTTGATATAGAAAACGCATTTGATAAGATGTGGCACAAGCTATCGGCTTGCAGATTCAAATCTTAAACTACCACTCTCCATCAGAAACATCACCACAAGCTTCCTCCATAACCGCACAATTAAAGTGAAGGTCTCTACAGCAAAATCACCACCATTTACCCCTGAAGCAGGTGTCCCGCAGGGGGCAGTCCTAAGCCCACTACTTTTTCTACTGTACATATCAGACATGTATTAACCCCCACACACCACTGGTCAAGTCTCACAGTTTGCCGATGACTTTTGCTATTGGTCCAGCTCCAAATGTCATTAACTTGCTGCAAAAAAAMCCCAGCAGTCTATTGAAGAGATCGAGACGTGGTCTAACATGTGACGCGTAAAGCTGAATCCACAAAATACTCAATGTGTCCTCTTTACAAGAAGCACCAGCAAAAAAAAACTGATCTCAAGCTTTACGGCGAAATAATAAAAGTAGAAAAATAAGCAAAATTCCTTGGAGTCACCTTTCAGAAGAACATGCATTGGACAACACACATAGCGAACATCAAGAGAGAGGGATGAAAAAGACTCAACCACTTAAAAACGCTGTGTGGAAGAAAATACRGAGCTTCACCTTAGACAGTGCTGAAAAGTTTTACAAAGTCAGTTACATCCGATCTCTCTTTGAATATGCCCTACCAGCCTGGACATCAGCTTCACCACAGCAGATGAATCAACTACAGATAATCCAAAACTTAGAAATAAAAATGGCCTACAGACTACGAAGATACATGAGTAATAATTACACCCACAGCATATCTGGACTCACATCAATCAACAATAGACAGTCAATCATTGGTCAGAAGTTCATCAACAGAGCCATCCATAATCCATCATTGAAGGAAGCTGTAGGACAGGCTAAATGGACCACAGACACACCCATGTCCATAATGTTGAAACTGACCTAAACATATCCCCATATTCACAACATAATCATGCAAGACTGACTTTAATCCCACATCATAGTTTTTTACAAAAGTAACACAAAATAAAAGTATTAAAAAATATATTAAAAAATAAACTAAAAAAGTGTGCGTGCACGCATGTATGTACGTATGTGGCTTGATTATTTTACCCCACCCCCTTCCTTTTCCCCTCATAGTTTCAAGCTTTTACTTTAATACATTTGGTTTTAAATTAAATCAAATGAAATGATGTCGGGCAAGGAAAATAGTTCAATATTTTACTTCTGTTATAATAAGTATTTTAAATCTACTTAGACTCGATGGATGCCTTGATTGACCATACCCTCCTTCCTTGCTCCTGGTCTGCCTTGCCTTTTCCACTTATCCATTTGTTTTTATGGACAGAAAAGAACAGAAGCTCTGAGCTGCCCGATCAGGCCCATTGTCTATATTGTCGTGCATGCAGGGTAAGCATAAACAGTAACTACCTACCTTTAAAGTGCACTTAAATTGATCAAATATTAAAAGCTGACTTCATGTTGGGGGTCAATTACATTTCAATTCCAAAAATGTACTTCCTGAAAGAGCAGTACTTTTTTAGCATTGAAATCTGGATTGGTGTAAATTAAATGAAATTGGCCCCATAACTAGGTCACCGCAAAATCTACGGGGATAGCTAGAAAATTCAAGCCCCTCTAGGGTGCTGCCACAGAGTTACATTAGAAGTGCCCARCCAAGAAGGCTCAAGTTCATTGGGCACAGATAAAATTACCTCAAATCACATTATATCTACAGTAGCTTTGATTGGACTGATCAACATCATACTTTCAAAATCTTAGCTAGCAAGCTAGCAGTCATCATCATGAATCAATTCAACAATCTACTGGCAAATAATTTTCAATCCATGTCATATGAAGAGAAATTATGAAGAGGAATTATAGATAAAATGTATCGGTGCTCATCGGCCATAAACATTACACAACAACTTGCAAATTCAACAATGAGTGGTTTGGAAGGAATTAGTGGCTAACTTCAAGCATTGCAAAGCAATCACTAGCCTGCTATTCAGTGGAGTGGATGTGTGGTCCCAGTCTGGGTTTAAGGGTCTCTTCTCCAAGTTTAAAAGGATAAACATTCAACATTGGCCATGCTGTTAATCCAGCATGACTTCTGCCGATTTCAAGACAACTGGGAACTTGGAAAAAAATGAGCTCCGACTGGGAAAATATGTCATCCAACTAGGAATTCCAAGTTGTGAACTCGGGCCTCTTTCTAGCGTCATGATTCAACCTTGTCTTTTTTTCGAGTTCCCAGTTGTCTTGCTGACATACAGGTATTTATCAAAGCTGCACACTCCCTGTTTTCCATTTCGTCCCGCAGAGTCTTCACAACCTGAAGAGGAAGAGGCCCATCAAGAATATGGAACCGACCATTCACGACGCCAATCACCCGCTCTATAACAAAATGCACATTCATATTTTCATTGTATTATTTTAGTTTGTGAAATACACTACATGGCCAAAAGTATGTGGGCACCTGCTCGTCGAACATCTCATTCCATAATCATGGTTATTAATATGGAGTTGGTCCATCCTTTGCTGCTATAATGGGCTCCCGAGTGGCGCAGCGGCCTAAGGCACTGTATCTCAGTATCACAACCGGCCGTGATTGGGAGTCCAATAGGGCGGTGCACAATTGGCCCAGCGCCGTCCGGGTTTGGCCGGTGTAGGCCGTCATTGTAAATAAGAATTTATTCTTAAATGACTTACCTAGTTAAATAAAGGTTAAAAATAAATAAAAAACAATCCTTTCAAAAATGTGTAAAATAACAAACTCCACTCTTCTGGGAAGGTTTTCCACTAGATGTTGGAACATTGTTGCGGGGACTTGCTTCCATTCAGCGACAAGAGCATTAGTGAGGTCGAGCACTGATGTTGGGCGATTAGGCCTGGCTTGCAGTCAGCATTCCAATTCACCCCAAAGGTGTTCGATGGGTTTTGTGGTCAGGGCTCTGTGCAGGCCAATCAAGTTCTTCCACACTGATCATGACAAACGATTTCTGTATGGACCTCGCTTTGTGCACGGGGGCCTTGTCATGGTGAAACAGGAAAGGGAATTCCCCAAACTGTTGCTACAAATTTGGAAGCACAGAATGGTCTAGAATGTCATTGTATGCTGCAGCGTTAAACTTTCCCTTCACTGGAACTAAGGGGCCTAGCCCGAACCATGAAAAACAGCCCCAGACTATTATTCCTCCTCCAACAAACTTTACAGTTGGCATTATCCATTGGGGCAGGTAGCGTTCTCCTGGCATCCACCAAACCCAGAGGGGTGTGAATACTTTCTTAAGGTAATGTATGTATAGTTTATAGTTATCGTTGTTGGTGTGGATGGCCCTTAACTTCAAAACCTCTAATGGCCAAAACGGCTAAGGTATTGTAACGACCCTGGGTTTATAAGCGCGGAAATCGACTCTGCTGCACGAGCATGCTTTTGCGGCACAGTCGATAGCGTGCYGGACCTCGGGCTAGAAGGTCGAGGGTTCAAGACCTGCTCCCTGCCTGTTTCATTACATTGGTGTCAGAAGTGATCGGACCTTGCATCCACGACAGTGCGTGTGCTTGGCCGGTGAGCGCGTTCCTGAAAGACGTAGAGTCGCAAGCTGGCGCGAGGACGCGCTCTTTGAAAGGACCTGCTCCCTGCTGTTTCATTACAGTATAAAATTATAAACTGAGTTATGAAGATACAGCTGGACTCACCTCTGTGCTATGAACATACATGAGATTGTCCACCACCAGTATTTTTCTCACCCCTACAATACAGATGTGGGAGAAATGTGATTATGACATTAATACACAACMATTCAAAATCATGCTAAAGCCTAACTATTGTCAACATTTATAATTATACACGTCTGACAATGAATGACATCTCTAAATATTTGATATACAGCTTTGTGTCTATGCTTATAAAAGGTTGGTAAAGATACTTTTTTTTAAAGCAAAGTATACAGCCCCACTGTGAAGGTTTAGAATTTGGCGGTAAATTTTGCCCTCACGAGAAATGAGAGATGCAAAACTCTTGTAAAAACTGCTGTAATGAACACTTATGAGAATGATGGACTGAATTTTCTGGACTTTACTACTTTAAATAATACTTTTAAGATCAATTGGATAAAACAATTCCTAAGAAGACCAACTTCTATGTGGAATTTTATTCCTCATCATGTCTTCTCTACTTTTGGTGGCCTTAACTTCATGTTGTTTTGCAATTATAATATTGACAAAATTCCAGTGAAACTTTCTGCTTTTCATCGGCAGGTTTTCTTGTCATGGTCCTTAATTTATAAACACAATTTTTCTCCACACAGATATTATATATGGAATATTCGGGATATATTGTATAAAAATACTTCTTTGTTTTTTGGTTCCGAAATAATATCCTATTGGTGAGCCAACTGGTAAATGCAGAGGGTCTTTTACTCAATTAAAAGGAATTCTTATCACTTTACAAGGTCCCTGTAACACCTAAAGATTTTACAATTCCCTCAGGTGTTGCTCTGTTATTCAGGAACGTGTCAAGACCTGACCCTCAGAGCCTACCTTCTATTGACCCTGTTGACTCATCAGTAGGAAAGATTTGTTTCTCTTTTGGTCCATTCAACAACAGAGCGATACGAACCTTGTTTCAGCAGGATGTTGTATCTATCTATACCTTATTGGAATGGATTTATTGATAATATCTGTTGGAAAAAAGTTTGGATGTTGCCACACACATACCTACTTGTAAACAAAATTAAGGAAGTTTCCTTTAAAATTATTCATAAATATT
Source organism: Salvelinus sp. IW2-2015 (assembly GCF_002910315.2). NCBI lineage: Eukaryota > Metazoa > Chordata > Actinopteri > Salmoniformes > Salmonidae > Salvelinus > Salvelinus sp. IW2-2015. The sequence continues at coordinate 23,957,382 of NC_036855.1, read as the reverse complement.
ATCCTGCCGACCACTATATGAAGAAGTTTAAGGAAAACATTAACTCAAATTGCTCCTTTTGTAATGACCACCCAAAAATAGTGTTGCATCTTTTTTGACATTGTATTAATGTAAGAAAACTGTGGCAAGACATCAGTAGATTTATAATTGAACACATTTATGAAGATTTTGTGGAGAGATGTACTGCTTGGATTCTTTACATACGATAGAAATAAGTTGAAACATTTTTATGTAATTAATTTCATTATTCTTTTGGCCAAATTTCATATACACAAATGTAAATTTACTAACAAAAAAACACATTTTCTTACCCTACAAAAAGAAATGGAACTGTATTTTAAGACAGTTAAATACTCTACTAACAAAAAAGCTGTTAGAATTGTAAATGTATGTATGTCCCTTAAGGTCCTTGTGTAATTGTAATGTGATATTGTACCCCCTAACTCGATTGTCCATTATATATAATCTATATATACTTGTGTTCCTTTATGTACTTTCTGTATTGATTTGTTGTTAATATTTTTTTTTAAATACATAAAAAATAAATAAATAAACATAATAAATAAAATAAAAACTCTACTTACTTCCGGAAGCTGTGTAGTGGGACCAAAAAGAGATATGATTATTTAAAACCTCTGATAATACTCTAATTAGTTTTACTAATTTTTTGGGACTATGACATTTATGAACTAATATAAGGGTGTTTGTTTATTTATTTGCGCTCTTTAGATTTACGGAAGTCGCTATCAGAACAAGAGGAAGGAAATTCAAATAGCCATTTTCCCCAATATGTGATATGTGTGCGCACGCGCAAATGATGATAGTCATCCAGGTTATAGCTAGCCGCTAGCGAGTAGAAGAGACTGGGAGAACTGGAATAGCACGGAAAGAACAACTCCAATCTAATTTTAGGGAGTTCCTCAAGTGTACCATGACGGTAATTGTTTACAAAATAACACAAAATACATTACCATCGACTTCATATAATAATTTGWTAACTATTGCTATTTTAAAGATGTTGTTTCATCAAGATGGCGTCTCTCTGCCCGTGGCAGGCATAGCATTAGGAATTACAATACTGTAGTGGCAGCCATGTCGACAAGCCAGCGAGTTTAGGTTAGTTAGATAAATTAGCTAGCCATCTAAAGATACTTTGGCCTGATAACCGTCATTAGCTAGCTAGGTTGCTTTTCCCTGGTTGGCATGTCGTGTTGATTTTGTAAATAAATGGAAATTCTCCTTCATATAGTTATTGATCAAAGTTTTCTTGCACAGCCGTTACTTAAACCTAGCTAGCTAACGTAAGCTAGACAACTATCTATGTAATTTAGCGATGCATGAATGAGTGATGTTGTTTTGCCACTTACAATCTAGCTAATTAATCTCTGTTTAGAACGACCCCCTTCATTAATTAACTAGTTTTGTAGCTCCGGTATGGGCTACGGCCTCCCTTTTTATAGGTGTGCAACTTTAACACACCAGCTGCCCATGGCCATCAGGATCTTCATTGGGTGTATTGGTAGGGTTGGAGAAAATACCTGCATTGCYATTACCTGTCCAGGGGGAGGGTTTTTCACTTCTGAGATTGCTTTTTGGGAAAAAAATACACAATCTTTAGTGAATCAATGTTAGTGTAAGGGAGGTACAGTGTGTCCAGTTGCGTCGGTGTGACTGACGAGTAACCTTGCCAAAGAAACTTGTTGGGCCTCAGAACTAATGTCTAGGTTGCCTAAAGATATGTTACCAAGTTACTCTATGGATATCAGTCTGACAGAAGTCGCTGTAAAAAAAAAAGGTCTGTCTCTACAAGCCAGAATATTGAATACAATGATGACATTTTAAATGCACTTTACCTGTTGTCTATGTTGATGGTCCTTTTGGTGGTAGGAAGTGTAGATGGGGTAACGACAGGAAAGTGTTGTTTACCTGACTTTTGGCGGCGCCGTTAGGTTCTGTTTGTATTTGCCATCACGTGATGCACAATATGTAAACAATAGCCGAATGTAACAACGTTGTCCTTATGTAGGMGGTAATCCGAGACAACATTTCAAATGTTATTAACCTAAGCGTGTTCCCTCGCAATCAGTGGAAGTGCTTGTGACTTGCTCATTCGTTGAACACGGCACCTGTATAACAAAAACCAGTTAGCAAGTAGGAAATTAGTTTCCTAGTTCCGACTAGCACGTAAACGCAATATTGTGTGAATTGTTGAAAATACAAACCGATTTTCAGACCAGCATACTGAAAGTTCGATTAATAACACTCTTGATATTTTGTCCTAGATTACCTAGGACAAAATCAGAGGGCAACAAAGTACGTTCAAAATAAGTTTATTCAACAGTCTGACTTGTGATGGGATTGTTCACAAAAAGTGAGCCTACATGTTAGAGGCGAGAGTGGAGTCTTCCACTCTCGGAATTGTAGAGGCTAATGTCTAGGCCTTAGCTCCATGTGTTAACACAGGCTTGAGTCGTCATTCATTTCCCCTCAAACCTAGTGGAGGGGACACTGTTTTGTGCTGAAACAGTAATCACAGATTGCTGCTTTAAAGGACCAATAACTATAAGGTTGAATAGTGTGTGTGTTTTCTTCGATTTAGGCACGTGACGCCGATTCGACTGATTTGCTACCCTTGATGGGCTCTCTTTACACGGACAAAAGAAAACACATTATGGAATCATCCAAATCGCCCAGAAGCTCCAAACACCACCATTCACGATCGAGGTCACGCTCCAGGGACCGAAAGYGCAAATCAAGTAAGTTAAATGCACTGAATTTGATAATGCATAATGTTTGTAGCTTGAGTTAACACATTCTGGTCACTTGGTAGGTCACACATCCATCTTCAGATCCCAGGCAAACTGGTCATGGCATTTGTCTTTTGACATAAGTTTAGGGACAGAGCTGTACCTTGTTGACAGAAAAGTCAGAAATAGTCAAGTGCAACAGGTGACTCATCAGGTTCTAGACTGAGTGGAACTCGGGTCTAGTTGTATATACCTTGCGTGTTATTTCCCGACCTGTGACCGTGTTCGGGTTGGGAATGCGCCATTTGCATCACCGAACAGTGCCCAATAAATAATTAAATCCAGTTGTTTGATTGACATCCATATTTGATTTGGGGAGGGGGGAATAGAATCTAGTAACTGGATTTCATAATTTCTTGTGCACTGCTAGGTAATGTAAGGGATGCCAGTTTAATAAAACTGTCTTCTGACTATGATATACAGTCGTGGCCAAAAGTTTTGAGAATGACACAAATATTAATTCTCACAAAGTCTGCTGCCTCAGTTTGTATAATGGCAATTTGCATATACTACAGAATGTTATGAAGAGTGATCAGATGAATTGCAATTAATTGCAAAGTCCCTCTTTGCCATGCAAATGAACTGAATCCCAAAAAACATTTCCACTGCATTTCAGCCCTGCCACAAAAGGACCAGCTGACATCATGTCAGTGATTCTCTCGTTAACACAGGTATGAGTGTTGACGAGGACAAGGCTGGAGATCACTCTTGTCATGCTGATTGAGTTCGAATAACAGACTGGAAGCTTCAAAAGGAGGTTGGTGCTTGGAATCATTGTTCTTCCTCTGTCAATCATGGTTACCTGCAAGGAAACACGTGCCGTCATCATTGCTTTGCACAAAAAGGGCTTCACAGGCAAGGATATTGCTGCCAGTAAGCTTACACCTAAATCAACCATTTATCGGATCAAGAACTTCAAGGAGAGTGGTTCAATTGTTGTGAAGAAGGCTTCAGGGCGCCAAAGAAAGTCCAGCAAGTGCCAGGACCGTCTCCTAAAGTTGATTCAGCTGCGGGATCGGGGCACCACCAGTTCAGAGCTTGCTCAGGAATGGCAGCAGGCGGGTGTGAGTGCATCTGCACGCACAGTGAGGCAAAGACTTTTGGAGGATGGCCTAGTGTTAAGAAGGGCAGCAAAGAAGCCACTTCTCTCCAGGAAAAACATCAGGGACAGACTGATATTCTGAAAAAGGTACAGGGATTGGACTGCTGAGAACTGGGTTAAAGTCATTTTCTCTGATGAATCCCCTTTCTGATTGTTTGGGGCATCCGGAAAAAAACTTGTCCGGAGAAGACAAGGTGAGCGCTATCATCAGTCCTGTGTCATGCCAACAGTAACGCATCCTGAGACCATTCATGTGTGGTTGCTTCTCAGCCAAGGGAGTGGGCTCACTCACAATTTTGCCTAAGAACACAGCCGTGAATAAAGAATGGTACCAACACATCCTCCGAGAGCAACTTCTCCCAACCATCCAGGAACAGTTTGGTGACGAACAATGCCTTTTCCAGCATGATGGAGCACCTTGCCATCAGGCAAAAGTGATAACTATGTGCCTCGGGGAACAAAACATTGATATTTTGGGTCCATGGCCAGGAAACTCCCCAGAACTTAATCCCATTGAGAAATTGTGGTCAATCCTCAAGAGGCGGGTGGACAAACAAAAACCCACAAATTCTGACAAACTCCAAGCATTGATTATGCAAGAATGGGCTGCCATCAGTCAGGATGTGGCCCGGAAGTTAATTGACAGCATGCCAGGGCGGATTGCAGAGGTCTTGAAAAAKAATGGTCAACACTGCAAATATTGACTCTGCATCAACTTAATGTAATTGTCAATAAAAGTCTTTGACACTTATGAAATGCTTGTAATTATACGTCAGAATTCCATAGTAACATCTGAGAAAAATATCTAAAGACACTGACGCAGCAAACTTTGTGGAAATTAATATTTGTGTCATTCTCAAAAGTTTTGGCCACGACTGTACAGTACCAGTCAACAGTTTGGGGACACCTACTCATTCAAGGGTTTTTCATTATTTGTACTATTTTCTACATTGTAGAATAGTGAAGACATCAAAACTATGAAATAACACATGGAATTATGTAGTAACCAAAGAAGTGTAAAACAAATCCAAATATTTTTGAGATTCTTCAAAGTAGCCACACTTTGCCTTGATGACAGCTTTGCACACTCTTGGCAATCTCTCAACCAGCTTCACCTGGAATGCTTTTTCAACAGTCTTGAAGGATTTCCCACATGTTGAGCATTTGTTGGCTGCTTTTCCTTCACTCTGCAGTCCAACTCATCCCAAACCATATCAATTCAGTTGAGGTTGGGTGATTGTGGAGGTGCAGTATGCAAAAATCGCGCCGCCATTTCCTGGTTGCAAAATATTGTATTTTCAGCAGTTTGAAGCTGGTGTACAAAACCGAAAGTAAATGGCGCAAAAACGAAAGTTAAGAATGGGAAGCATAGAAATAGCGCAGATAGAACAGACCTCACGCTTCTTGGACTTGCTGGAGTGATGAGTCTCAAACTCGCATTTCTATGTGAATTTGGTCGGGTCACCCCAAAAAGTAACATTGCAGCTTTAACTGTGTATAGACGGCGTGCGCTCCAGGGCTAAGGCAACCCTAATTTGAAGGTGCAATAGAATTGGTCACTGTTCTCACCAATCCGTTTTGTTWCTTTTACAGGTGACAAAAAGCACAGACGAAGTCGGAGCAGGAGCAAAGAGGTAACTAATATTAGTTCATTTTAGTGAACTAAAGTACAGCATTGTCACCATCTTGAATGTCGTTAGTTTTTTGTCTTAGATCATGGTAAGTACCAAACAACAGTGTAGGCTATTTCACCTGAATCAAAGTTTAAGATATTAAGATGGGCATGGAATTAATTCAATTGAAGAAGAGAGAAATATTTTTTTATTTACATGAACTTATTCTTCTTGGACATCTGTCACTAAGTGTAGCCGTCCATACTAGATGGTGAAGATTGAATATGTAGGATATTTTTCTTTTGAATAAATCCTGTGTGTAGATCACATGATAACATTTCTACAATAAATCACACTCAGCGTGCTAAAGCACGAAGAGACACTGAACTGAAGACGCTGCTGACATAGCAAAATTATATGTCTACTACTCGGACAGGTAACTATCAGCCATTCAAATTCATACTTGCCTCCTAGAATTAAGAAAATAAAGGAAATTACAGCCTTTTACTGGGTTCAATTCAAGCTGCATTGTTATTACAATTACTCAAAGACAAACAGTCTGCTGGCAGTAACCTTATTATTCCAATTCATTCTTAGCCTGCCTTTTGAAAGCTGCGCTTGTAGTTGGGGAAGGGAATGTAGTGTTACATGAACCAAAACAAAGGTATTAAAGCTGTCTCTGAGATGATCTACGGTAACCTACATTGAGTTTAAGGCTTTTAATACATGTACCTACCGTTATATATTTGAAACAAAACTAAGTAGAAGTGGCTGTACTACTTGGTGCACTTGAGTAGGTGGTGGACATGACAAAACATATGCACTATAAGTTGGATTTACTAGTCTAAATACACTGAACAAAAATATAAATGCAACATGTAAAGTGTTGGTTCCATGAGCTGAAATAAAAGATCCCAGAAATGTTCCATATGCGCAAAAAGTTTATTTCTCTMAAATTTTGTGCACAAATTTGTTTGCATCCCTGTTAGTGAGGATTTCTCCTTTGCCAAGATAATCCATCCACCTGACAGGTGTGGCATGTCAAGATCATTACACAGGTATATCTTCTGCTAGGGACAATTAAAGGCCGCTCTAAAATGTGCGGTTTTGTCACACAACACAATGCCACAGATGTCTCAAGTTTTGAGGGAGCGTACAATTGGCATGCTGACTGCAGGATTGTCCACCAGCGCTGTTGCCAGAGAATTGAATGTTAATTTCTCTACAATAAGCCGCCTCCAGCGTCATTCCAGAGAACGTGGCAGTACATCCAACCAGCCTCGCAACTGCAGACCACATGTATGGCGTYGTGTGGGCGAGCGGTTTGCTGATGTCAACACTGTGAACAGCGTGCCCCATGGGGCGGTGGGGTTTATGGTATGGGAAGGCATAAGCTACGGACAATGAACACACTTGCATTTTATCGATGGCAATTTGAATGCACAGATACTGGCGAGACCCTGAGGCCCATTTTTGTGTCATTCATCCTCCGCCATCACCTCATGTTTCAGCATGACAATGCACGGCCCCATGTCGCAAGGATCTGTCCCGGTTCTTCCATGGCCTGCATACTGACCATACATCACCCATTGAGCACATTTGGGCTGCTCTGGATCAACATGTATTCCAGTTCCTGCCAATATCCAGCAACTTTGCACAACCATTGAAGAGGAGTGGGACAACGTTACACAGGCCACAATCAACAGTCCGATCAACTCTTTGCGGAGATGTGTCGCGCTGCATGAGACAAATGGTGGTCACACCAGATACCGACTGCTTTTMKTATTCACGCCCCTACATTTTTTAAGGTCTCTGTGACCAACAAATGCATATCTGTATTCCCAGTCATGTAAAATCCATAGATTATGGCCTAATGAATGTATTTAAATTGACTGATTTTTTAAATAAACTGTAACTCTTAATTTCAATTACTGCGTTTTATATTTTTGTTCAGTATACATTGGAGTTGGAGGGCAATTCATTGAAACATTTCTCTCCAGTTAGCCTATCAAGCTGTGAAGACTATCAAGCTCCTTCGAGCCGTTTATACTTCTGACATACAGTGCATTCTGAAGTGATTCAGACCCCTTGACTTTTTCACATTTTGTTATGTAAGAGCCTTATTCTAAAGTGTGTGTGGTATGTATGTGTATATAAACTCAGCAAAAAAAGAAACGTCTCTTTTTCAGGAACCTGTCTTTCAAAGATAATTCATAAAAATCCAAATAACTTTAGATCTTCATTGTAAAGGGTTTAACATCACAGTAGAAGCTTAATTCAACGTTCTACAGACTGTTGACATCTAGTGTAAGCCGTAGGAAGTGCAAACAGATCCATATCCCACTGGGATTTCAATAGGCGATGAGTTGAAAATCAACCAGCCTCAGAATTCCCACTTCCTGTTTGGATTTTTTCTCAGGTTTTTGCCTGCCATATGAGTTCTGTTATACTCACAGACATCGTTCAAAGTTTTAGAAACTTCAGAGTGTTTTCTATCCAATAGTAATAATAATATGCATATATTAGCATCTGGGACAGAGTAGGAGGCAGTTCACTCTGGGCACGCTATTCATCCAAAGTGAAAATGCTGCCCCCTATCCCTAAAAAGTTACACTGTTTCCCATGCTTGTTCAATGAACCATAAACAGTTAATGAACATGCACCTGTAGAACGGTCGTTAAGATGCTTACAAACRGTAGGCAATTAAGGTCACAGTTATGAAAACTTAGGACACTAAAGAGGCCTTTCTACGGACTCTGAAAAACACTAAAAGAAAGATGCCCAGGGTCCCTGCTCATCTGCGTCAAAGTGCCTTAGGCATGCTGCAAGGAGGCATGAGGACTGCAGATGTGGCAAGGACAATAAATTGCAGTGTCTGTACTGTGAGACGCATAAGACAGTGCTACAGGGAGACAGGATGGACAGCTGATCGTCCTCACAGTGGCAGACCACGTGTAACAACACCTTACATCCGAACATCACACCTGCGGGACAGGTACAGGATGGCAATAACAACTGCCCTAGTTACACCAGGAATGCACAATCCCTCTATCAGTGCTCAGACTGTCCGAAATAGGCTGAGAGAGGCTGGACTAAGGGCTTGTATGCATGTTGTAAGGCAGGTCCTCACCAGACATCACCGGAAACAACGTCGCCTATGGGCACAAGCCCACCGTCGCTGGACCAGACAGAACTGGCAAAAAGTGCTCTTCATCGACGAGTCGCGGTTTTGTCACACCAGGGGTGATGGTCGGATTCGCATTTATCGTCAAAGGAATGAGCGTTACACCAAGGCCTGTACTCTGGAGCGGGATCAATTTGGAGGTGGAGGGTCCGTCATGGTCTGGGGCGGTGTGTCACAGCATCATCGGACTGAGCTTGTCATTACAGGCAATCTCGACACTGTKCGTTACAGGGAAGACATCCATGTGGTAMCCTTCCTGCAGGCTCATCCTGACATGACCCTCCAGCATGACAATGCCACCAGCCCTACTGCTCGTTCTGTGCGTGATTTCCTGCAAGAGAGGAATGTCAGTGTTCTGCCATGTCCAGCGAAGAGCCCGGATCTCAATCCCATTGAGCACGACTGGGACCTAATCGGAGGGTGAGGGCTAGGGCCAATCTCTGGGAACTTGCAGGTGCCTCGGTGGAAGAGTGGGGTAACATCTCACAGCAAGAACTGGAAAATCTGACGCAGTCCATGAGGAGGAGATGCACTGCAGTACTTAATGCAGCTGGTGGCCACACCAGATACTGACTGTTACTTTTGATTTTGACCCCCCCATCCTTATTTCAGGGACAAATTATTCCTTTTCTGTTAGTCAAATGTCTGTGGAACTTGTTCAGTTTGTCTGTTTGTCTTAACATATGTAAAAAAAAAATGTTACGTTTGCTGAAAATAAATGCAGTTGACAGTGAGGACATTTCTTTTTTTGCTGAGTTTTATATAAAAATCATCAATCTACACAATAAAAAGCAAAAGCAGGTTTGAGAAATTTTTGAAAATGTATTTTTTTTTTTTTTTTTTTACATTTTACGTAAGTTTTCAGACCCTTTACTCAATACTTTGTAATTGCTGCCAAAAGGTGATTCAACAGACTCGAGTCTACTTGGGTATGACTCTACAAGCTTGACACACCTGTATTTGGGGAGTTTCTCCCATTCTTCTCTGCAGATCCTCTCAAGTGATGTCAGGTTGGATAGGGAGTGTTGTTGAACAGCTATTTTCAGGTCTCTCCGGAGATGTTCGATCGGGTTCAAATCCGGGCTCTGTCTGGGCCACTCATGGACATTCAAAGACTTACACTCCTGCGTTGTCTTGGCTGTGTGTTTAGGGTCGTTGTCCTGTTGGAAGGTGATCCTTTGCCCCAGTCTGAGGTCCTGAGTGCTCTGGAGTAGATTTTCATCAAGGATCTCTCTGTACTTTGCTACATTCATCTTTGCCTTAATCCTGACTAGTCTCCCAGTCCCTGCCTTTGAAAAACATCCCCACAGCATGATGCTGCCACCACCATGCTTCACCGTAGGGATGGTGCCAGGTTTCTTCCAGATGTGACGCTTGGCATTCAGGCCAGATAATCTTGGTTTCTCATGGTCTTGAGATTTTTTAGGTGCCTTTAGGCAAACTCCAAGAGGGCTGTCATGTGCCTTTTACTGTGGAGTGGCTTTCATCTGGCCACACTATTGTGAAGGCCTGAGTGCTGCAGCGATGGGAGAACCTTCCAGAAGGACAACCATTGTTGTAGAAAATATTAAATCAAATACTTCTCAGATACAGGCGCTTGTAAATTCAATTAGACTTTATAACAAAAGTAACAGAAGCCGAGCAATTCCATGGAAAAACTGCCTCCTCATTCTTAGTGCTGGGCTTTTATACAGTTTTACACTTACATAACATCGTCACTCCACTTTACGAATCATGTTGTCTTACTTAGTTTCCATTGTCTTATTGGCTCAGATATTGGGGCATAGATTCTATTAGTGGCGTGATATGCATACCCCTTAGCTAATATTCCTGTCCAAAGGTCTTCACAAGTTCAGACCTATATTGTCTATGTATGATTAACCCATGTGCGTGTCCAGTAGCCTTCACAAGATCAGACATGGCGCAGACCAGACACGTCTTGTTAGTGTATCTTGCCTCATCTACACAGATTCTGCTTACGTTCTGTTTTTTACATGTCCAATGATCCAGCATTGTACACTCACATGGGCTTCAGCCTTCATTCTCCTTACACATGTCTAATATTTAAACTTATATTGATTTATTCTTTCTACTTCAAAGAGAACCGTATAGGTACTGAGAATCATCAGATGACTGGAAAATCTCCTACACCATCTCCACAGAGGAACTCTAGAGCACAGTCAGAGTCACCTTCCTGACCAAGGCCCTTCTCCCCCGATTGCTCAGTTTGACCGGGCGGCCAGCTCTAGGAAGAGTCATGGTGGTTCCAAACTTCCTCCATTTAAGAATGATGGAGGCCACTGTGTTCTAGGGGACCTTCAATGCTGCAGACATTTTTTTGTTGTTGTACCCTTTCCCAGATCTGTGCCTCGACACAATTGTGTCTCTGAGCTCTACGGACAATTCCTACGAACACATGGATTGGTTTTTGCTCTGACATGCACTGTCGACTACGGGTCCTTTATATAGACAGGTGTGTGCCTTTTCTAAATCATGTCCAATCAATTGAATTCACCACAGGTGGACTCCAATCAAGTTGAAGAAACATCTAAAGGATGATCAATGGAAACAGGATGCACCTGAGCTCAATTTCGAGTCTCATAGCAAAAGGCTGAATACTTATGTAAATTAGGTATTTCAGTTTTAAATTTGCTAAAATTTCCACGCCTGTTTTTACTTTGTCATTATGGGGTATTGTGTGTAGATTGATGATAAAACAAATKATTTAATCAATTTTAGAATAAGGATGTAACACAACAAAATATGGGAAAAGTCAAGGGGTCGGAATACTTTCTGAAAGGCACTGTATGGTCGGTCGGTTTCTGGTGATAAGTCTAAATCTGTCTGAAATGAGCAAGAGTTCTCAACATGCTTTGGTATTTTCTGTATCAAACCGTTGTACTAACGCTCTTTGTTGCACTATTTTCCTGAAAGAGACAACTTCTTCTTAAAACAGGCACGAAGGAGGGACTCTGAGAAGCCATCAAAATCTCACAGCAAGTCGGATGAGCAGCCGGAGCAGACTGAGAGGGGCAGGGAGAGACTTTCTGCAGAGAATGGGGAGGAGCGACACCGGCGCAAAGACAAGAAGGGGCGGAGCCACTCCAGGTCACACTCACGGGACAGGTGGGTCTAAGTTCATGGAGATGGTACATGCTGTCTTGATATGTATTGAGACTAGTAACCGTAAACTGGGGAGCATTTTATTTTCACACTGTTTTAGACGTCATCGCAGCAGAAGTCGGGACAAACGGAGATCGCGGTCCCCGCGGGAGAAGAAGAAGAAGAGGGCCAGCTCCCGGTCGGGTTCAAAGACCAAACACCGCCACAGGAGCAGGAGCAAAAGCAGGTGGGTTTCTCTTGCTACTCTCCCTACCATTCTTTGTGTTTGTCTTTGGTAACTATCTATCGCAGTCCTGGCTACCTACCGGTCGGTCGTTACTAGTTACCACAGCCACAAAGTCATAAACCCCGCCCACTTCTATACTTTCTCTTCTGTAATTTTAAATCTAACCACACTGCTGACCTTATGCCTAACACTAACTATAATTTTTGTTTTCATACATTTTTACAATATATCCCATTTTGACTTTGTGTCTGTGGTAACTAGTGGAAACCCTACCAGACAGCGCTCACCTTACTGCTGTCCCCCACCCACTCAGCAATGATGGTATTAATGCCGTTTTAGGTTCTCTGTTGTGTGCCGCGCCTCCATGTCAGTACGTACTTCATGTTCCACTTCTAATCAGTTTGATGGCTCGTTGCAGTGATGTATGACCGCATGCTCTTAGACATCCAACAATCTGTTAATGCCACGTTTTGCGTTTGAGAGCTAGCGCTTTGTACTTGCATAGCAATCACCATACAATTTCTCTATCGGGGCTGTCACGGTTTTTCGACATGGCATCTTGTAGTCTGGTTCTAGATATGTCATTAGGGGGTTTTGAAGCTGACATCCTCTACCAYTGACAATGGCTGCATATCAACAGTAATCATTTCTGTCATCAGCGCTGTGATTTTCTTTCTCATTCCCTAATCACACTGCTACCAGCAACGGGTTGGGTCTCATGGTGACTCCCTTTCAGCATTGCACCTGTTCTGCCACTGTAGCTCAATTCCACCACAAAGTTTGCATTTCATCACCTTCTCATTGAACTTTTCAAAGTATTGCCATACAGGACGTTGCTGCTGTCACTTCCCTGTCTCACTCTGCCATTTTTCCAAATGTTAACGACGATGATGTGCGGAGCACTTTATATCTATGGCAAATAATTTAAAAGTTTAATATCTCCTACTAACGTTACAGCATTGTTGCATTAGGTAATTGTTACTTTTTCCGATGATGGTCAGGACCTGTTAGTGGTAGTTTTGTGATGACTGCACTGTGGTTGTCATTTTGTTTAAAAAATAATTGTTTCGGGTAGGGATTTTTTCCCCTATATGTTTACACGTTCACACCCCTATTGGTAACCACTCCTGTGTGCCTAATGTATGCCCCTTTGTCAGTTTGTAACCGTGTGTGTGAGAATGCATATCTTTCTGTGGATCTTGAAACGCTATGATGTCTCTTTAGGGAGCGGAAGAAGAAGACTGATAAGGTGCGCAGAAAAGAGAAGAGTCGTAGCAGGTCTGTGAGCCCCCCGGCTTTCCGGGGCAGAAACAATGCCATGGACGCACAGGAGGCGCTGGCCAGAAGGTACTGCAGTGACTTAGAGGAACTGTGACCTGAAGATTTGTTTGTTGAGTGTCTGTTAGGTAGTTCATGTTTTAATGTCATGTGCACCAGTACAGTGAAATTCCTTTCTTAAAAACTCCAAACCCAACAATGCAGTAATCAAAATCAATGTTGCACTAAAAATATCAGAACAAAAACACACCAGAAATGGAAATAAATAAGAACACAAGAAGGTAAGTAGCTATATACAGGGTCGGTTCCAATACCATATTTAAAATGTGGAGGGATACTGGAGTGATCGAGGTAGATATGTACAGTGTAGAGGTCGACAGATTATGATTTTTCAACACCTATACCGATTATTGGAGGACCAAAAAAAAGCCGATACCGATTAATCGGCCGTTTATTACATTTTTTAAAATTATTATAATATTTTTTATTTGTAATAATGACAATTACAACAATACTGCATGAACAATTAATTTAACTTAATATAATACATCAATCAAATCAATTTACCCTCAAATAAATAATGAAACATGTTAAATTTGGTTTAACCTCACTAGGGGACGTGGGACGGTAGCGTCCCAGAAATACTCATTATAAGAATTCATAAAGCATACAAGTGTTATACATCGGTTTAAAGATTAACTTCTTGTTAATCCAACCACGGTGTCAGATTTCAAAAAGKCTTTACGGTGAAAGCATACCATGCGATTATCTGAGAACAACGCCCAGCAGACAAATCATTACAAACAGTAACCAGCCAGGTAGAGGAGTTACACAAGTCAGAAATAGTGATAAAATGAATCACTTACCTTTGATGATCTTCATATGGTTGCACTCACGAGACTCCCATTTACTCAATAAATGTTAGTTTTGTTCGATAAAGTCCCTGTTTATATCCAAAAACCTCAGTTTTGTTCAGGAATCCACAGGCTCAAACGCAGTCACGAAAAATCCAAATAGTATCCGTAAAGTTCGTAGAAACATGCCAAACGATGTTTATAATCAATCCTCATGTTGTTTTTAGCCTAAATAATCGATAATATTTCAACCAGACAATAACGTCGTCAATATAAAAGGTAAATAAAGGCGCGCTCTCGATCTCGCGCATGAAAAAGCTCTGGGCCACTGCAGTGTCCACTCATTCAGAGAGGTCTTACTCACATATTTTTCAGAATACAAGCCTGAAACTATTTCTAAAGACTGTTGACATCTAGTGGAAGCTGTGGGAAGTGCAATTTGAGTCCTAAGTCAATGGATACTGTAATGGCATTCAATAGAAAACTTCAAAAATAAAAACATCCCACTTCCTGGATGGATTTTTCTCAGGTTTTTGCCTGCCATATCAGTTCTGTTATACTCACAGACATTATTTTAACAGTTTTGGGAACTTAAGAGTGTTTTCTATCCAAATCTACCAATTATATGCATATCCTAGTTTCTGGGCCTGAGTAGCAGGCAGTTTACTTTGGGAACGCTTTTCATCCGGAAGTGAAAATAGTGCCCCCTACCCTAGTGAAGTTAAATAATGCAAAAACAAAGTGTTGGAGAAGAAAGTAAAAGTGCAATATGTGCCATGTAAAAAAGCTAACGTTTAAGTTTCTTGCTCAGAACATGAGAACATATGAAAGCTGGTGGTTCCTTTTAACATGAGTCTTCAATATTCCCAGGTAAGAAGTTTTAGGTTGAGGTTATTATAGGAATTATAGGACTATTTCTCTCTATACCATTTGTATTTCATGTACCTTTGACTATTGGATGTTCTTATAGGCACTTTAGTATTGCCAGTGTAACAGTATAGCTTCCGTTCCTCTCCTCGCCCCTACCTGGGCTCGAACCAGGAACACATCGACAACAGCCACCCTCGAAGCAAAAGCCGCGGCCCTTGCAGAGCAAGGGGAACAACTACTCCAAGTCTCAGAGCGAGTGACTTTTGAAATGCTATTAGCTACTAACTAGCTAGCCATTTCATATCGGATACACCAGCCTAATCTCGGGAGTTGATAGGCTTGAAGTCATAAACAGCGCAATGCTTGATGCATTGCGAAGAGCTGCTGGCAGACGCACGAAAGTGCTGTTTGAATGAATGCTTACGAGCCTGCTGCTGCCTACCACCGCTCAGTCAGACTGCACTATCAAACATCAATCATAAACTTAATTATAACATCATAACACACAGAAATACGAGCCTTAGGTCATTAATATGGTCAAATCCGGAAACTATCATTTCGTAAATAAAACGTTTATTCTTTCAGTGAAATACGGAACCGTTCCGTATTTTATTTAACGGGTGGCATCCATAAGTCTAAATATTCCTGTTACATTGCACAACCTTCAATGTTATGTCATAATTACATAAAATTCTGGCAAATTAGTCCGCAACGAGCCAGGCGGCCCAAACTGCTGCATATACCCTGACTCTGTTGCACAGAACGCAAGAGAAGTGACACAATTTCCCTAGTTAAAAGAAATTCATGTTGGCAGGCAATATTAACTAAATATGCAGGTTTAAAAATATATACTTGTGTATTGATTTTAAGAAAGGCGTTGATGTTTATAGTTAGGGACACATTGGTGCAACGACAGTGCTTTTTACGCGAATGCGCTTGTTAAATCACCCGTTTGGCGAAGAAGGCTATGATTCAATGATAAATTAACAGGCACCGCATCGATTATATGCAACGCAGGACAAGCTAGATAAACTAGTAATATCATCAACCATGTGTAGTTAACTAGTGATTATGTTAAGATTGATTGTTTTTTATAAGATACGTTTAATGCTAGCTAGCACCTTACCTTGGCTCCTTGCTGCACTCGCATAACAGTTAGTCAGGCTGCCATGCAGTTTCCTCGTGAAGTGCAATGTAATCGGCCATGATCGGTGTCCAAAAATGCTGATTACCGATTATGAAAACTTGAAATCGGCCCTAATTAATCGGCCATTCCGATTAATCTGTCGACCTCTAGTACAGTGCATTCGGAAAGTGTTCAGACCTCTTCCCCTTTTCAATATTTTGTTACGTTACAGCCTTATTCTAAAATGGATTAAATAAAAATCCTCAATCTACACAATGCCCCGTAATGACAAAGCGAAAACGGGTGTTTAGACATTTAGCTAATTTATAAAAAATATTTAAAAAACACATACCATATTTACATAAGTATATCGACCCTTTGCTATGAGACTCGGAATTGAGCTCAGGTGCATCCTGTTTCCATTGATCATCCTTGAGATGTTTCTACAACTTGATTGGAGCACCTGTGGTGAATTCAATTGATTGGACATAATTTAGAAAGGCACACACCTGTCTATATAAGGTCCCACAGTTGACAGTGCATGTCAGAGCAAAAACCAAGCCATGAGGTCGAAGGAATTCTCCGTAGAGCTCCTAGACAGGATTGTGTTGTGGCACAGATCTGGGGAAGGGTACCAAAAACATTCTGCAGCATTGAAGGTCCCCAAAAACACAGTAGCCTCCATTCTTAAATGGAAGAAGTTTGGAACCACCAAGACTCTTCCTAGAGCTGGTCGCCCGTTCAAACTGAGCAATCGGGGGAGAAGTGCCTTGTTCGGGAAGGTGACCAAGAACGTGATGGTCGAAAGACAACCTTCTCAACATCCTTTATGTTTCTACAATTTGATTGGAGTCCACCTGTGGTAAATTCAAATAATTGGACATGATTTGGAAAGCCACACCTGTCTATAACACTCCACCAATCAGACCTTTATGGTAGAATGGCCAGACGGAAGCCACTCCTCATAAGTCACATGACAGCCCGCTTGGAGTTTGCCAAAAGGCACCTAAAGGTCTCTGACCATGAGAAACAAGATTGAACTGTTTGGCCTGAATTCCAAGCGTCACATCTGGAAGAAACCTGGCACCATCTCTATGGTGAAGCATGGTGCTGTGGGTATGTTTTTCAGCAATAGGGACTGGGAGACTAGTCAGGATTGAGGGAAAGCTGAACGGAGCAAAGTACAGAGAGATCCTTGATGGAAAACATGCTTTAGATTGCTCAGGACCTCAGACTGGGGCAAAGGTTCACCTTCCAACAGGACAACAACCCTAAACACACAGCCAAGACAACGCAGGAGTGGCTTCAAGACAAGTCTCTGAGTGGCCCAGCCAGAGCCCGGACTTGAACCTGATCAAACATCTCTGGAGAGACCTGAAAATAGCTGTGCGGAGACACTCCCCATTCAACCTAACAGCTTGAAACAATCTGCAGAGAAGAATAGGAGAAGCTCCCCAAATACAGGTGTGCCAAGCTTGTTGCGTCATACCTAAGAAGACTCAAGGCTGTAATCGCTGCCAAAGGGGCTTCAACAAAGTATTGAGTAAATGGTCTGAATACTTGTGCAAATGTGATATTTCAGTTTTTATTTAATTATTTTTGCTTTGTCATGTATTGTGTGTAGATGAGGGGGAAAAATAATTGAATCAATTTTAGAATAAGACTGTAACGTAACAATGTGGGAAAAGTCCAGGGGTCTGAATACTTTCCGAATGCACTGTACATAGGACTAATTTGTTGTATTACTTGTGAGGCACAGCTGAGTGAGCWTAATATTATTTTAAAAATGTACTTGACTGAAGGCCTGCATCTGTTCAGTCTGAGGGGAGTGAGGAAGCAGCGTTGAGGCTGCATCTCATCCGATTCACCGTCCCTCCGCTCTCCCTCCCTCCACTGAGAAAAGGGGACACAGACTTCCAGCTGATGGTGCATCTCAAGAGTCACTACATTATTTCTGCCTTGTGCAGCAATTCATGTCACTCCTATGACCAGAGAAAGTGAAATATTCCTTCATATGGGAAAAAAAAMCACAACCCGCTAATACAGTGCGAGCTTATCGGAACATTATGCTATACTCATTCACTGCTGCGGCAGTGCTGGTTGTAGCTTGACTGGAATTAAGGTAAATGCACATTTGTATGGCTTCTAAAAGTGTATATAGTGCTGAATAACAACTTAGTCAATAAAACAGCAGCTCTTTGCTCTATTCGTTGAGTCTCGTAGTCATCGCAGTATTAACTTTGGTGTGCGTTCGAGTCTTCTTTTTACAGTTTATGGCCAGCTGTAGGCCTATAGGTGTGTTTAATTAAAAATAAAATCCTCAAGGCTTTATCGTTGGGTTTTCTACAGAAATGTTTGGTGATCGACCAGTCGATTGCGATCAACCAGTTGGTGACCACTGGTCTAGGATAATGGAGTTGTGTGCATAACCAGCCTCTCAGCACTTCATGATTACAGATGTGAGTGCTACAGAGCGGTGGTAGTCATTGTGGCATGAAGCCTTAGTTCTTGAGAACAGACATTATGGTAGTGAGATTTCAGACTGGACAAGGAGAGGTTGAAAATTGAACATGAATAAGCCTGCCAGCTGATCTGCACATGCTCAGAGAACGCGCCCTAGAATGCCGTCCAGCCCTGCGGCCTTGTGAGTGTTGACCCGATTGACCTTCCGCATGTCGGCCTCAGAGCGAGCTCTCCTAATCCTCTGGGTCGGTGGGGGTGCTCACGCATGGTATGGTGTTATTGTCTATGCATCCATAAAATGCATTGAGTTCATCTAGAAGAGAGGCATCGTTGGGCAGATGTCAGTTGGGTCTTCCCCTGCCACATGCATTGGAACCAGTGTAGTATGATTCCGCCTAATTCCTATATTGCTTGTTTGATGGCTGCGTGGAGGTCGTATCGGAACTTCTTGTACTTGTTAAAGTAGCGGACAATCTGCTCCTAAAGCCTGGCTGATATATGAACACTCTTTACTTGCCTCTATCTCCAGGTTGGAAAGGGCAAAGAAACTGCAAGAGCAGAAAGAAAAGGAGATGTTGGAGAAACAGCAGCATCAGGAGGTACCTGCAGGTGAGACGCTCTCCTCGGCCATCAATTACACCTACAAAAAAATGTTATCCATGAGGAAAACCATAAAAACGGGTCACTAACATAGACCCACTTTGTTTTTTGCATTTCTAGTTCTAGCCCCCCTGCTGTCTGACACAGTAGTAGTTGCTGCTGCAGCTGCTACCAACCCTGTCCTCAATGTGGCAGCTCTCCTGGCCTCAGGGACCCAGGTCACGCCCCAGATCGCCATGGCAGCGCAGATGGCAGCCCTACAAGCCAAAACCTTAGCAGAGACTGGCATTGCTGTGCCCAGTTATTACAATCCCTCTGCTGTCAACCCCATGAAGTTTGCCGAGCAGGAGAAGAAAAGGAAGAAGCTCTGGCAGGGAAAGAAGGAAGGGGTAAGATTTTATGCTATGTAGTGCAATACGTAGAGCACTGGTTATTTGATGGACAAGATTATCTTTACTTTGTAACATCCGGAATGTAGAACTAGTGACTTAATGAAAATAAATATTGAGAAAAACATGCAACTTTGCTTATGGTGGCATGATTGTTGCAAGTTACTAATACATGCAAATTGTTTGTTTTGAAGGACAAGTCACAGACAGCTGAGTTGTGGGAGAAGCTGAACTTCGGAAATAAGGACCAAAATGTTAAATTTCGTAAACTGATGGGCATCAAAGTATGTATAACGGAGTCCTTTTATTTTCTCATTCGAGTGTGTACCATGCTGCAGAGCCTTGCATTTCTAACACTGTGGTTTCTGTCYTGTCAGGGGGAAGAGGAAGGCGAGGCATCAAAGCCACTCAATGACGAAGGCCTGAAGACCCTGCAGCAGCARGAGGAGATGTTCCATAACCTGGACGTTCAGTATGAGATGGCCAGGTCCCAGACCCACACTCAAAGAGGCATGGGACTAGGCTTCGGATCTTCATTCTCACGGGGCATGGACACCATCTAATGCCAAACCATGCACTGGCTTGCCCTTGCTTTCTTTCTCATTGGTCTCTCCACTCACAGCTAACACTCAAGCTTGCATGGATGTTGTTGCATTGGATCTGTCATTTTATTTAGAAACAATCTCACGTCTTTTAAACATTCTCATGTAAATAGATGCCGAGTTTTTCTCAGTGTACATCTTTTCAGAATTATGCAATAGTTTAATGACAGTGATGCTGGCTGGATTTAGATTTCTGTTTGAGAAATGTGATTGCATATCTGTTTTTTACAAMAAMAAWAWATATATTTTGGATGGTTTGAAATGGAACATTATGTAGATAAAGTATAATTATTCTGTTTATGTTCATTTACCAAGTTTCTTTACAAATTGATCTGAATCCTAATCTCAATGTGTAGTGTTGTCTTTGTTTCCTTTCTACTGAATGGAAATGTAAAACAGTGGATCATATTACTAAGATGTCTACCAGGCATCTGATGGTTTCATGGAAAGAATGAAAAATAAACTTACATATGTTCTTGAAATAAAATTCAATTTGTGTTGAAGTGGTCCCAGGTGTTTGTTTAGGCCATACATGCTTTTTACACAGCAACAAAAATGATGTTGGTGTAACAAACATTGTATTTCCAAAGGGTCTTTGCTGAGAGAGGATGCAAACAGCATTGATTAATTAACACTGGAACATGAATGGTAAAAWGCACACTTAGGCTTAATCTGGAAATGGCTAATGCCCAAAGATTTGAAGTCCATTAACAACAAATTACATGACTGCTCTTGACATGGATCAGGCTCAATTATTGACAAATAATTTAATAAAATGCCCCTTCACAATAGCCTGGTGAAATATCGGTTGTAAATGACATTTTGTGATCTCAAAATGGTCAAATCCAGTGGTAAAATTCATCAAGCAGTCACAAATGTTCTCTAATGTAATTTCTGGTGCAGTTAGGCTTCATGTCTCTGGAGCCCACTTTTTGTACCAGGCTAAATCCTACTTGCATATTAGTAAAATGTCATTAAGGTAACAATGTTTCTACTTGAGTAGGATATTTCAGTACTCTTTCCACCCCTGCATGACTCCAACTGCCTGTCTTTATACTGTATTTATTTTAAAGACTACTTGTGACACCCAGTGAAATCACACCCTTTTGGTTCCTGTGAGGGRGTCTAGTCAAATCAGCTTTAGTGATCCAGAAACAACAGGGAACACTACAAGAGTACACTACAGACTATTGAGATGGAATTGGAACAGATTAAATATGAACTGGTCTTTTCATAACCTACATGATCTGTGTATACTGAGGTTAACATGGAATTATTGGATAAGGAATGACTTAGAACTGTCAGAACTGACTCAGCTTTCATTGTTAAAAAATGTATGTCAGCATGTACAGTTATGCATGGTTGTGCCCCGGCTGGTGAATTTAAATGTATTTCAGTGTATTGTACTGTTGTATATAACTATATAGTCTGAGATTAGAGGAGACAGTCTGCTCTAGATAGATGGTCATTATGGACCATGTCAAATGTAGCCTGAAATCCAGTCTGTCTGTGCTAACATTACACTCGTTGCTAGTCCTGTTTGGCATGACAAGAACTGGCAAGGGGTGGAATGTTAGCACAAACAGACTGGATTTCAGCAAACAGACTGGATTTCAGGCTTAACAGACTGGATTTCAAGCTATGTCAAATTGTCCTTGGGTTTCAACTGTACTGTGGCTACATGACAATCCTTCTACTGTCAACTCATGAAGTTTGAMGAGCAGGAGAAGAAAAGGAAGAAGCTCTGGCARGGAAACAAGGAAGGGGTAAGATTTTATGCTATACAGAGAATGTAGTCCAATATGTAGAGCACTGGTTATTTGATGGAGCAGATTATCTTCACTTTGAAATTGTCCRGTGTCAATTAAAAAAATTATGTTTTATAGCACCAATATGCAAAACAAATATTAATGTTAGCCGGGTAATTATTAAATGAGATGCCATCAGCCAAAACTTCCAGKGGTGATGCGGGGCACTTGTTGGTTGTTTGGAATGAAACAGTCTTCTTTAGGTACATAGTTACAATATGATGACAATTTCAAACAAAAAATAACAGCTTGGTAATGTTTCTGTATTGGTGTATGGGACACTTAAAGACGTGTGTTATGCTTGTATGTTACAACAAAAAAGACATCTGTACACAATGTATTTTTTATTTTTATTTAAAAAATACATTATATGCAGTGCAGCTGTCAGTTATCACGGGTTAACGCTGAAGGGATGGAATCTAGGCCCGGTGTAACATAGACCAGCACAGGCTCATTTCGATCATTGTATCCTGTGTTTAAAGTTGTCCAATTTGGATTTGGTATGAAAAGTCTGATGGGATTTCAATCCTTTATCCTCTCACTGTGTACCGTAACATGCTGACAACACCGGCCACGCATGTTGACTTTGTCCATCCAMACCAGATATGATCATCACCCGCAGCTTAAAATAGCAAATCCAACTGTGAACCAACTATATTAAAGTTGCAATATGCAGAAATCGCTCTGCCATTTCATGTTTTCTCAAATTTGAATAGTTCTCGAAGCGCTTCAAGAGCAAGAAACAAACAAGCAATATATAGTATCATGACAGGTCTACCAATAGAGGCCAAGCCTTTGAATGCTAATTCCTCTGAAGATTGAGGGTCAGTTCATGGCTTGAGTGGAGGGAGCTGGTCAGAGGATGGTAGATGATAGTGATGGAGCCTGCAGATGAGCAGAGGTCAAATCTGGGGACCAGACTGAGTCTTAAAGCCACTGGACTGGGCGATGCCCCAGCAGCTCGAGTACCAGAAAGCTCACCACACAGTTCAGAATAGTAGCCAGTCGTCCTCATTACGAGCCCTCTGCCTAAGCACTGCTATATTCCTCAATCTCCCATTCCCCCCATGCTTCAAGCCACACCTGAAAGTATGTTATCAAAGGATTAGGAACTGGCAGCCAGGTGAAACAAAAAAGTGTCCAGATGCATTTTTCAAACAAMAACATTAGTCAGCTAGCCAAAACAAAAACGATGTATCCTGTCAGTCAATCTGCAAATCCGTGTCTCAAAAACACCAGATACAGTGCCTTCAGAAAGTATTCAGACCCTTGACTTTTTTCACATTTTGTTACGTTAGAGCCTTATTCTAAAATTGATTAAATAAATACAAATCCTCAGCATTCTACACACAATACCCCATAATGACAAAGGAAAAACTGGTTTTTATAAATTTTAGCAAATTTATAAAATCTTGAACAATTTTACAGACTYTTCGCTATGAGACTTGAAATTGAGCTCAGGTGCATCTTGTCTCCATTGATCATCCTTGAGATGTTTCTACAACTTGATTGGAGTCCACCTGTGGTAGATTCAATTAATTGGACATGATTTGGAAAGGCACACACCTGTCTATATAAGGTCCCACAGTTGACAGTGCATGTCAAAGCAAAAACCAAGCCATGATATCGAAGGAATTGTCCTTAGAGCCCCCGAGACAGGATTGTGTCAAGGCACAGATCAAGGGAAGGGTACCAAAAAATGTCTGCAGCATTGAAGGTCCCAAGAACACAGTGACCTCCATCATTCTTAAATGGAAGAAGTTTGGAACCACCAAGACTCTTCCTAAAGCTGGCTGCCCGGCCAAACTGAGCAATCGGGGGAGAAGGGCCTTGGTCAGGGAGGTGACCAAGAACCCGATGGTCACACTGACAGTGCTCTAAAGTTCCTCTGTGGAGATGGGAGAACCTTCCAGAAGGACAACCAACTCTGCAGCATTCCACCAATCAGACCTTTATGGTAAAGTGGCCAGACAGAAGCCACTCCTCAGTAAAAGGCACATGACAGCCCGCTTGGAGTTTGCAAAAAAGGCACCTAAAGACTATCAGACCATGAGAAACAAGATTCTCTGGTCTGATGAAACCAAGATTGAACTATTTGGCCTAAATGCCAAACAGCACGTCTGGAGGAAACCATCCTTACGGTGAAGCATGGTGGTGGCAGAATCATGCTGTGAGGATGTTTTTCAGTGGCAGGGACTGGGAGACTAGTCAGGATCGAGGGAAATATGAACGGAGAAAWGTTCAGAGAGACCCTTGATGAAAACCTGCTCCAGAGCGCTCAGGATCTCAGACTGGGGCTAAGGTTAACTTTCCAACAGGACAAGACACCGCAGGAGTTGCTTCGGGATAAGTATCTGAATGTCCTTGAGTGGCCCAGCCAGATCCCGGACTTGAACCCGATCGAACATCTCTGGAGAGACCTGAAAATAGCTGTGCAGCAACACTTAATACATTTGCAAAAAATAAACGTTTTTTTCTTTGTTTTTTTTCTATGGGTTATTGTGTCTAGATTGATGAGYGAAAAAAACTATCTAATCAATTTTAGAATAAGGCTGTAATGTAACAAAATGTGGAAAAAGTKAAGGCGTCTGAATACTTTCTGAATGAGCTGTGTCTATACACAAAGATTTTAAAAACAAACCGGGATTGCACAATAAAGTCGGGGTTTATTTCCATTGTGGTCCCTATTTTTTTCATAAATATATACAATTACATAGATACAGGCAAATTACAGAGATACAAAAAAAAAAACTCTACCTCCAGATGAGTATGAGGGGGAGTTTAAGTACAATTCTTGCAAGCTTGTTTAGCTGATCTGTAGTTTTAGACTATTCTTTAGATGCTTGGGGCTGCTGGTAAACCATGATGCGCAGGCATAATCAAAGTGACACTGTACTAGTGCACTTGTCATAGTCTTTAGATTGTCTATAGCTAGGTTTCCATCCAATTGGAGACAGATTTTCATGCAAATATTTTTTCATCTGCATAAAAACAATACGTGCATTTCAGAGTTTCCTTTGGGAAAATTTGGCTCCTGACAACATGATGGTGAAGATTTAAATTTACCGGACATTTGAGAAATTTACCAGACATCCATATACATTCAGATGCGCCATCAATAGACTAGGGATTTTGGCCAAAGGAGCCACATTTATGCGTCCTTATAATAAACCTATAACAAATTATAAAAACACTATTCCTTGGGTTTAGATGTGTAGCATATGGAAAACTGTATAGCCTATTTTTAAAATTGTTTTTAGGCTACTTTCCGAAAACAATAATTGTCCACCTCACGGTTCAGTTGTCGGATATATGATCACTAAATGCATCAGGGCATTGTGTGATATTGTACCACTGTATGATATTCAAATAAAAAAAATTATATACTGTATATAAAGGAAGAGAAGCTTAGGCCAAGCCCCAGAGAGATAAAGAAATGCATGTCGGTGTCGTAGCATGCCACCAGCATATYGCTATCGATCTCTCTATGTCAGATGGCTAGTGTGTCTGCTATACAGATATAGACTTACAGAAGGTGATTTTTTAATCAGAATATTTTGTATAAAGATAAGTTCAACTGTCGGAGTCAGTTGGAGCSCCAGTGTGAACTGCCTTCACATCATAGGCCTGCAGTAGCTAAAGCTTAATAATAGCCACACCATACCAAACCTTAACAAACGTTTTTAAACTTGATTAGGGTAATATCAAAAGTAAGTCAAGCCATTGTTTTTATGGGGCTCCCGAGTGGCTCAGTGGTCTAAGGCACTGCATCTCAGTGCTAGAGGTGTCACTACAGACCCTGGTTCGATTCCAGGCTGTATTACAACCGGCCGTGATTGRGAGTCCCATAGGGTGGCGCACAATTAGCCCAGCACCGTCCGGGGTTAGGGTTTGGCCGGGGTAGGCCGTCATTGTAAATAAGAATTTGTTCTTAACTGACTTGCCTAGTTAAATGAAAGGTGGAAAATATGAGCAGGCTATTATATTGTGGCGAACACAGCATTGGATCTACAGTTGGAACTTAATTTGGCCAAAGAGAGCACACAATTAAAAAGACAGATCAAATGTAATTTAGCCAATGACAATGTTTCAACAGAATGAAATAAAACAGGTGTGCATAGGCCTATTTATAGAACTGGTTTTGATTAATAAATAGGCTGACAATGATATACAATACTGATAAAAACATATAAATAAATGTACATTTAAAAATGACATCCTATCTGAATAGGAAGTGGCCTACATGGGGCTGCGTCAAAGCCAATCCTGGACAATATGGCCAGCTACAATTTTAACAGCTGGCTATTAGCTGGCAATTAGACCTACCGGCTAAGGGGAACCCTGGTGCATCAAAATTGCGTTTCCATCAAATTGACTTGATGTCATTATTATTTTTTATCCGACGTGTAGGCTACTTTACTCTCATAAAAAGGTTGGATGGAAACCTGGTTAATGCCAAGCCATTTTGAGAATGGTGAAATGTATATTTTGGATGAATGTGTTCAGGCCTACAGGAGACTTTTTAAGTACCCTAATCAGATTAAAACATGGTGACTGGTTGTGTTTATGACACATATAAAGGTAATACATTTTAAAAGTTAAATTATAAATATTTAGCCTATATTGAAGTGTTGGGTTCCAAATGCGCAAAGAATAGCTGCCCGGATTGGAAAGGAGGCAGAGTGTGTGTTAAGAATTCCCTTATAACTGGGCCTGCTTTCCTGAATAACTGGGTCTGCCGGGAACATATGTGGCCACATTTTTGTTGTTATTCAAATTACATTTTCAATGTAGCCTAGAGTAGAATTTTGTACTCGCTTGAAAACAATAAAATGCAATTATTCATTGCATTGTGGTGTTCTATGCTAGTCTAGGTAGGATAATTGTATTGTCCCTAACAAGATCAAAAAGGGAGCTTTTTGAGCTGTGTGTCTCATGTCTTCACTGTTCTTTCATGCGCAATGATGCACCTGGCCTCTCCGCTGCCTATTTGTTCTTGTGGATTCATATTACAATTGATGCAGCCTTAAATGATTTTATATGTGGCATGATTGCTAGTTAGCCTATTGCAGATCTGGACAAACGATCCACCTACCACAATTGTCACTATGAATGGTGGATGGAGTGCCGGATAGACCGTTAGACTGGTAAACTATAGTGACCTGTGGTATAGTAAAAGTTAGCACATGGAAAAGCGTAGTGCATAAGGGAAGTACCAAAACACCTTGATATAGGAGAACCACATGCAAGTAGATGAGGAAATGTGTCTAGGAAGGAAGAAATTATATAGTAAAACCTGCAAATAGTGAATGTAAACCAGTGGAAAAACAACACACACCTGTGCCCAATAAAAAAACACCCATCACCCCAGTAAATTGCGATCTGTCCCTTATCATTTCCAACATTTGGAAGGTCATATTATAATTTCTGACATTTGGTAGGCCATTTGTTTGTCAACTATAGTCAGATACATGCAGCTTATCTTCTGTCATAACTTGTTGCCCCAGAAGACTATAAAGTAGTGCTCACCAGAATAATGTTTTACATGATAGAATGAATGCATTAGTAATCTACACTGAACAAAAATATAAACGCAACATGCAACAATGTCAAAGATTTTTCAATTGAAATAAATTCAGTAGGCCCTAATCTATGGATTTCACATGACTGGGAATACAGATAGGCATCTGTTGGTCACAGATACCTATAAAAAAGGTAGGGGCGTGGATAAGAAAAGCAGTCAGTATCTGGTGTGACCACCATTTGCCTCATGCAGCGTGACACATCTCCTTTGCATAGAGTTCATCAGACTGTTGATTCTGGCCTGTGGAATGTTGTCCCACTCCTCTTCAATGGCTGTGTGAAGTTGCTGGATATTGGCGGGAACTGGAACACGCTGTCTTACACTTCCATCCAGAGCATCCCAAACATGCGCAATGGGTGACATGTCTGGTGAGTATGCAGGCCATGGAAGAACTGGGACATTTTCAGCTTCCATTAATTGTGTAAAGATTCTTGCAACATGGGGCCATGCTTTATCATGCTGAAACATGAGGTGATGGCGGCGGATGAATGACACGACAATGGGCCTCAGGATCTCGTCACAGTACTTCTGTGCATTCAAATTGCCATCGATACAATGCAATTGTGTTCGCTGTCCATAGCTGATGATTGCCCATGATATCTGCCTGGAACAGTTGAACTTGGATTCATCTGTGAAGAGCACACTCTTCTCCAGTGTGCCAGTGGCCATTGAAGGTGAGCACCTGCCCAATGAAGTCGGTTACGACACCGAACTGCAGTCAGGTTAAGACCCTGGTGAGGACTACGAGCACGCAGATGAGCTTCCCTKAGACGGTTTCTGACAGTTTGTTCTCAGAAGTTCTTCAGTTGTGCAAACCCACAGTTTCATCAACTGTCAGGGTGGCTGGTCTCACATTATCCCACAGATGAAGAAGCCTAATGTGGAGGTCCTGGGCTGCTGTGGTTACACGTGGTCTGCGGTTGTGTGGCCGTTTGGATGTACTGACAGATTCTCTAAACAACTTTGGAGGTGGCTGTGTAATGATCATGCTGTTTAATCAGCTTCTGGATATGCCACACCTTTCAGGTGGATGGATTATCTTGGCAAAGGAGAAATGCTCACTAACAGGGATGTAAACAAATTTGTGCACAATTTGAGAAAAATTAGAATTTTGTGTGTATGGAAAACGTCTGGGATCTTTTATTTCAGCTCATGAAACATGGGACCAACACTTTACATTTGTTTATATTTTAGTTCAGTTTAGTTAACACCTGTACAGTTGTCTGTTTCCTTTAAGGACGAGGGAGAAAACACAAAAACAGTGGAATTATTGTTATTGTGCAAAATGTCATCAGTTTGACCAGTTTTAAGGAAATGAAAAGCTGAGAAAACGATGAAACACGTTTCTGATAAGACTTCAGTTGGTCTTGGGTGCATATTTTATGTGGTTGAAATACTGTCTGCTTGCATAACAAGTGTCAACGATAAGACAGACACCCATTCACATTTTCTCAAGAGATGGTGAAAGAAAGATATCATATTTCTCCACTCCTGTTCCCGAGACAAAATTAACATTTGTTGTATGATTTTATTGCAGTTAATATTATATTACGCTACATGTGAAAATGTATAGGCCTACAGTCAGTGTCCATATTTCAGTTATTATTCCATTTAACCAATATGAATTTAAATTAGGAATATTCTGTTTATTCATGGATACAGGGATACTTGTAAGTAGGATAACACAGGTGCATGTAAACAGTTTATCCCGAATACGACCTTAAGCGGGATATGAGCTACTATCCCTAAAACTGTGCCCATGTAAACGTGGTCACTATATCCAAATATCTGTTTTATGGTGTCCCTTGAACATGTGGCATAAAACAACCAATCAACGCTCTTGCGTGATAAAGTTTTGACCTCTGAACTCTGGCCAGCAACAACAGAGTGAAGATGGCGGAGGTTGATTTTGGTGACTGTGAGCTCTTTGAACAATTGGAAGAGAGTATGCCTGTTGCTACTCACATTCGGTTCACGGAGGAAGGTGGAGAGGAAGGCTCTGAGCTCAGTGAAAGATTGGAGGAGTGTGAGGAGACAATCCGGGGTCTAATAGAAGAGAATATCCTTGTGTGAGAAGCTAGCGGGTGCTAGCTAGCCACCATGTCTGTGGCCTAACTTTAGCTAGCAAACGAGACATCTTTATTTCACCGCTCAACCAGTCACTGGACCTGCCTCTTGACAGCATTTCAGCTCACTAGCTTGCAAACAATTTTGTCATCGCAGCTAAAAAACATACTAGTTAGAACCCATGCAAAAAAAATCGACGTTTACTACGAATTGACAAATAGCTAGACAAGACTAGCACGCTAACTCCCTAGCCGAATAAACTCAACAATTTACGATGAATTTGAGCGGCAACTAGTGTGGGTGAACTGGAGCTCCGACATCACATAACTTAATTTTATTAAAAACTACTGATTTCAGGACCGAAAGAATAATCTGCAATTACACATAACAAAACCTTAATTTTATGTGACATCTGACACTAGTCGCCACTCAACATCGTTAATCGTGGAGTTGAGTTTAATCGTCTAGTAACTCCCAAGTCTGGTGGGGAGGAATAACGTCAGCCTAAAACTGTTACATTTAGTCACATTCTTGAATAAACACTGCTTAGTTTATGTACAATGCTAGAAGCAGATCCACTTTCCATTCATCCAAATATAAATAGTTTGTGGTTAACTGAATAACCTTTTCCAAACAAACTAGCAGATTGGTTGAACGTGCTCGATGTCTATTTTGTTTTGATCAAAAATGCCTCAGTATTATTTTTCTTTAACCTATTGTCCACATCAAGAGTTGAAGAGAAAATTGAAAGTTTTGACAAGGCCAAGGTAAGTTATCGATGTGCTACTCACTACAGGCATAACCTGTGTGTAATGTCCTCATTCAAATATTTTTCTTCCAGTGGCATTAATGTTGAAAACATCAAGATTGATGGGCCTCTTCTACAGATCCTTTTCGCAAATAATAGCATCTCAAAGTAGGATTTTTTTTTGGTTTCTTAGTCAATTTCTCCAATGATTTTTGTAACTTTATTTCTATGTCTATGGGTGTTAACATGTGAACTGTTAATCTTATTTTCCCAGGCAATGCCGTCAAGAAATTGAAGACTCCATCTGTAGCATTGTTCAGAAACATCAGCCGCATGGAGAAGTTGAAAAAGGAAATCCCTCCGGCAATGTCAACCCTCAGGTACATCTTCGGATTTGGAGATGGTCTTGCTCAAGCTTCAAAGAAGAAAATATGTTTTACAAGGAAAATATTTCACATCTGTTTCCTTCCACATGCAGTCTTCAAGTTTCATTATGGAAGAAGATCAGAAGACCAAGAGCTGTGGCATCAAAAAGATTAAGGAGGCCTTCAGTGTGGGTGTTTTAATTTAAAAACAATTTTTTTAATGACAATCTAGGTGTCTGTCCCCTGCATGTCTTGTAAAATGCACCATTTGCATTTGTTTGTCTGGATATATTTGTGTGTCTCTTTTTCACAGATGGTGGGAAGTGTCCTATATTTCACCAGTTTCTGTGTGGACAAACTTGGACAGCCCCTGCTTAATGATAACCCCCAGCAGACAGAAGGATGGGAGGTTCCAAAGTATCCTCAACACTGCTTGCTCTGCTCTCTGTGGACAGCCCTGTGTCCTTCAGTCACTTATTTTTTCTAAAATGACACATTTCAGTGTAGAATCCAGCTTTCATTGTTGGAGAACATCAACTGAAAAGAAATCTCACTTTTTGAACCATTATCTTTTCTATCTTTCATTGTGTGTATTAATGTACGTGGTAGTCGGTATATGAGTAAAAAAGTGTGCAGTGTTTTGTTACGCACGTTGAACCTACAGTTGCATCATTTAATTGAGTTCCTTAATTGTTGCAAAGATATCAGCAGGTCTTCAGCCAGGTCATCGCCTTAGATGGACAGGAAGTACAGATGAAAGAGAAAAGGTATAGCAGAGATTTAGTTTTTTTATGCAGGAAATATCTGTACATTTTATTGTTGCTTTTGTGCCTATACTACAGACCTAAGCCTTGTTGTTTCAACTGTGGGTTGGATGGTCATCAACTGCGAGACTGTCCTCAGGTAAGTCTTGAATATCATTTTACTTTAATATACATCTTATAACATGGAAGTTGTTTACTTACCATGGGCAGACAGAAGAGCTTAAAACCAGGTTTGACACGTGATCAACAGCTCTGTTCGTTTCTTCTTAGCCAAAGGACATGGCCAGAATCAATGAGAAGCGGAAGGAGTTTTCTCAGGGTAACCAGGGCAACCTGAGCAATCAGCGTTACCATGCTGAGGAAGTGGAGGAGCGATTTGCCAGATACAAACCTGGAATCATGAGGCAAGGCACATTTGAAATGTCTGAAGACACTGACACAAGAAGAGACTAATTTGTTTTCAGTTATTGCAAGGTTTAAGTGAAGTTGTAGAACTAGGGTTTTTGGTATCACAAATCTGTTAACCTTTGCTTGTGTTTCTGGCATTGATCAGTGAGGAGCTGATGTCTGCACTGGGAGTTGAAATGAACACACTACCCCCTCACATCTACCGCATGAGGCGGTTAGGCTACCCACCTGGCTGGCTTAAGGAGGCAGAGATGGAGAACTCGGGTCTCACGCTATATGATGGGAAGGGTAAGATTTCACCCGGAGAGACCAGAACCACTTTACTAAACACTTGCCTTGCAGTTTTTGTTGAATCACTGATCTTTTCTGATTCTTAATTAATATTGGGCTGCTATGTATTTAAACTGTGTTCACCCTTTATAGTGTCAAAAGATGGAGAACTAACAGAGGTCGACCATGGACAAAGCATTTCCTATGATGTTTCCAAGCTAGTAGATTTCCCAGGCTTCAATATATCTGCACCACCTAGTGTGAAGGATGTAAGTCTTCTTGAAATCAGTTTGCTGTCCATCATTAGGGTACAAGCATACCGATCTTTGCCACCACTTGTAGACCTTTACAACCAACATTTYCCCCTGACTTTTAGGACTACAGGCTATATGGCTCTATTCCAATACAGCATAACCATATGAAGCAGAATTTTGCTGACTATCTGTCTAACAATTTTCCAATGGTAACTACAATTCTCCTATTCCACATTTTAATAAATTGTTTGTCCACTGTATATGTGCACACTATAAAGTAATATATTTGCCAATAGCCTGGTGCCAACTGCAATAAGAGACTGCATGAATCCGAATCAACTCCCCAGCAGACGAAGAAAAGGAGATCTGATGCCAGGAGTTCAGATATGGATGTTGATTCAGGTAGCGGTGTTATTATTCCAGGTGTCTGAATACAATGTATAACCAATTACTCTATTGCAACCAGCAGATCATTTTGCTATTCACTGTCATGACTGGGTGGTCGGTCTGTCTGTTTGCAGAAAACAAAAGTCACTTATGTTGTATGTGTGCAATGGCCTCCCTGCTCTGGCAGTGCATAACGCTTGTCAGTGTCTGTTTCCAGACCAGGATACTACACCTCGCCGCCACCGGAGCTCAGACAGCTTCCAGTTCCAGCCCCCGCTGCCCCCTGACTCACCATCCTTTGGTTCACCACCTCCCTTACCTCATGGTACACCACCAGCCACTCCCACTCCACCCCCTCTTCCTAAGGGAACACCTCCCCCCACACCCACTAATGGTTCACCGGCTCTACGGGGACGCACTGTGGGAGTGGGTGAGGAGTCTGTAGGTGGGGAGGAGGAAGAGCTGACACTGGAGGAGCTAGAGGAGCAGCAGAGGCTGATCTGGGCTGCATTGGAAAATGCTGACACCACCACCAACAGTGACTCTGAGACACCAGCTGTTGGAACACCCCTCCCCAGCTCGCCCAGCGTCTCCACACCTGCCCAAGTCGACACTGAAACTGAAATGGAGGAAGGTGAGGCTGAAGATGAGGAAAAGGAGGGATCTGTGGAGGTTTCCAGCCACAACAGTGATGAGCAGATCAGTGTTGATCCATCTTCTAGCAAATGTCAAGATGATGCTGAAGATAAAGGCAAGGTGGTTGAAGATGAGAGCAGCTTGCTGAAAACACCAGTCCAAGAGGAGAGTCCTATGAGTCCTGAAGCTGCTGCAGATAGAGGCAATGTGCTTGCACAGAGGCCCAGCTTGCTGCAAACACCAGTCCAACAAGAGAGCCGTCAGCCAGACCCCTCAGATCAGGATGCTGTCGAGGGAGATCTGTCTGACTCTATGGGGAAGGTAACAGCCGTGCCTCACCGGAGTAGGTTCGCACATGGCATTATTCCTTTTGAGGACACGCCAGAATTCACAGAGGTTGCTGAGGCCACCGGGACATWCCTTCGAATCCGAGACTTGCTGAAAGGTTCCCCTCGAAATATGGCGAAAAAAAAGTGAAAAGACTGGCTTGAATTAAAATCCAGGGATTCTTTTGCATAAACACTTTTATTTTTTATTTTTTTTAACAAATCTGTGGTTTTAATACACTTTTCTTTAAGTGTGCCACAAAAGTTGGAGCTGAACAGTTTGGTGACCTGTCATTCAAACTTATTTTTAATGGTTTATTTTTTTTGTACCAAAATGAATGTATTTTATGCGTTAGCTGTGGTCTATAAAGACGCAAGGTTTTTTAGAATATTTTTCTTTAAGGAAACCCCATAAGCCAGTTTTGGCGTGTCTGTTTTGCCATTCACATAAAATCATTTTTGTAGCAATGACAACATCCATATTGCTCTTTTAGGTGTAAAGATAAGATTTTATAAAATGTTTTTCTTCTGTTTTTACCATCGCTTGATCATTTTTCTATGACTTTGCATTCTAGGCGCCTCTCCTCTTCTCATGGTTAAAGTAGCCTCCCATTGGCTACTCCTATCAAATAAGGACATATTCATCTCGATTTTAAGTTAATTTGAAACTTGATTGGATTGTTGAGGTGATTTTTAACTGGATTATTTCTATTTTGACACAGGAAGTCGGTGTCTTAATTCAGAATTTCACTACAGCAATATGGCTCTGCTTAATATTGCACGTTTATTTAAAAAAAAGTAACGACCATTGTAAGTCTTTTCGTCAGCGTCATAGACTTGGTTCAGCATCTGGTTATTGCTTCTACATAATGGCACTAGAGAGCAGCAAAACCTAATTTGACATTTTCAGGTAACCATATTAAATTTGACTAAGAGCAACTTGTCTAGAGGAGAAGTGTCAAAGGAGATTGGCCTACTTTTTACTTAGGGGTCAATGGTTTGTTTTTGTTATTCTAAATTGGACTGTCATTGTAGTTTTGCCATTGAACGTCTGAATTAAACGTACACAGTATGTGGGAAGGCTGCTTGCAGTATGAATTTCTCATGTTTCTGTTTTTAAATAGTGTTCAAGATTATAAACCATTTGGAGGGCTGATTTTTAAGGGTCGTGCCCTGATGGTGCTTGATGGAGACTGGCCAAAATTAGATCTAGAAATGGACTGGTCTAAAGCGTTGTCACATTTCT
The DNA here is from genome assembly GCF_002910315.2 of Salvelinus sp. IW2-2015. Lineage (NCBI taxonomy): Eukaryota > Metazoa > Chordata > Actinopteri > Salmoniformes > Salmonidae > Salvelinus > Salvelinus sp. IW2-2015. Next base: position 23,922,282 of record NC_036855.1, on the reverse strand, counting down.
TGACTGCCAGCCCTGCACTAATATAGCCTTTCCATAGAAGCAATTATTGGTATGTACATAATGTTTTTGGATGGTTGAAATTGTACAACGGTTCTCTCCAGTCAAACCATGTAAAAAGTACGTTATTAGAAAAGGACCCAACTCTTACCAGAATTTGAACGGTAAAAGGAAGCATGTTCCACACAGGGTTTCAAAATCAGTACAGGGAAACGAGCAACTGTATTTGGGTGGTAACCGTTTGCCTATATGGATTTTTTGGAAAAACATGACGAAAATGGCATGCTCAAAAAATGTTAATCCGAGCAAATGGTCCTAATTAAAGTGTATAAATGATTTTTCGTTTTGACAGACGAGCAATAATGCAAGTTTAGTAGCTTGTTTAACAAATATATATTTAGCAAATTAATCTTATAACCTATTGCGTGTTCGTATAACAATTCTCGTAACTTATTGTTCAATTTGTGGTCCAGTATTAGATTTTTTTTTTTTTTTACTGTCTAAAGAGGCGAGACCATTTTACGTCATTGCATCACTCAATCAGCACCTCGGTCGGACTCGAAACAGAAGGCTTCGGTTGGGGAGACAACTCAGCAGTATCTGTGGGATTGTTTCTATCTAGCTTTTCGTCAAACGGTTCATACGAGAGTGCCACAGGTAAGGATGTGTGAAAAGACTTGCATCCGCTATCTCACGTTAGCTTTATGGTTAGCCGGGCGGGCCCTCAGCCAGGTCAATGAGCCCACAACAACCCACGGAGGAAAAGGGAGTTGCTAAGCCTCATCTTAGCTCACGGCTACATCGTTTAGCCTTCTGGAGGTAGAAGAAGCCAAGCCAGCCACTACTACCTGGGCCTTCAAGGTTAGCTAGCTAACAACCGGTAACTAACCACATTTTCAGCATGTTTTGATTTGGAGATKATATGTTAACAGAAGACGTGATTTTAGATCATTTTTATACCAGAGATCATAATCGCTAGTTCAAGACCGGTTGTCCGTTAGCGTTGACATTGCAGTACGATTTGGCATTCGGACCTGTGATTCCGTCTACCAGTAGAACTAGCTAACGATAACGTTAGTTTCCTTAGTAACGTTAATGGCAACCCTTTGTCAGTGTGCTATGTTTGCGTGGCTTAGGAAAGCTAAAATAGTATGAAAACGTAGCAACTGGGTAGCTAACTTTTTCGGAACGCCATGTATTTGTCAGTTTTCTTCTCGAAACTTCATGATAGCCTTGCTGCGAGCAGAGACCGGAAAATGTGTCATTAGTTTAATCACTTTTCTCAAGTGGAATGATAACTTAGTATCGTAGCTAGCGAGCTGAGTTGGCAGGCACAGGCCTGGCAGAGTATAGCTACTAATGTTAGCTAACTCGCTTGTGTAGTTTTTTTTGCGAGACGATCTACTAGCAACTGTTTCAATACATTTAGATTGTTAACCCAATCGAGTTTTCTTGAAGTTCGCATCATAGCACTTTTCGAAGGTACTGTCAAACGATGTCCAGATGTGCCACCTCATCGACCACACTGAAAACAACACACTGGAATGGCAATGCGTCAGTGGGACTATGACACGTGGGAAATCTCCCAGGGAACCTTTCGAATGGACGACGAAATATATGTCTCTGTCAGCTTACTTATTTATACCTTGCTAGCTAACTTCAAGGAAATGCTATTCGGTGGTGGAAAAAGTACCCAATGTCATACTTGAGTAAAAGTAAAGATAGAAAATTACTCAAGTGAAAGTCACCCAGTAAATTACTACTTGAGTAAGTCAAATTATTTGGTTTTGAATATACTTAAGTATCAAAAGTAAATGTAATTGCTCAAATATACTTAAGTATCAAAATAAAAAGTGAAAGTATAAATCATTTCAATTCCTTACATTAAGCAAACCTGACGCAAACCTTTTTTTTTGATTTATGGATCGCCAGGGTCACACCCAACACTCGGACATAATTTACAAWCGAAGCATTTGTTTAGCGAGTCTGCCAAATGAGAGGCAGTGGGGATGACCAGGGATGTTCTCTTGATACGAATTGGACCACAACTGGCCTGCTAAGCAATCAAAATGTAACGACTATTTTTGGATGTCAGTGAAAGTGTATAGAGTAAAAAGTACATTATTTTCTTTAGGAATGTAGTGGAGTAAAATATTCTAACATGGTAGTGATTAAAATCACTTGATACTTTGTACCTAAACTCAGGTTAAGGTAATCTATTATATGAATGAATGAATTACATTTTMATTTTCGTGTCAAATCACCAGTTGGCAACCCATCCCTTACTTATGGGATTAATTGACACACAAATAAACATTAAATTGATTCACAGTGATAATTATTCCGGTGTTTTGGTCAGTGCACACTGCATAAAGAAATCAATACATAATAGTAGATTATGGTTATCTAAGCAATATTAGTAACTGTGTGTTTCAAGCTCTGAATGTTGATATATGAGACCGTATACCACAGGTATGACAAAACATTTATATTTAGTGGTTACCAATAAGGCACCTCAGGGKTTTGCTATATATAGGGAAAGGGGGGATACCGAGTCAGTTGTCCAACTGAATGTATTCAACTGAAATGAGTCTTCCACATTTAACCCAACCCCTCTGAATCAGAGAGGTGCGGGGGGCTGCCTTAATCAACATCCATGTCTTCGGCGCCCGGTTAACAGTGGGTTAACTGCCTTGCTCGGGCAGAACAACAGATTTTTACCTTGTCAGCTCAGCTCATGGATTCAATTCAGCAACCTTCCGGTTACTGGCCCAACGCTCTAACCACTAGGCTACCTGCCGCCACATGGCCAATATACCATGGCTAAGGGCTGTGTCCAGGCACTCCGTGTTGCGTCGTGCAAAAGAACAGCCCTTAGCCGTGGTATATTGGCCATATACCACAACCCCTCATGCGTTATTGCTTAAATAATAACCATAGAGTAGTTAAAATAACAAAATCAAATAAATACAGAAAAATGAAACGGAAGACGTGTAAAAAATATCTGTGACCTTGACTTGGTTTCAGTGCTTGTTTGACACTGATCATGCTCTCAGTTGAAATTCTTCAGTAATGATTAAATGATAAACCTGTTCGGGTAACATTTGATCATGAAAAATCATCTGCCTAGTTTTTGGCCTCATAATTGATAGAGTTCAGCAGAATGGAGAGAACTTCATGCTTAGGTTTCTTTTTATGCTTGGATCAAAGTCCACCAACAAGGCTCAAGAAGTTTGGCCTCCACCGGTAACAGCAGCAGGTGCACCGACCAAGGTTTATTTGACCTTATGTTCCTCTGTGTCCTGTGCCAGGCTCGGTGGTGGATCTGATACCTGCTCTCAGCCACCAAGGCTGTACTCTGCAGAGGCAGCCAGGCCCTTTATATACTCAGGGTAAAAGAGCTCAGCCAGGTTTTAGGTTGCCAACAGTTAACCTGGTTTCCTCACTTCTTGGGCATCTCAGGTGCCCAAGAAGTGAGGGCTCTTTGGTATTGTCCCTGCTCTGAAAGCTCACTTGAATTGCTAGACTAGAGCAAGATAAGTAACAGAAAGTGTGCCAGTGAGCTGACCATTTATTATTGAATAATATCTATGGCATTGAGTCTGGTGTTTGACTACCATCTCTGATTTACAGCAAAACCATCAACAAACAATAACATAACATACCACTACAAGCAATTAGTTTACAGTTTAATTGTTTCCACATGAATCTGCTAAATGTTAAAACAAACCAGCCAAGCTTGTTTGATCTCATATTTGTTTAATCTTTTGATCCAAGAAAGTGCTGGTTGTCTTAAACTCCTGCTTTGCTCACTGTACTACTGATGTTTCAGAATTTAGTCGATCCCAAACTGAGCTGTCTGATTAGGCTATTGTTTATGATTTAATATGTACGATTTCTATGCCTGCTATGAAGGAACTGGTCCTTAAAAAAGAACAGTTATTTGGTATTACAAGTAAACCCAACAATGCTTCTTGAATGTTCTAAAGTTGAGGCTTTTTTAAAGTACAGTCAATGCTGGAGGAAAAATGTGTCTGTAATGATGAGCCTATTTCACAACCAAGCCATGAAAACAAACTTTGATTATTTATTTTTTGGGGGGGAGGGTGGCATTAGGCCTAACTCAACTATAGCTCTAGAAGACAAGTGCTGAACCAGGCTGGTTGTGTTCGTGTTGGCCTATCAGAGGTTGTAAGTGGGGAGCTATAGGTATTGGGGGTTGCAGGATCCTGCCTTTTTGTTAACAGCTAATGAAGTGTCTCTGCTCCGCACAGCTTCTGCTGCCATCACTAAGGGGGCTATATAATGACCCCAGTAGATGTTTCCTCAAAGAGAAGAGCTGGAGCATGTCTTTAGTGCACTCAATATGTGGTGGGGGGCAGCAGGGGTGTGTTTGATTCGAATGTGTGATGTGTTGTTCACACTTTCTACAGTCGAACAGTGTACAATACTGGGAAGCGATTTGAGGGAGGACAGGGACATAGTAGGCCTTATGATTGGGCAAATTACCAAGAAAACCTATGAGAGTGCAGATGGCACACAGCTCAGCTCCTTCCATTGTTTGTGATTTATAGCCACTCGCTCGGGCAGGCTCTTCAARAGATGTGGCAGGTGCCAAGGCTCTTCTTTAGGCTAAGCCTGCCCACTGGCTGGTGTACGAGTCAAGACTAGTCAAGTGCTATTCAATAGCTGTCTTTTAGACCAAGATCCTTAAGTCCCATGCTGAGTGTCCCTGCATGTCCCTGAATCTCTTTTTCAGCATGCAATTGTTAACCACACAAAGTATATAGGGCACATTGTTTTTTCTGCACTTTGATTTCCCACAGCTTCATGTTTGTTACAGCACCCCACAGAATAAAGTCGTACTAACATGGTTATAGTATTGTAACAAGTTATAGTTACAAAGAAAATATGAGGTTATTTGCCCTGATATTCTTTCATTCCATTGTAGGCCTAATTATATTCTTGGTCTTTTCTTTGGAGGGAAATCGGCCAGGAATCTGCATCAATACACTACGAAACACTGGCAAGAACGGCTTGCTTAGTAAAAGGTTGATGGGACAGCCCATTGCATTGCTATTGTGGTGCATCTAATGCAGAGAAAAGTTGGACTATGTTCCYTGGCACAGATATTTTGACCTTGTCCTTAGATTTAAAATGCCTGCTAGAACTTTTATTATTTTCACCTAGCCTACATTATATTGGACCAGGTTGGTTAGGCAGGTAGTCTTGTCTGATTCTTTTACATTCTACAACCACAGTCTGTTGTAGGTTTGAATATTTTCCCTGTATTTAAATTTTTTTCCATCCCGAGAATAAATATATTTTCTCTGTGGTAACCCGGTATTTCCCGCTGAAACCGGAAGTGTCATTCAAAGCATTATAAAGCATATAAATAGGCCTATGTCTGGATTTGATAAGAGCTTTGATCGAAAATGTAAGACTGACGCTACCTGATGCTGATGAGCCATACGTTAAAGACATTTTAAGGAGCCCTAGCCCAAATGATCATGCCGTTATCCAATACATATATGATATAGGCTACTGCACATTACACAACTCTATGCTCTCTTGGGTAAATAAATGAAACTAGCTCCTGTAGGCTAATCTTTTTTAATGTACATTCTATTGCTGTGCTGTATTGTATTATATGGACTGGAATTACGTACATCGTTCAAACCATGTTAAAGCAGAGAACATGGGATTATGGTGCAGCACATGCCGCCTACAAAGTTACAAGTATAGGCTAGCAAATTTGATTTTCATTTTGAAATATAATAGGGCCTATTTSTATTATTAATAGGCTGACTCATACACAACATGACCAAAAGTATGTGGACACCTGCTCGTCGAACATCTCATTCCAAAATCATCGGCATTAATGTGTAGTTGGTCCTGCAATAACAGCCTACACTCTTCTGGGAAGGCTTTCCACTAGATGTTGTAACATTGCTGTGGGGACYTGCTTCCATTCAACCACAAGAGCATTAGTGAGGTTGGGCACTGATGTTGGGTGATTAGGCCTGGCTCGCAGTTGACTTCCCATTAAATCCCGAAGGTGTTTGATGGGGTYGAAGTCAGGGCTCTGTGCAAGCCAGTCAAGTTCTTCCACACAGACCTCAACAAAATATTTCTGTATGGACCTCGCTTTGCGCACRGGGGCATTGTCATGCTGARACAAGAAAGGGCCTTCCCAAACTGTTGCCACAAAGTTGGAAGCACAGAAATCGTCTGGAATGTCATTGTATGCTGTAGCATTAAGATTTCTGTTTACTGGAACTAAGGGGCCTAGCCCATACCATGAAAAACAGCCCCAGACCATTATTCCTCCTCCGCCAAACATACAGTTGGCACTATGCATCTGCCAAACCCACAATCTTCCGTCGGACTGCCAGATGGTGAAGGGTGATTCATCACTCCAGGCAACGCGTTTCCACTGCTCGCTCTCTTTAYACCACTCYAGCCGAYGCTTGGAATTGCGCWTGGTGATATTAGTCTGGTGTATGGCTGCTCGGCCACRGAAACCCATTTCATGAAGTTCCCTACGAACAGTTMTTGCGCTGACGTTGCTTCCAGAGGCAGTTTGGAACTCGGTAGGGAGTGTTGCAACCGAGGACAGACAATTTCTACGTCCTTTAGCACTCGGCGGTTCCATTCTGTGAGCTTGTGTGGCCTATCACTTCGCGGCTGAGCCGTTGTTGCTCCTAGACATTTGCACTTCACAATAACAGCACTTACAATTGACCAGGGCAGCGCTAGCAGGGCAGAAATTTGACGAACTGACTTGTTGGAAAGGTGGCAGCCAATGACAGTACCTGTGATTTCTATTGGCTGCTGTATTTAACATTTAGAAAACAAGAGCTTGCGTACCTCTTCAAATAGTATATTGGTATAAGAAATGCAAAAAAAATAATGTCCTGCAAGCTATTCTAGTCTATCTTTTTTTTTTACATGGGACTCCAAGAGCTAAGGAGCGACACCAGCGGAGCTCAGGTGCGTGCGTATTGTGCAAGAGACGGAGGCTATAAGTTAAGAAGCTTATTATGCATAACCCATCATTAATTACCTAAATATAAGGATAATACTGCATTGAACGTATTACCTGAAAGAGGTAGGCTAGGACATATATATATCTCAATCTAGAACAGGATTATCTATTTGAATGGAATTGATGGAGAGAAAGACTGCGAGAGAGTGCTCGCGCGATGCACTGATTTAAACCAACGATATTCGAGCGATAGTTATTTTTTATTGCAGCTGCAGTGTTTTAAAACAGCCTATCTTTACAATTAAAGAAATTAAGTGACCCCTGAAAGCCGGATGGAGATGGGTCAATTAAATGTGCATTCAGACTTTATATTATACACTATGCTGCAGAAAATGTAGGCCGACCTGTCACAAAAAGTGACCATGGTAAGATGATAGATCTACATGGATTGTGAACTGCGCTCCAATCTGAGATGGTCTGAACCCTACCCTGAGTTTTGTTGATCCATCATGCAGAGGCCATAGAGAAGCCAGATTTAGACATTGGATATAATTTAACACTTCCATTTCACGCCATGCTGTTCATATACATTTTTTATTATAATTTACCGGTTTCTACTGTTATTTATCCCGTGAGAAGAGAGTGGTTTTGTGCTGTAAATCTCAGTAACCGGGTTCCCGCCATTCAACCCTAGTCTTGTAGTACCAAGTGGGTAAACACTCTTTTCAAGATTTATGCCCTGAGACAAGTAACTGTTTCCAAGTGCATCCATTTCTCTGAGAAAGTGAATTACTCTTTTTGCCCTTCATGAAGGGAATGGGGAAGTGGAGGGTACAGTACATTGCAATTATTCATAATAAGCAAATTAGGTGTCATTTAGTGAGGCTTTTTCACCACTGATGTCAGCAAAAGTATATTGTACAGTGAAAAATGCAAGGTCCTTTGCCTTTTTCCTGCATTCAGAGAACTAACTAACTGTCAGAGCGATGCTTCCCTACTGTGCATGGTTTAGCTAAGCCAGATATGCTGTAGATAAGCTCCTGCAACAAGTAATCATACATGGAACTCGATTATCTCTATGTTTTGGGCCCTCAAATCAGTTTCGGAAGTAAATTTGATTTCCAGAACATGTCCTCTTCCAGTCCCCACCCATGTCATGTATCCCAACAGAGCCCCAAGGTTATGTTTATTTTTACAGTGCTGTCTTCATTGAAAAACTATTTGGAAGTACAATTGAATGGTGGACCAGCAAGCTATCTGGTTTTTGATATCTCCTAAATTTACAGCATGCACTGGTGTTGTTCAGTTAGTAAATTCTTAATAAGTGCTTTACTTTCTGCAGGTGGCATGTGAACCCAGTGCCATAAGAAACATGTAATGAAACACTAAAATACAAAATGTCTGCACACTACAGGAAGTGGGTCAAACAAGCGCTTCAGCAAATGATCCTGGTTTGAAAGTAAGTTTAAATTTAAACAAATCAAAGTTAATTCATTTAAATTAACCTGGATGGGAATTATTTTTATGAAAAAAGCCTGACTAGTAACCTAGTTTTAAGAAGTTGGTATGGTAACTTTTCCATAGTACCATGTCATTTTGCGCGTTCATCACTAGGATATGTGAATTACCCAAAACCTGCATTGACAGAACATTGGTGTTTGGCTGCCTTCCTAACTAGAGATTAGAGTGGGAGTCAGGAGCAAAGGATTAGGCCTGCCATTACCAGCTGACTACACCAGGGATAAACTGAAAGCTGAGAACATTCTCTCACTTTCATAGGCACAAGACGTCCACAGTTTCTAAATGTAATGCTCAGGTTTCAAGTCTAGAAATTGCTGGTCTATTTGGGAAAGCAAGTTGACTTTAGCATTTTCCAAACATTGCTATAGATTCAAGACATAAGAAGTTTGCAACGCAATGTACGAGAGGTAGTCATGTTTTTGGGGAGGTTGTTTTTGTTTAATACTGTTACAGCTTTGAAAATGTAGGCCTAGACATTTGGGGTAAAGTGGCTCATTATTATTTGCTATAGAGTAGAACAGATAGTGAGTAGATAGTGAACTTATCTTAAATAGAACAGGCACAACAATAGATAGACCCCTCTACTCTTTCTATGTATCCTCTCATTATTCGCTGCCACAAAGATATCAATCATTTCTGTGATTTTTCCTTGAGGGCCTGTGCTCGTCCTCCTGACCTCGGAGCACTAATCAGTGTCATTCAAAGACACAGAGTGGGAAAACTGGAGTGCTGCATGGAATCTGGGTCAATGCTGCTGACTCACCCTTTATTCTGTGTTGCTGAGAGATCTATTTTGGCATTCAGGCAGATGTGTGTTTGTGTGTGAGAGAGCGCTCAATAGATCTAGGCTTTTGTGTCTGTGACTTAGCTGCAAGATCTATTTTGAATTATTTTAGTTCGCAGTTTTCCATTATGCAAGGCGACTTGATAATGTTAGATGCTCTCACTCAGAGGGCTGGCAGCATAATAGTCAGGGAAATGGATGTAGGAAGTTGAACTATTCCATTACGGATGTTGCCTCACCTTATAGCCTATACAGTATGCCAGATGTAGAACAGTTGTGTAGGCAATGGGGTCCTATTGGATGACATTCTGTACGACCACATACCTCCTACTACTACAATAGTGCATAGTTTGTGTTGCCATAGCTCCAGTACTGCAGTAGTGTGTGTGGTTGACCTCCAGGGGTAAGGTCGTAACTTGATATGTGCAGGCTGGAGGCTCACTGCCCTAGCCTTGCTGTCCACCTGCTGCTCTGTCTCTTAACCACAGGCATTATTTCAAGGCTTTGGAGTTCCTAACTTGTTGCAAGTCTTAGCAGACTGTCAATAAAATTCAGTCTGACCTACCTTGAGTAGCACACATGTTGCCACCTCCGGGCCAACGGCTTCATCAGTTACTACATTATTAATGCTATTTCTCACATATTATTAGGTATCCTAATTGTAGTGTCATCTATCCTTATTGAGAAATCTTTAAAAGACAACACAAACATTTCCGGATTATGGCAAGGTCACTCTTTCATTGTCAGTCTGGTAGTAACGGGTAGGCTAGACCCTTGTAGCATCTTTAGCTAAAGTAGTCTGTCCTGTAGGAGGGCTGCTTAACACCCTACTCCTTTCTGTTTATGCACTAATCCCTCCCTCTTCACACAAACTCTACAGTTTATGGTGATGAGGGAGGGCCCAAGACTCATGAGTTGTTCTTGATGAGGACAGAGTTATAGGCTAGGCCTGATTGGTTGGTAAACCCTGGCAAACACACATTCACACAGCAGAGCACTAGTGGTGGGAATGTGAGGAATTTAGAAAGATGTCATTGTGTTTTAAATGAATGTAATGGGCCCATTTTTAAGAACTGCTTAGTAAAGCAGTGAGGGTAGAACAACATGTTATTGAGCAACAACAAAAAAAGAAGTGTACTCTGGCTGACAAGTAGGTGCCTTGGGGTCTTTATGTCTGGTGTTGAAAGATGATTTATGCTCTGGTCAGGTGCCTCACACTGTTTGTCTTTCACAACAACAACAAAAAATCGAATATGAGTGCAAATGAATGGTACTGGGGTGGTTGATACAGAAGACTGATCGACTTTGCATGTGTGAGAGAGTGAAAGGGAAAGCGAGAGAACTTGTTTTCGTATGGTGGTGACAAATACAGACACAGAGACACTTGAATGTGGCCTGGCTTGTGACTGAGTATTTTTAGAATAGAACTGACTGTGACGGGGGGAGAGATTCTGCTTGTTGTGATAACAGACTGCCTACATTGACATGAGATCATTTGAATGTCGAGGACAGACCATTCAGCCCATCTATTCTCACCATTAATCCATTGTAAACAATAAGCCTTGGCAGTGCCACCCATGATGTTGAAGTTGAACCAAATGAACAAATCAATATAAGAAGCCAGTGTTTTGAAAGTAAAAAATGGACCAGTGGAACAAACACTCCCTCCTGGCTTTCCATTTAACTGAAGTATTCTATGGTTATTGAAAATCCCATTTCCTTTAATGTGGTTTATTATGCTGGTTTATTATCATTAGTAGTCTATTATGCAAAGTAAATAGGCTAATATTTAAAAAGTGCATACTGTACAAAGCTGTTTGTTGCACTAATGTATTTCCTTTCTCTTAACAGGGTCCTTTTTTCCCCCTCCCTCACCCCTTTTTCCTGTCTTTTATTTCTGGTTCATTTATTTTGGTGTTGCTACTTGGAGAGCATTGTCATCTCAGAGGCTGAGCACAACTACGTCGATGGTTTGGGGTCAGCCGGCGCCCACTGACGGACAGAAAGGCCCTGTGGATTTCACAGCACACAGAGAGGAAACATGAGCACAGCCAAGCCCAGCGGGCTCAAAGCGCCCAGCAAGATAGGCAGGCCGACGGGGGCGCCAGCCACCAAGACCTCCCCTTCCACTGGTAAGATCTCCTCCTCAGCATCAGCGGTTCACATGGCCTGGCTGCTTCTCATTCCAGGCTGTGGGAGCTACAGCACTTAACCTCTGGCTTGGATCATCATCAATCGGCTTACGGTTGCAATAAAAGGGGCTTTACTGCTTCGTCAGTCTGGATCTGCTGATTTAGATTTGATGTAGACCTTATGCTGTAGACCTTATCAGTCACTGGCCATTTTGGAGCCGCAGGCTATAGTATTTACCCCTAAAATCTCTCCAATATGGTGGATTACCTATATTTTTCAGTAGGAGAAATTGGGTGAAGTGAGTCTACTAGAGGCTTTAGACACAGCGCTCTTTATCTTGCTGTGTGAAATGTGCTGCTATTTTGTTTCAAAGCGTTGACAGTCAGAGGTCATATGAAAATGTGACTGTGAAGTTTGACCTCTTGATGTCATCCAATAAACAATTATTTGTACATTGGTCAGCTGTTAACATTTGACCAAGTTCATTTGTATATAGAATATCAGGCAACAGTAATTGTTGATGGTATGTAACATATGGCACTATGGGCTAAGAGTTTGAAACTATTGAATAACAAGGTAAATGTGTCATGTTCTGTGAGCTAACTCCTTCATGTTAGATCTGTTAGCTCAGTGAAGTTGGCTCACTGGCAGTAATTGAATGTTTTCCACCCGTTTCCCTGCAGCCGGACCCAAAGTAGTCGCAGCTGACAAGTCCACTCCAGGTGGAGGTGCAGTGGGGACGCAAGATGGCGGGGAGAACTTCCAGGTCGGGGAGCGGGTGTGGGTGAATGGGAACAAACCTGGCGTGGTGCAGTTCCTGGGGGATGCTCAGTTTGCACCAGGACAGTGGGCTGGCATTGTGTTGGATGAGCCCATTGGGAAGAACGATGGCTCGGTGGCAGGGGTGCGCTACTTCCAGTGTGAGCCCTTGAAGGGGATATTCACTCGCCCCTCCAAGCTGTCCTACACAGAGGGTGAGGCCAACGGGACTCAGACAGCACCTCCATCCCGGGCTGGGTCACCCACCCCCTCCACCGCCAGCCTGGCCTCTCACACCCCCTCTGTCAAGAAGGCCTCAACTGCAATGCCCGCCACTCCAGCCTCCAACCTGGCACGCACAAACAGCGAGTCTATCTCCAACCTCTCAGACACCGGCTCGGTCAAGAAGGGGGAGAGGGAGCTGAAGAATGGAGACCGTGTTTTGGTATGGCTTAGTTCATTAACACTTTGAAAGCAGCGGTTATTTTTGATCAGGCAGCTTTTATCCCGAAGCCTGTTTCATTCCGTTCGGTTAATAGGTGTGAATGCTTATTTTTCTGCACCTGCTCGCTAGTTCATCTTTGCAAGTTGGTCTCAAATGTTCCCCCTCTCCCCTGGGCAAGCCCCGGCTCCACCCACTCCTCTTGCCCCTTGTGTGGCGACTTTGCCGTAAATACAGGCTGGTCTCAGAGTCATATGACGGACACCTTTCACCATTGTAATCACTCAGGAATGTGTCTGCAGAACAGTCTCCACCCACCTCACTCCCAACTTCTCACTGACCAATGAGAACGTACGTTCTAACACGCCTCCGTGAGCTCAGTGTCTGTGTATAGTCACTCGGTTCACAGCCAAGTTCTGTCCTCTTATGAGCACCTTCCTTCCTGAGTGTTGGCCAAGGCCCCTCTCTCTTTCTCTCATAGTCAGCTTCAGGCTGTGTAACACATTGTGTTGAGAGGAAGTGTGTCACTGACGCTCAGAGGAAATGTGACAGGGACTGTCCAACAAAATACCATATATAGTAGCAAACTAAAACAAACTCGTCTGTGGAGATACAAGATCAAATATTCGCAATATTCACTTGAAGGGAGGGTGCTTTTCTCACTTCTCCCTTTAGAGAATTGGAAAAGTAAATGCTGACTATGCATTTATCAGCTCTTTGATGTTGACAGGTTGCATGTATTGATGATTATTATTATGTACTGTTGCCTTAGTGGTTTTATTGCAAGCCAAGCTAGTTACCCTCTAGGCGCTTGGATATTCTTTCTGTAATGAAAAGTGCTCTATAAGTTAAATTATTATTGGTATTATTTTTATTAGGCTTTTCTGAACTCTTTCTTTGTACTGTCTCTGCAGGTTGGTGGCACAAAAGCTGGTGTGGTTCGCTTTCTTGGTGAAACGGACTTTGCCAAGGGAGAGTGGTGTGGTGTGGAACTGGATGAGCCCCTGGGAAAGAACGATGGGGCAGTGGCAGGAACCAGGTAATCAGACCAGAGAGGATTATTACACAGGCTTGAGAAAGATGCCACTCCCTGGCAACCAATTGGCATAAAAGAGAGTTAAGAACAGCCAAGTCTTATGGGTGTTATTCATATATTGTAAAAAAATTAATAATAATAATAATAAAGTTGGCACTGACATGTTTTTTGTCTTATGCCTTTAATTTGTGTTTCCCCAGATACTTTCAGTGCCAACCCAAGTATGGCCTGTTTGCCCCGGTCCACAAGGTCACGCGCATCGGCTTCCCCTCCACCACGCCGGCCAAGGCAAAGACCACGGTGCGGAAGGTGGTGGCCACGCCCTCAGGCCTGAAGCGCAGCCCCAGCACCTCCTCCATCAGCTCCATGAGCTCTGTGACCTCCTCTGTCAGCGCCAAGCCCAGTCGCACAGGCCTGGTGAGAAACACGAGCACACACACACTCAAAGACACACACTCATAAGTGCACACACGTACACACCTGCAGTGTAAACAAGATGTCTGTTCTTTAATTGGGTCTTGTCTGGTAGAACTCCATCCCCCAATTCACCAGTCTTAAACACTCTTCTCTGGTCCCCCACCACAGTTGACAGAAACGTCATCACGGTACTCAAGGAAGATCTCTGGCACCACAGCAGTTCAGGAGGTGCTGAAGGAGAAGCAGCAGCACATCGAGCAGCTGATGGCAGAGCGTGACATGGAGAGGGCAGAGGTGGCCAAGGCAACCACCCATGTGGGCGAGGTGGAGCAGGAACTGACCCTGCTGAGAGATGACCAGGAACAGGTCAATACACACTCCCCCTTATGGCTTATGCATACACACACACACACACGTCCCCTGTCATGGTTTACACACACACACACACACACACACACACACACACACACACACACACACACACACACACACACACACACACACACACAGCATACAAAGTTCGCTCTCAGGATTATTTACACACACATTCCCCACAGATGAGATCCAGGACGTTCCAGTATTGGAACTCTCATTAGCAAAAGTGTATTATGTCATGCATGACAATGACAAACCTGGCGCCATGAAAACACCTTAGTGCTGTACCTCAATCAAACACTCTTGTCACATAAACCTCTGCACTGCCATCTGCTGTCAATGCTCAATACTGTAAATGAAAAAACATATTTGTTTTTTTTACAGCCAGCTGCTGGATGCATAGCTGCCTTCGATAATAATATAGTTTTTTCTTGGGTGTCTCAGGACCTATATTCATGACCTGTTTTAATGAATGCATATTCATGTGTATCATGTGAAGATGGAGGCCAAGATGGACCAATTACGCACCCTGGTGGAGGCTGCTGACAAGGAGAAGGTTGAGCTGCTCAATCAGCTGGAGGAGGAGAAAAGGTGAGGCTTCAGAGGGGTGTGGGGTGACAGGAGACCTGGGGGTGACAGGAGACCTGGGGGTGACAGGAGACCTGGGGGTGACAGGAGACCTGGGGGTGATAGGAGACCTGGGGGTGACAGGAGACCTGGGGGTGACAGGAGACCTGGGGGCATGGGGTCTTACTATGGGTATAACTATGTGTTTATAAGATTATCAGCACAGTATCACAAAAGGAAAATGGGTGGGGGGGGGGGGCAGATGAATTATGTGTATCCAATCTCCACAGTGGAGTGTTGAATTTAGAACCTAGAATTTGATTCCAAGTTCAGATTTGAAACCCTGTTTCAGACCTCTTGATCCATGATTCCTTTTCAGACCTCTTGTGTTCAATGTTTCTGAACTATAATATGAAGTGTGCTCTGTGTGATAGAAAGGTGGAGGACCTTCAGTTTCGCGTGGAGGAAGCTTGCATTACCAAAGGAGATCTGGAGGTAAACACACACTGTTCTACACACACTCCAAAAATATGTATACGGATTTCCTTTGTATGCACAGAGTAGAATCTTTGATTCACATGCCCCTATCTCAAGTCAAAATCTGCCCCTAAGTGACTGGAATTAATCACTTTGATGCTGAGGTGTATCAGAAGTACCCCACTGCTGCAGCTCATCAGGACTGCAGTTGAAACTCCCTGTCTTGTCAAATTGGGACATTTCGAGGTAAAAGCGTTTTGATGACAATGCAGACTGGAGTTCATCTCTGGAATGAAGTCACTCTGCAACATCCCTGCTCCCGATCCCTGAGATTAGAGTGGTGCAGAATGTGCCTTATAGTTTCTAACGTAAGGAATTAATATATCTTACAGACGGTCACTATTTGGAGACTCTGTAATGTATGCATTAGATCAACAGTTTGGCCTCCGGCTTGGGATTTTAAGTTGACAGGGTAGTGATCAGTGACATCTCCTTAGTCTAGAATGCCAAGGACTGAGCATTAAGTATTCTCTCCAGTCTGTCTATGTAGACCAGAGATCCGTCCTGCCCAGTGTCCACAGCCATCTCATATGCCCTGTAAAATGAGACTGACTGAAATCTCATTCTCTCTATGGTGCTGATGGCACTCACAAGTGACAGCAAGGTCATCCATTCCCACATGGAGCAGGGTTGTGTCAGAATCAGATCTGACTGAGCCCGGCTCTCATGCGCTTCTAGTATCCATGAAGTCATGCTACTGCGCATTGTAGAGGGTCAGCCTGAGCATGGCACTGCGCAGACTCGCTGATCTACAAATAACGCCCCCAAACTACTATTCCAAATTTGCGCGGTGCCTTTCTCAGGCCGATCTGCACAAATCTGGAGGTGTTTCTCATTTCATGACTATGTAACATGTAGAAATCCACACAGTGGGATTCACATAGCTTGAATGTTCCTAAAGTGTTTTGGAACATAGTTTGCTTGAAGTGAACACCTGATCCGAGAATCATTTTAGGAATTTGTTGGTGTTTATTTATTTCCTGTGTTCCACTCGTTAAGAAATACCAGTGGTACATCAGACTAAGGTTAGCACAGTGTTGTTCCCCAACACATCTCTCTAGTTATATTTGATGGGAATGAGGAAAGGTGGGCAATTTTGGGGGAAAACAACTAACTATTTCTGCCTCTCCCTTGGCAACCCATATCTTTGTTTATGGAGCAGAGACTCGGAAGCAAATGGGCTCAGGGTGGCTGTTAACATGAACATGATTTGTCATTATCTATCCCACAGTGCCACTACAATCGGGACCATCCCAATTACCCTGAAGGCATTCCACTACAAACGTTATCTTTAAAAATGAGTGCCACAGGGTTAGAAGTAATACCCCTTTTTTTATCTTATTTTGTTTGCGTACTAACGGTCTGTGTACTAATTACTGCAACAAATGTATTAAGCACATGCATGCAGCTTTTAAAAACAAACAAACTTACAAAAAAACCTCAAATCAAACCAACACGGCAACAGTTGACGGTGTACTAATGTTGTCCTCTACCTACTTCAATCAGTGATGTTACTGCTTCTGTTTCCTCTCCTCCCCCTGTCCTTCATGTTGGCCCAGTGCTAAGCATGGAACCACTGGAGATGCTCCCCTCCACCATCTCACAGGCTTGACCTCTGACCTTCCCATTGCAATCTGTTGAAATTTAAAGTAAATGTTCTGCACTTGGTAGCATTGAATTATTAGGGGCATTTTAACCTTAATATTAAACTTAATGTATCAGTTTTGGGAGGGGGAGGTGTTTATCAGAGTACTAGTCCATTTTATATGTTTTGCCCCATATTCTACAGTGTTTACTGATTTTGTCTGTTCTAAGTTGTTTATAAATGTACATGGGTTTTTGGTATTTCTTTATTGATCTACTGATCAGTGGTCTTTACAAATGGGAGCAATCACAAAAGAGAGAGAGAGCAGTGTTGCTGTCCCTTTTCTGTGCATGAAGGCCCTTCATGTCATGGAGTAAAACGGGGGGGGGGGGTGGGGTCTCGTCCATTTCGATTTTCACTCATTTGCCGGCTCACTCACTCAGTTCACACATGCCTCTATGCATTCCTTCATAGTCTGTCCCTGTCGTGGTTCACCAGGTCATTCTGCATGTATTCCTCTGCATACCCATAAGTATAACACATCTCCCCATTTCCCTTGCTCCTTCTCCCATATCCTCATATCACCTTCCTTCATCAACATCCCCAATGCTCACCTGTGCTAGGCATGGGGTACCCTTCCCCTCCCCTCCCATCCCCACTCCACCTCCCTCAACACCCTCCTCCACCCAACCACCCACCCGCAAATCTTCCCACCTCCCTCTTCCTCTCTGTGTTGGGCTGGCATGTGATAGTGGCACTGGTTGTGTTCTCTTCCTCTCCCTTCTTTACTAACAGACGCAGACCAAACTGGAGCATGCCCACATTAAGGAGCTTGAACAGAGCCTGCTCTTTGAAAAGACCAAAGCTGAGAAACTCCAGAGAGAGTTAGAAGACACTAGGGTAATGGATCTTGCTCTACATAGCTCTGCGTTTGGAAAGAGGGGTGGAGTGGGGGTGGGGCCAGGGTAATGTTGAAAATCTTGGGATGGGGTACAGAGGATCTCCAGATACCTGTAGCACTGGCTTCCATATGCTGTTTTTCTGACCTTTTCTGCCTTAGAGGGTTGGGAACGGTAGGAGTCAATATTTACAGTGCCTTCAGAAAGTATTCACACCCCTTGACTTTTTTCACACTTTGTTGTGTTACAGCCTGAATTTAAAATTGATTACATTTAGATTTTTTTTTGTCACTGGCCTACACACAATAACTGTATAATGTCAAAGTGTCTTGAGAAATCTTTACAAATTAATTAAAAGCTGAAATGTCTTAATAAGTATTCATCCCCTTTGTTATGGCTAGCCTAAATAAGTTCAGGAGTAAACACATTTTCTTAATAAGTCACAAGTTGCATGGACTCACTCTGTGTGCCATTATAGTGTTTAATGTGATTTTTGAATGACTACCTCATATTTGAACCCCACAAATACAATTATCTGCAAGGTCCCTCAGTCGAGCAGTGAATTTCAAACACAGATTCGACCACAAAGACCAGATAGGTTTTCCAATGCCTCGCAAAGAAGGGCGTTTTAAGTTGATGTATTTCAGTCCTTGACTTGTAATGTTCTGTACTATGTATAATGTCATGTTTCATGTGGACCCCAGGAAGAGTAGCTGATATCTCTGCAGCGGCTAATAGGGATCCTAATAAATACCTTTTAGTAGATGGGTAAATAAAAAAGAATATCCCTTTGAGCATAATATTGAATATCCCTTTGAGCATAATCAAGTTATTAGTCTTTGGATCGTTTATCAATACACCCAGTTACTACAAAGATACAGGCGTCCTTTCTAACTCAGTTGCCGGAGAGGAAGGAAACTGCTCAGGGATTTCACCATGATGCCAATGGTGACTTTAAAACAGTTGCAGAGTTTAATGGCTGTGATGGGGGAGAACTGAGGATGAATCAACAACATTGGAGTTATTCCACAATACTAACCTAAATAATAAAGTGAAAAGGAAGCCTGTACAGAATAAAACAATTCAAAAATATGCATCCTGTTTGCAATAAGGCACTAAAGTAAAACTGCAAAAAATGTGGCAAATACTATTCATATTTTCAAGCATGGTGGTGGCTGCATCATGTTATGGGTATGCTTGTCATCGGCAAGGACTAGGGAGTTTTTTTGGGGGGTAAAAATAAATGGAATAGAGCTAAGCAAAATCCTAGAGGAAAGCTTGGTTCAGTCTGCTTTCCAACAGACACTGGGAGACAAATTCACCTTTCAGCAGGACAATAACCTTAAACTCAAGGCCAAATATACACTGGAGTTGCTTGCCAAGACGACATTGAATGTTCCTGAGCGGCCTAGTTACTGTTTTGACTTAAATCGGCTTAAACATCTATGGCAAGACTTATAAATGGCTGTCTAGCAATGATCAACAACCAACTTTACAGAGCTAGATTTTTTTTTAAAGAATAATGTGCAGATATTGTACAATCTAGGTGTGCAAAGCTCTTAGACTTACCCAGAAAGACTGACAGCTGTAATCGCTGACTCAGGGGTGTGAATACTTATGTAAATGATATTTCTGTATTTAATTTTCAATACATTTGAAAAAAAATCTAAAAACATGTTTTTACTGTCATTATGGGGTATTGTGTGTAGATGGGTGAAAGAACCATTTGTGTTGTAACAACAAAGTGGAATAAGTCGGGGTATGAATACTTTCTGAAGGCACTGTAGCTGCATTTGAATGTCACTAAGCAAACATTGAATGATGTAGTTGTCTAATCTTTTTACTTGCTAGCAACTAATATTATCTATTGGCCTTATCCGTAGTTCCAAGGTGTGTGCTACCAATTAAACCAATTTCAAAGTTGCTTTATAATATGCAGCATCTTACGCAGGGTTTCATTTTCTTCCCATTTTGTCAAACATGAACCATTCACATTCCTGTGTGTCACCGGTACAGCAATCGTAACCACTTTACTGCTGTCACTGAAAACATTTGAAAACATCAGGGTTATTTTTTTCTATACTTTTAGTTTAACTATACAACAATTCTGTTCTTTTTAGATTAGGTTTTACCCAGAGAACGGCAAAGCCGTCTGATTCTTTTGCCTCTTTCTCCATGTGTTCCTCTGCTCACAGTTAGCACACAGTCTCAAAGACTTTGCTGTTAGGACATGTAGCCAGACAGCACCCCTATATACAACCATCCCTTATTCCCAGTGGTCCTTTGTCCCACCCCCCCAATCCTACAAGCCCCAATTGCCCTGCCCATCTAGTATCCCCCGCCTCTTGTAAGTCTCTCTCCTACTCCCATCCCTTAGCAATTCTTCTGTGCTTCCCTCAGGGGTGTCAGCCAATGCAGGGGTATTCAACTGCCATTCTCAAGAGCCGTAGTCTACTGGTTTTATTTTCCTTCCGGTCCTTAATTCATAGGTTGATATCATTAGTTGGCAAGAAAGTCTATCTGGTTTTATTCTGGTCTAAATCGACCCCTGATTAAAAGGTAAGGATGAAAACCAGTAAACGCTGCAGCACTTGGGGAGTGTAGTTCAATACACAAGAATTACATGTGAGGAATGATATGGTTTTATTTTATATCCACTAGAGGGCAGTGTAATATTTCAACTGTAGGCATCCTATGTAAATGTGGGATTGCACTGTTTACTTGCTTTACGCTACTACTGCAACTATGGTGGACATCTGTTTCTATAGGACCCTCTTTGAAAAAGATTCCTCCCCGTAGACCTATCTGATGGCAGGGGGTTTCAACAGCTACCCTTTTTTCCTGTCAGTACATGCACAATCACAATGTTTCCAAAGGTTGAAGAACACAGTTTTGTTTGAGCCAGAGTTGTGCCATCCCATAGGTGGCCACAGTTTCAGAGAAGTCCCGCATAATGGAGCTGGAGAGGGACCTGGTGCTGAGGACCAGGGAGGTGGATGACCTGCGGTTGCGTCTGGAGGCCCAGCAAGAGTCAGAGGGCTCAGACTCCACTACCTCCCCTCTCCTGGAGGAGGTGAGCTCTCTGAGGGCTCAGCTGGCTTCTCAGGAAGACCAGCAACGGGTTGAGCATGCCGGGATGAGGGAGAAGCTGGCAGCGGAGGAGAAGGCACACAGTGAGGCAATGGCCCAGCTCCAAGTCTCATCCACCAAGATTTCCACTGACAACGAGCAGTTGAAGCTGCACATCAGCCAGAACGAGAAGGAGAATGCAGACGCCATAGAGCTGTGGAGCTCTAAGCTGGAATCTGCCATCGCCTCACACCAGCAGGCCATGGAGGAGATTAAGGTTTCCTTCAGCAAAGGGGCTGGCTCCCAGGCGACAGAGCTGGTGGAGACCAAGAGTGCCCTGGAGAGGCTGAAGGTGGAGCACAAGCAGGCACTGAAAGAGGCTGGGGCCAGGTGTGTGGCAGAGGCTGCAGCCCGGGCACAGGAGACGGGGGAGCTCAACAAACAGCTGCTGGTCGTGTCAGAGGAGAAGGAGCGCCTGGAGGAGAGCCTGCGGTCCAGTGTGGAGAGTGCTGAGGAGCAGCACCTGGTGGAGATGGAGGATGTGCTAGTCAAACTGCACACTGCTGAGCTGAAGGTAAAGGAACTGGAGGAGCAGGAGGCTAAGCTAGTCCAGCAGACCCAGGACAGGGCCAAGGAGGTCCAGGAGCAGGTGGCAGCTATGGAGGCTCTGCACTCCCAGGCAGGCCAAGGTAACCAAGAGCTCCAGAGTTTGAGGACCCAGCTGGAGGAGACCCAGAGACAAGCTTGCTCACAGGGCAACAAGGTAGGTCCATACCCATACCATCCTCCCATTGTCCATGACCGTATCCAGTTTCTATTTTACGTCCATGTGAGTTTTCCAGAAATATTGGCATGAAATAAATACAACTGGTATGTCATGTTATGATTTACCCTTACCTTCAGTCATTACTTTGTTTCATTTGGATTCATTTTTAGCTTGTCCTTCATATTCATAATGTCACACATTCATTTCCCCCCCCCACCCCAAAATGTCCTCCATGTTCATGGTGTCATGCCCTGGCCTGTGGCTGTAGGTCGGTGAGTTGAGCTCTGAGCTGGAGGGCAGGCAGCAGGAGATCCTCTCCTTGCAGGAGAGCCTGACCACTGTGCAGCAGAACACAGGCTCTCTGGAGCAAGAGCTGGGCAACGTGGTGAGTACTAGCGCTTATGTGGGGTGGTGAGGAGCCAGGGAATGGGAGTGGGTGGCCTTGCATGACTGATGGGACTGTAAGGCTTAAAGTAAGCTCAGGTAAGGAAGAGCATAGTATTGAAATGCTAGCTTTTTGTTTTCATGGGAATGATAAAGTATCTACCTATAGGTAGACCTTCAATTATACACTTATGATGAAACTTGTGTATAACATTAGTAATTGGCAACCATTTTGAGGTTTGTGGAATACTTTTCTGACTAACGCACGCACGGATGTATTCATCAAAGTTTTATTTCCTCAGAAACAAAAACTGTCAGAGAGCACAGACGATCAGACTAAGTCAACACAAACTATGCAAGGTAAATATATTTACTTTGACCATGTTGGTCCTGTAACGTTAGTCTTTGTTTTCTTATTACTTGTGTTACATGTGTTTTTATCAGCAAGACGCATCATATTCCTAGAGACAAAATGTTGACTTCAAGCTAATTTAATGACTAACAATGATGTGGTTTTATAAAAAATTATGTATTATATTGGTCCACAGGGCCAGGCAGTACACAGTAGATTAGTACATATAGTACATGTATTTGTGCTGCATGGTGTTAAGCGCTTGAATGACGCAAGCTAATAGTGTCAGTCTCTTAATTCTCTCTTTCAGAGTTGCTTCAGAAGCTTGGCGAAAAAGAGGGGCAGTGCACATCGCTCTCCACCGAATCAGAGGCTCTTAGAAGCCAACTTGCAGGTCAGAACACTGGCCAGCGCTGTGGTTCTTAACCTACAGGACACACAGCTCAATGTGACCATTCTCCCTACATGCGTTCAGTTGTGTAACCTACACCAGGGGTCTCCAAACCTGCTGTTTTTTGTTGTAGTGTTTCTGGTAGATAGCGGTTCCCAAACTTTTTATAGTCCCATACACCTCCAAACGTTCCAACCTCCAGCTGTGTACCCCCTCTAGCACCAGGGTCAGCGCACTCTCAAATGTTTTTTTTAACATTATTGTAAGCCTGCCACACACACACTATACAATACATTTATTAAACATAAGAATGAGTGTGAGTTTTTGTCACAACCCGGTTCGTGGGAAGTGACAAAGCGCTCTTATAGGACCAGGGCACAAATAATAATATAATAATAATCATCAACAATTTTTCTCTTTATTTAGCCATCTTACATATAAAACGTTATTTGTTCATCGAAAATTGTGAATAACTCACCACAGGTTAATGAGAAGGGTGTGCTTGAAAGGATGCACACAACTCTGCAATGTTGTATTGGAGAGAGTCTGTCTTAAATCATTTTCCACACACAGTCAGTGCCTTTATTTAGTTTTCATGCTAGTGAGGGCCAAGAATCCACTCTCACATAGGTACGTGGTTGCAAAGGGCATCAGTGTCTTAACAGCGCGATTTGCCAAGGCAGGATACTCTGAGCTCATCCCAATCCAGAAATCTGGCAGTGGCTTCTGATTAAATTAAAGTCTCACAGAACCGCTTGTTGCAATTTCGATGAGGCTCTATTCAGATATCAGTAAGTGGACTGGAGGCAGGGCATGAAAGGGATAATGAATCCAGTTGTTTGTGTCATCCTTTTGGGAAAGTACCTGCGTAATTGCGCACCCAACTCACTCAGGTGCTTCGCTATATCACATTTTACATTGTCTGTAAGCTTGAGTTCATTTGAACACAAAAAAAATCATACAATGATGGAAAGACCTGTGTGTTGTCTTTGTTAATGCAGACAGAGAAGAGCTCCAACTTCTTAATCATAGCCTCAGTTTTGTCCCGCACATTGAATATAGTTGCGGAGAGTCCCAGTAATCCTAGATTCAGGTCATTCAGGCGAGAAAAAACATCATCCAGATAGGCCAGTTGTGTGAGAAACTCGTCATCATGCAATCAGTCAGACAAGTGAAAATTATGGTCAGTAAAGAAGACTTTAAGCTCGTCTCTCAATATAAAAAAACGGGTCAATCCTTTGCCCCTTGATAACCAGAACACTTCTGTATGTTGTAAAAGCGTTACATGGTCGCTGCCCATATCATTGCGTAGTGCAGAAAATACACAAGGGGCCTTGCTTTAACAAAGTTAATCATTTTCACTGTAGTGTCCAAAATGTCTTTCAAGCTGTCAGGCATTCCTTTGGCAGTAAGAGCCTCTCGGTGGATGCTGCAGTGTTCCCAAGTGGTGTCGGGAGCAACTGCTTGCACGTGCGTTACCATTTCACTATGTCTCCCAGTCATGGCTTTTGCCCCATCAGTACAGATACCAAAACATCTTGACCACCAAACTCCATTTGATGTCACAAAGCTGTCCAGTGGATTGCAGAAGAGGATGTCTTCCTTAATTGACCCCCATAAACGTAATGGACATATACCAGGAGCTGTGCCAGGCCCGCCACGTCGTTTGACTCATCCAGCTGTAACACATAGAATTCACTGGCTTGTATGTGAAGCAGTAATTTCAAAACATCTCCTGCCATGTCAATGATGCGTGAAACAGTGTTGTTTGATGAAGGCATTGTCTGTATAGTTTTTTGGGCCTTTTCCCCCAGCATTGTCCCAGCCATATCCGCTGCAGCAGCAGGAAGAAAGTCCACCACAATAGTATGGGGCTTGTCTGTCCTAGCCACTCGGTAGCTCACCATATAAGACGCTTCTAGCCCCTTCTTATTAATTGTATCTGTTGCTTTTATGCATGTCACTACTTGAATGTCGTCTTTATTCTCGCTCAAAAAACTCCCGTGGCTTTTTTTCTCTCAAATTGTCACGTTTCTAAATGTCTGCACAAGAGTGAACGTTTCCCGCTAGAGAGTAACGGTTAATGTGATTGGATGTTAATTATTCAACTAGGCTACCTGTATTTGACATTGTGTTGTTATTTCGCTGAACACTATATGGTTTAATTTTATTTTTGGCAGTGAAACGAGGCTACTCAGGCGAGAATAAAACCTCACCCAAATGTATAGGCCCGTTGGAAAATATAAATGCACTGATACAGTATGTTAGCTTGTTATGGCTGGGAATTGCCATGGACCTCACGATACGAAATTATTGCGATACTTAGGTGCCGATACGATATGTATTGCGAATCAAATCAAACTTTATTTGTCACATGGGCCGAATACAACAAGTGTAGACCTTACTGTGAAATGCTACTTACAAGCCCTTCACCAACAGTGCAGATTCTCACGATTCTATATGTATTGCGATTCAATGCTGCAATTTTATTGCAATTTGATGTTCCAAACACATTACTCACTATATTTCTGCTGCAGAGAGACGAGAGAGCATGAGAAAATGAGTTTTGATCAGTCATGGAAATAAGTGCTGAAAACATTGGCTCACTATTTAAAAAGAAGATGGAGAAAAAGCTAGTACAGCCGACTAGTGCTAGCTAACGCTACCTAGCACATCATATGTATTTTTTTTACAGATCAATACTTGGGAGTCAAAGTATCAATATAATATCGTTCAAAATAATATTGCGATATGCAATTGTAACCCCCCCATCACTAGTGATTGTGTATGTGGACTGAGGCTTGTTACCCTTGACTGAATGATGTTTTCCTCTGACCCAGGGCTGGAGAGGAAGCTAAAGGCTGGAGAGGAGAAGCTTGATCAGCTCGCAAACGACAAGGCCAAGCTCCAAAGTGACATCTCAGACATGATGAAGTCATCAGGTGACAGTTCAGCACAGCTTACCAAAATGAATGAAGACCTCACTCAGAAAGAAAGGTACACAATGAAATGAAATGTCATGAACAAAGGTGTTCTCAAACGTATGCAAATAGATTGGCTTAATTTCACCGTCGACAATCAGGTTAACCGCTAGTGACAATATTTAATGAGCGTGTCACAACGATGCACAAAACCGTCGAACATGCACTGAGTATACAAAACATTAAGAGCACCTGCACTTTCCATGACAAACTGACCAGGTGATTCCAAGTGAAAGCTATGATCCCTTACTGATGTTACTTGTTAAATCCACTTCTACCAGTGTAGATGAAGGGGTGGAGACAGGTTAAATAAGGATTTTTATGCCTCGAGACAATTGATTGTATGACCCTGCTGGTCATCTATGAGCGTTTGAACATCTTGGCCATGTTCTGTTATAATCTCCACCCGCCACAGCCAGAAGAGGATTGGCCACCCCTCAGAGCCTGGTTCCTCTCTAAGTTTCTTCCTAGGTTCCTGCCTTTCTAGGGAGTTTTTCCTAGCCACTGTGTGTCTACATCTGCATTGCTTGCTGTTTGGGGTTTTAAGCTGGGATTCTGTGCAGCACTTTGTGACATCGGCTGATGTAAAAAGGGCTTTATAAATACATTTGATTGATTGATATGTGTTCTGTTCAGAGGGTGAATGGGCAAGATTAAATATTGAAGTGTCTTTGAACGGGGTATGGTAGTAGGTGTCATGCACAATGGTTTGTGTCAAGAACTGCAACGCTGCTGGGTTTTTAACGCTTTTCAGTTTCCAGTGTGGGGTAGTGCAACTCAATATTAGTAAGGTGTTCTTAATGTTTGGTATACTCAGTGTATAATCACTTATTTATTGACTGAACTTGCCATGATCCTGTAGTTTTCATGGGTTGTTATCATTATCCTTAAAGCAGGTTCGACTTTTCCATCACCCTGGTTTTCAGTTCATCAGTTTCAGTCCAAAAACATTTGAATCTGCCCCCTACAATGAATCCCTGGTTTGTTTGAATGCCACCTGTCTCACTTGGTCAGAGTCACCCCCCTCTCCCCCTCCTCCCCCTTACCTAGGAAGCTGGAAGAGTTACAGACTCAACTTGCAGAGGAGAAGGAGCAGAGAGCACGTTCTGAGGAGCAACAACAGCAGGAAGTGGCCCGGAAGGAGCAGGAGCATCAGGATCAGCTAAGCAACCTGCAGGAGAAGATCACACAACTGGTAAGTGACAACCCAGTGAAGGCTTTGAGATGTTGATGGTCGGGATAAAGTAGATGATTAGATGTTTGTTGTAAAACAGCATGCATTTTTCTTCTCAGGAATATACTTTTTACTGTCTCTACCATAAACACGGAATACCTCACTCTACCACTTCCCCCCTTTCAAACAGCAAATTATTGATGTTAGCTACTCTTGCCCTCTTTATGTTGTGTGTAGGAGAAGAGTTTGCTCCAGGGTGAGGCCCAGGCCAAGGAGCTGCAGACCTCTCAGCAGCAAGCCCTGTCTCAGGCCTCAGAGCACCATGCCAAGCAGCTCAAGGAGCTGCAGGGTCAGGCTGACCAGACCAAGCAGGAGCTGAGTGTCTCCAGGGAGAAGGCCCAGGAGCTGGAGAGGCTGGTGGCCGATCTGCAGCCTTACAAGGAGAAAGCCCAGGTGAGCACCCACCATATCATTATCAGGACCACCATGTTTTAAGTTCTCAGGAGGTGCTGCCTTTTGGTACAAAAATCTACCCTAATGACAATTTTGACTGCTTTGTAGTTATGTTGCTTTAGGTTGACTGATGTTTTTTGTGAGAACTTTTTTCAAGTATGTTCCCATCCACTTTCTATGAGAGGTTGGTAGCGCTTTATTTTATGGTACAGAAATGACTTGGTTATTATTGTGTAATTGACCATTTTACCATGTAGGTTCCAAGTAAATAAAAGTGCTACCTTAAGTGGTCTATGGTCAGGATGGATGTGCACTTGATAATAATTAGACCACCTCACTTCTAATTAGGGCTGGGCGATATGACCTAAAACTCATATCTCAATTTTATTTCAAACTTATCGGCGATTCATGATATATATGCTTTGTTGTACAATTAAAGGTTAAAAAAAACACTGCATTTAAGACAGTCAGCAATAATCTAATAAATTCAGAGCTTTTGAAATTATACCTAGGCTGAATATATTCCTTCCATAACCATAAGACCCACTAATAATGTATTGATTTTATCAAAATAGTTGTACCTGCTTTTTTTGCAATAATCACTGATCTGGCTTTCAGGTCTGTCTATACAAATGCCCATTTTGGAACAAATTTAACCAGAACCATACATAATGCATATTCACTAATAATATAGCAGGCATTATAGCAAATTATAAACTGGGTGGTTCAAGCCCTGAATGCTGATTGGCCGAAAGCCGTGGTATATCAGATCGTATACCATGGGTGTGACAAAACATTGCTCTAATTACGTTGGTAACCAGTTTAAAATAGCAATAAGGCACATCGGGGGTTTGTGATATATGGCCAATATACCATGGCTTAGAGGTGTTTCCTAGCACTCCGCGTTGCGTTGTGCATAAGAACAGCCCTTAGCTGTGGTATACTGGCCATATACCACACTCCCTCGGGCCTTACTGCTTAATTAACACAGGTCTCATAAACAATCTCTCAAGCCCACGTGCTAGTGAGTAGCCAGCCAGTATTTATATTTGAAATTTAGCCAACTTGGATCTAGGTATAATTTCACAAGCTCTGAATTCAGCTAACAAGGCAAAACAGTTGAATTGTTATGAACACACCCTTCTGTCCATCTCCAACTGTTTRAAMAGCATGYTAGCCTGTCCACTTTGTTCACATGTTGAAATCAAGTGGCCTACCTTATTTMTCAGRATGASAACRAGTTGCCWATTCCATATATAATTGTTTTATGCTTATTGCACATTTATAAAATACAGACTAAACAGCTAGTATAACAATCTTGATTTGACTAAAATGCTGCTAGCGATACGTGGTAACGTAATGCGCGCGCGACAAACCTGAGCATTCATTTTCCAGAATKAATGTTCATTGGTACATCCGTTTTAGTAGTGTCTGCTCTGCTCAAAATGTGAAGAGTTGAGACAAACAGTGTATGGTTCGAAAGGTTWACTTCTCTATTACAGTAAAATAATGTGTTTTGRTGTTGGTGACCGATTCTGTTGGACCAAACCTCAAATGCAAATAGCGAGTTGAAACAGTTTGTCAGAGAGGAAGAAGTGATCTCCCACCTTTGTTGTTGTGAGTGGTAGGAGGAGGGGCTTGGAAGAAAGCGGCGAAGCAAGAGGTTTCACTCTCGTAAAAATATATACAAAATAAGTCCAATGCGTTTCTATGCACTTATTTTGAACCTAAGCTTGTCTCCTGTATTCCCGCCTTTGGGACAACGGCTCCCGTTGTTAGGGCGAAAAGACTTGAGCATCTCGCCATTATATGCAAATCTGGTATAAATGGGAAGTTGCACAGCACAGAAGGAGCGAATGAGACAAGACCAAAAAGACAATATGTGAACAAGCAGACATAAACGCTCATAAAAACAAAAAAGATGTGAGTCTGCCTTACTGGCATTTGGAATATCGTGCAATACATACATTCAAATTCATCTTATTCATTAAATATATCGCCCAGCCATACTTCTATTGTCTGGGTAGTTATCTTACTGTAAGAAGTACCTGAAGTCCGTTTTGTGAAGGGTTCACAGACTGTTATGCCATAATTATTCTATCACAGTGACCTCATTCTTTGATTTCACTAACACAAATATATATATTTTTTAACTCACTAAGCCTATTCCTAAGGCTATGAGATTCATGTTAGTATTTTATCTGCTCATATTATTGTTTTTTGTTCACTGTGTTTATTCAAGTTCATTGCACTATGTAGAATTAACAGCCAAGGATGATCGTCTTTTATGCACCATCTTCATTTGACCATTGACAGTGTGGCTATGTTGTGGTGTGGTTTTAGGGCCTACTTAAAAAGCAGGGGCACACCTTAGAGATAAAAAAACCTGATACTGACAGTCTTGATGAGTTAAAGTATATAAGCCTTTTAAAAAGGGTTATATACTTGTCAAAATCTTCTTCTGAATGGAAAGTACACAATTACGCAGACACTCTCATCCTCACCTAATACACTGCACACCGATTGAAAACCTGAAGCTATCATTAGAGCACACTTACAAGACAAACACACACACATACATAGGCATGCATAAGCACTCCATTGGCG
Source organism: Salvelinus sp. IW2-2015 (assembly GCF_002910315.2). Lineage (NCBI taxonomy): Eukaryota > Metazoa > Chordata > Actinopteri > Salmoniformes > Salmonidae > Salvelinus > Salvelinus sp. IW2-2015. The sequence goes on along the minus strand of NC_036855.1, from coordinate 23,892,065 downwards.
TGCCCCTGTTTTCAATGTTTTCTGTTTTCATTGTGGTGTCAGCTACTGTTTCTTTTCTCCCAATTGTTTTTTATGCTTGCACCAGCTTAACCTTTCCAGTTGCATTTTATTACCTCTTGACTTATTTTGTAACTTTTCCCTTTATATGCCCCTTTTTTCTTTCAACTTCATTCCCTCAGTTTCTTTCTGCTGAGCTCGACTCCTCCATGCAGCATGTTGAGCGATTGTCCACAGACCTGGAGAAGCAAATCTCAGCACTGGAACACATGTCTAAGGAAAGTTCAGATCTCAGAGCTCATAAGGAAAATCTTGAGAAGCAACTCTTCGAACTCCAGGCCAAGCTCTCTGCCTTGGAGGCTAGTCACAATGAGCTCTCGGTTAAGACTGAAGAACTGCTGACTCTGAGGGACAAGCTTACAAAAGAGCAGGAGGAACTTTTGACCACAAATCAGCAGCTGGATGGAGAGAAGGCCTCACTATTTAAAGAGTTTGAGAAGCTCAGAGTTGCTGTTGAGGAGGCACAGGCCAAAAACGAATCCCTCAGTCAATCTGAAATGGAGCATCAGTCCCAAATTGAGGAGCTACAAAAGACAAATGCAGAGAAGCAGGAGGTCCTCTTAAAGTACAAACAGGAGATCCAGCAGCAGGAAACTAAGAGGAATCAGCTAGCAGAAATCTATGAGAAGACCTGTGAGGAAAGGAATGGGCTCCAGGAAGAGCTCAAGCAAAGCAGGGAGAAGCTGATCTCTGAGATGGATAGCCTTGTGTTGGAGAGGGATGCAGCAAGAAATGCTAAGAAATCCCTTGATGCAAAGAATACAGAGTTGCAGACAAGGTGTCAGTCGTTGAGCTTGGAAAAAGTAGATCTCTGTGTGAAAAACACTCAGTTGGAGGCCCAGAAGGAGACCTTGGCCAGAGATAAAGAGGAGATGTCTGCTCAAATTAATGCTGCTATATCTGACAAAGAGGCCCTCCAAACCATGAATACGGAGCTTCAGAATCAGCTGAATATCACCAAGAAGGATCTTGAGAAGTCTGTCCGTGACAACGGCGAGCTCCAGGCTTCCAAAATGAGCCTGGCCAAGATGCTGGACGAGTCCAAGACCTGCAGTGAGGTTACAGACTCCGAGAGGCTTCACCTCATGCAGGAGAAAGAGGACCTGCTTTCTACCCAGCGAAAGGTGTGTTCTGAGAAGGATGAACTTCTCAAGGAGATAGAAGAGTTGAAGGAGAAGCTCAGACTTTCTACACAGGAAGCGGCTACCTCTAAGGAGAAAGTCAAAGAGGTGTTGTCATCTTTTTCCAAGGAGAAGGAAGCTCTTTGTCTCCAGAATGAAGAGACAGAGAAGGCACTACACTCCGTACTGAAAGAGAAGCTGGCCATGGAATCAACACTGGAACAGCAGAAGATGGAGAGTGACAGTTTGGTACATGAAAAGGAAGAGCTTGAAGAAAAGCACACAAAGGAGATCTCTGAAAAGGTTACTCTAACAAAAGAGCGTGACAAGATAGCAGGTGAGATCCGCAGTATGAAAGACCAGCTGGACAGCTCCTCCAAGGCCATTGATGACCTGAAGCAAGCCAATTACAACCTTACGTCCTTGCTGGAGGAATCCAAACAGAAGATCCAAAAGGTGGAGGTTGAGGGAGCTTCCTTGAAAAGAAATAAGTATGATCTACAGGCACAGCTGCAGAAGCTTTGCTCTGAGAGGGAGGCCCTTGAAAAAAGCAAAACTGAACTTGCAGAAGAGCATCATAAACTAAAAGGCAACTCTGAGCAGGTGCATTTGGAACTCATCCAGCAGAGGGATACCCTAAGAAAAGAGCGGGATCTCCTGCACTCCCAGCAGGCAGAGCTTAAAAAGAGCCTACAGATCCTGCAGAAGGATAAAGATGATCTGCTTCTGCAGGTCCAGGAGGTCAAGGGTCAGACAGAATCACTTTCAAAGGAAAAAAGGCTTCTTGAATCGCAGCAGCAGACTGAAGCCACTGAGCGAAGTAAACTGTCCTCTGCAAAGGATGACCTCTCTAGAGAGAGAGAAGACTTACAGAGTCAGTTGTCCACTCTGACACAGACAAATACTGCCCTCCTGCAGGCTGAATCTATCCTGAAGGCAGAGATTGCCTCTGTTTGTGTTGAAAGAGACACAATGGCCTCTGAGAAAAATAGTTTGTGTTGTGATTTAAAGCAACTTAAGATGACTCACACTGGATTGTTAGGTGAGCAACATGGTCTGCTTGAGGAGAATGCCCAGATGCAAGCCAAAGTGCAGGACCTCACTCAGAAATCTGTCACTAGAGACAAGGCCATTGATGAATTGTCTGCCAGCCTTAAGGATATTGGAGAGGAGAGGAAAGCCTTGGCTAGGGAGGTTGAGAACTTGAAGGCACAGCTGAAGCAGAGAGACCAGGAAAAGGATGGCTTGGCTGAAGACCAAGAGTCCCTGTTTACCAAGCTGGAGGAGCTTGGCAAAGAGGTCTCCTCCCTGGCGAAGGAGAAGGTAGACCTCCTAGCTATACAGTCCAGGCTGGAGAAAAACCTTTCCTCCCTCCACAGCAGCCAAAAGAGTGGTGATGGGGAACGCTCAAGGCTCCTGGAGGAAGTGGAGAAGCTGCGAGCTGCCCAGACACAGCTTGAGGCAGATGCCCAGACCCTACGTGCTGAGAAGGCAGGGATAGAGGGACAGCACAAAGTCTCTGTGGAGGAGGCATCTGTGTCTGCCAAGGCCCGGGAAGAAATTGGCACCAAGCTGGAAGACCTGAAGGTCGAGAAGGATGCCTTGCTCAAGGAGAGGGACGAAGCCACCCAGCAAGTCACCCAGCTTGAAGCTCAACTCAAAAACATTCTTTCCAAACAGCTTGAGGTACTCCACTACTAACAAATCCTGTATCTAACCCTCATGTTGACATGGCTGTGGTCATGTTTCACCCTCACTGCATGCTAGTCTGGTCACCTTTTCTATTTATCTCACTTTTTTTTTCATCTCCTTTACTAACTGTTCTAACTTTATTCTAGTCTCCTGCAAAAAGTTTGTATGAAATATATTCCTGTGGGCTTAGAACGTTGTTTGAGAAGTTAGGGTCTGTTCCTTGGTTGGGGCAGATGGTTACAGAATTTGGTTTTAAGAGTCATGTCCACAACCATGGTCTCTGTTCTCTAATTGAGATGTCAAGCAATATGTTAGGGCCAAAATACATTACTGCAAGTATCCGTTCTCAGGTCACAGGATGTAATTTGTTTATTTTTCTCTACTCCTAATTTTTCATTTTAGCCTTTAGGTGCTTCACCAACACTGGTAGTCAAAGCTAGTTGCCTGTTACCTGACTGTAGTAGTAGATATGGGTATTGCAATGATTCCTGAGGATTACATCAATTGCATAGTAATTTCGGAAACACAATCATCGTAACCCACTAAAGCTTCAAAATCAAGTTTGGAGTGATTTGGATGACTGACATGCAATGCATGCAAATTAATTCTGCATGATATGAGAAAATGTAAATAGTGATCCCTCTGAGTTGATTTGGGCTTTGTAAAATAAGTGTCCATCAAATGATGATAAATCTCAGGACATAGGGGTTTGCTGTTCACGTCAACCAACACCAATCCAAGTAAGTTGTAGGTATTTCATCATATATGTCTGGTTGACATGCCCCCCTCTCCCTCACTACCTAGGCAGCAGAGTCCTCAGGGAAGACTGCTGAGGCCGTGGAGCGGCTGACACAAGAGAAGGGCCGTCTGGAGCAGGAGAAGAGTGAGGCCCAGTCTCTGCTGGAGGAGTTCAGGAGTGCCAAGCAGGAGATGACCAGTCAGGTGCGTTAGGGATAAGGAGTATGCAATGCCTCAGATGGGGTGTAATGTGGTGGTTGAACAGCATGTATTTTCAGTAAGGTATGGAGAAGGTTGAAATTTTGTGGGTATGGAATGATTTGTCACTGTCATAAAGGGTCCTCACTAAGGACGCTGGAAGGGGCTCCTTAGTGTTAACATGGAATCAAATAAACAAAATGAACTGAATGATCCTCTTTGAACAACTGAACCAATTTGACATTTCTGAGTGTTGTGTGTTAACTTACCAGAAGTTGGGTGTGTGGGGTGTCATGGTTACAAACCACTTTCACAAGTTAGTCTTCACAACATAATACAGTGTTACACGTAAACAGAAATTCAGCCACAGATGCTGACATGTTCACACTTACCAAGATCACATGACCATTCCTGTGTGTGTCTGACACGGAGGGAGAGAAAGTAGCCAAACCGACTTGCGCAAGTTAGACAAACTTGTTGCTGCGATAGGTTATCTATCATCTCATCTGGTATTGTCAGTCTTGACTGCTTCAGTCTAGTCAGCTAAGTTAGCTAGCTAGCTTGCAAGGCTAATTGAGGCTACTTTGCTATGCTCCCCATCCATAGCAAAGTAGCCTCAATTATATCCAACATTCATATTAAACAACAGCCTACCTGTTGGTTGATCATTGTAGCCTATTCCTTCTCATTTAACCAACTTAAATCTGTAATTTATAATTCCAGTTTGCATTAATTAGAAATCTCCCACTTCAATTGCTACACATGAACCTTTGACTGTAGTGCTTCTTTGATTGACCAACAATAACAAGCATCAATGTATTATATACATTAAAAGTTCTTTATGTTTTGTGTGTGTTATTTCTCAGCTGGATGCATTGAAGCAACAGAATTCTAAATACCAAGAGGAGCTCAACCTCCAGCTCTGCGCAGACAACCAGAAAATCAGCAGCCTGTGCCAGGAGATGTGAGTATATTGTGTGTGGGGGGGCAGGTATGGGCCTATCGCACTAACTGACCCTGGACGCAGGGACCACCTCAATGCAGTCGATCCCCAGGGCCCCTGATTATTATTTTTTTGTTGATAGATTTACTTAGAAGTAATGCAAACTTGCTTTCTTTGCTCCTTGCTTTGGCATTTTTATTTGGGGTGGAAATACATTATACACACACATTAAAGTTACAATTGTTTTGCTGTTTGATGTTGAACAAGCGAAAGTGCCTGTGTCCTGCCAGGTGATAGGTAGACAGTGAGGTGAATGATATCTGGCATGCAAATCCTAGCAGCTACCAGTTGTAGAAAGTGATTTCCTCATACCTTCCCTTGTACCTATTTCCCTCTCTCACCCCCTTACCAGTTGTCTGTATATTCTTGTACTCATGTAGCTATGTGTTTATAATATTGTCTGTGTGTGTTTAGTGAGGAGCTGAAGCAAGTTGCCTCTGTGAAGTCCCAGTCCCTGGTGGCCTTACAGGAGGAGAACAACAAGCTGACTAAGGAGGTTGGCAGCAGCAAGAAGGAGACCAGTGGTCAGCAGAAGGTACCACCACTGGACTACTGATCTGTTCCCTCAAACTGCCACAACTATTTTAAGAATGTAACACATAGCCTACATTGAAGGCTCCTGTCCAACCAAGCAATTTAATTCCATAATGTGTTTTTTTAAGGTGGAAACTCAGCAGTCCAAGTTCAATAAACAGTTGCAAGATATGAAGCAAAGGTGAGAAACTGTTTCATTTCTATCCAAATCAAGTGTGCAAAAAAGTATAATTTTGACGTTTCTAGTCAGATGGCATTGGAGACTCCCAACAGTTCTGCAATTAAGCATGGATGCTTGCATCTATTTGCCCTTCGCCAACGTGGCATGTCTGGCTTGTGCTCTGTCCTACATGCTCTGTTTGATTACATCCTCTTCTTTTGCCTTTCAAAGCTTGCCTAATAACACCTTCAGGTACTTCCATGCCTTTTTGAATTGTTACCTAACGTGTCATACTGTTACCTTAGGAAGGTAAGAGGAGCTCAATGCTTTTCAATGAGTAATCCCTCTTAATTCACTTGCTTTTTGTCATCTCATATTTATTTGTCCTTATTTGTAATCAAACTGTAGACTCGGAAGTTCACGTGCCATAGATTATAAAATGGCAATGCAAAATTTTCTCACCCCACCTGTTTTTCCCAATGGAAAACACATGCTTGATTACACCATTGACATTGGATCTCTGTTTGTTTTTAAACAGAGATCTGTCACGTCTGTCCAATACCATGCCTGCTTTATAATAATGGCCGGAACAGAGCAAACGGAGCACTTTCACATTTATCTGATTATTATAGGCCCACCGTCTCTTTTCTTTCTTTGTTCTGTCTTGATGTTATGCCTTTGTTTCCCTTTCAGCAGACTTCATCTTTTCATTCCATGCTTCTGAATTAGATTCACAAGCACACTTCTATGTACAATTGAAGTCGGAAGTTGACATACACTTAGGTTGGAGTCATTAAAACTTGTTTTTCAACCACTCCACAAATTTCTTGTGAATAAACTATAGTTTTGGCAAGTCGGTTAGGACATCTACTTTGTGCATGACACAAGTAATTCTTCAAACAATTGTTTACAGACAGATTATTTCACTTATAATTCACTGTATCACAATTCCAGTGGGTCAGAAGTTTACATACACTAAGTTGACTGTGCCTTTAAACAGCTTGAAAAATTCCAGAAAATGTCATGGCTTTAGAAGCTTCTGATAGGCTCTTTGACATCATTTGAGTCAATTGGAGGTGTACCTGTGGATGTATTTCAAGTCCTACCTTCAAACTCAGTGCCTCTTTGCTGGACATCATGGGAAAATCAAAAGAAGTCAACCAAGACCTCAGAAAATAAATTGTAGACAAGTCTGGTTCATCCTTGGAAGCAATTTCCAAATGCCTGAAGGTACCATGTTCACCTGTACAAACAATAGTACGCAAGTATAAACACCATGGGACCACGCAGCCGTCATCCCGCTCAGGAAGGAGACGTGTTCTGTCTCCTAGAGATGAACGTACTTTGGTGCGAAAAGTGCAAATCAATCCCAGAACAACAGCAAAGGACCTTGTGAAGATGCTGGAGGAAACGGGTACAAAAGTATCTATATCCACAGTAAAACGAGTCCTATATCGACATAACCTGAAAGGCCGCTCAGCAAGGAAGAAGCCACTGCTACAAAACCGCCATAAAAAAGCCAGACTACGGTTTGCAACTGCACATGGGGACATAGATCGTACTTTTTGGAGAAATATCTTCTGGTCTGATGAAACAAAAATAGAACCGTTTGCCCTGTCTCTTATACACATCTAGATGTGTATAAGAGAGGACATCTACTTTGTGCATGACACAAGTAATTCTTCAAACAATTGTTTACAGACAGATTATTTCACTTATAATTCACTGTATCACAATTCCAGTGGGTCAGAAGTTTACATACACTAAGTTGACTGTGCCTTTAAAGCTGTCTCTTATACACATCTAGATGTGTATAAGAGACAGGCCCTGAACTTAGTCCTTTTGGAAATTTGTGGGCAGAACTGAAAAAGCGTGTGAGAGCAAGGAGGCCTACAAACCTGACTCAGTTACACCAGCTCTGTCAGGAGGAATGGGCCAAAATTCACCCAACTTATTGTGGGAAGCTTGTGGAAGGTTACCTGAAATGATTGACCCAAGTTAAACAATTTAAAGGCAATGCTACCAAATAGTAATTGAGTGTATGTAAACTTCTGACCCACTGGGAATGTGATGATAAATAAAAGCTGAAATTAATCATTCTTTCTACTATTATTCTGACATTTCACATTCTTAAAATAAAGTGGTGATCCTACCTGACCTAAAACAGGGCATTTTTACTAGGATTAAATTTCAGAAATTGTGAAAAACTGAGTTTAAATGTATTTGGCTTAGGTGTATGTAATCTTCCGACTTCAACTGTAAATAAAGGACTCAAAAGTTTAGTATTTGGTCCCATATTCCTAGTATGCAATGACTACATCAAGCTTGTGACTCTACAAACTTGCTGAATGCATTTGCAGAAAGTTTTGGTTGTTTCAGAGTATTTTGTGCCCAATAAAAATGAATGGTAAATAATGCATGCTAACCTCCCCTGTTATTGTTAATAGTGAGAGGTTTATCAAGGGTGTCAACAATTTCAGACCACACTGTATATACTGTATAAAGATCGATCTTTACCAAACTTAAACTACCGGCCACAGTTCATTGCAGGTAAAAGTCACATGTTGGCTGCTGGTAGTATTCCAATATACATTAGATTTAACACAGATTATGCATGGTCAATGCTCCACTAGTCCTTGTTGGAGTGGTTAAACTCTATTCATAATAATTGTGTGTTGTCCTTGACAGAGAGACTGCCTTGAAGAAACAGTTAGATGAGGAGAAAGCCTCCCTCCAGAAGTCCATCCATAAAAGCAGTGCCTTGATCTCCGAGAAGGATCAGGAGCTGGAGACCCTAAAGAGTGAGGTAAGAATTGGCGCTCTTCCCTATTTCTATACATTTTAATTCCCTAACCTCATGGCAGGCTTCCTGGCACTATTTGTAGGCCAAAAAGCATTGGGGTAGTCTTATTAGATCTGGAGTTGTAATGAGTTCTCTTTTCAGGATAATGTTTTTTTCAGCATTTGTATACTATATTCATTGTATAATGTACACTACCATTCAAAGGTGTGGGGTCCCTAAGAAATGTCCTTGTTTTTGAAAGAAAAGCACTTTTTTTTTTGTCCATTTTTAAAATAACATCAAATTGATCAGAAATACAGTGTAGACATTGTTAATGTTGTAAATGACTATTGTAGCTGGAAACGGCAGATTTTTCCTTCATTTCTCAGAACAAGAATAGACTGATGAGTTTCAGAAGAAAGTTCTTTGCTTATGGCCATTTTGAGCCTGTAATCGAACTCACAAATGTTGATGCTCCAGATACACAACTGGTCTAAAGAAGGCCAGCTTTATTGTTTCTTTAAATCAGAACAACAGTTTTCAGCTGTGCTAGCATAATTGCAAAAGGCTTTTCTAATGATCAATTAGCCTTTTAAAATGATACACTTGGATTAGCTAACACAACATGCCATTGGAACACAGGAGTGATGGTTGCTGATAATGGGCAGCTGTACGCTTATGTAGATATTCCATAAAAAAATCTGCCATTTCCAGCTACAGTAGTCATTTACAACATTAACAATGTCTACACTGTATTTCTGATAAATGTTATGTTATTTTAATGGACAAAAACATTTGCTTTTCTTTCAAAAACAAGGACACTTCTAAGTGACCCCAAACCTTTGATCGGTAGTGTATATGACATAATATTGTATTTTTCCCTCTGAGCAGTTTTCAGTGCTGCAAGGGGAGAGCGCCACAGCGAAGACACTGAAGTCTACTGTCCAGTCTCTGGAGAAAGACAAGTCGCGGCTGCAGGAGCGCGTTCAGAGCCTGGAGAAGAGCCTTGCAGGAGGACAGGACACTCTTACCAGCGCCTCCGGTATGACTGGGCAGTCAAAGCTTAACTTTACAGATTGAGCTCCACTGTCACTGAATGCTTAATATACATGTTTTCCCTTCAGGTGATGCAGCTCTGAACCCATTAAAGGAGGACAAGGAGACTTCAGAGAGCCAGGTATGCATGACTTATTATGGCCCAATTTAGCAAAAATTGGTATATAAAACACAACTTGGGTATGCCATTCAGTTGGTTTTTACAAATATGTATATTTTTGGACGATTTGTGCATTCACTTAATGTTTCCATACTATTGCCATATGACATGCACTGGATGTTTTGCGTACTATGATCATGTCAACTTTCATATTGGCAGTGTTATGGTAATTACATCTAAAGCAATTACATTTTGCTCATGAAATGGCAATGAGGTCTCTGCTAAAACTCTGCTGAAACTGATGTCCATGTCTGCCAAGTCCATGGCTGGCAATATAGGCTTAATTTAAATTCGCTGTAGAACCTCTGACGATTGATTTGTTATGTGAAATGAAACCTTATTTTTGGGCCTCACAAACCTCTAAACAGTTTAACACAAAACGATCATGTGCACTAAAATTTCTTAACGTGTAGATTAAAACGGACTCTGGTACGCTCTAATGTGTGTGCATAGGTCACTGGGAGGAAATGGATACCGGACTGCACTCTAGTCAAAGAAGCCCAGTCTAGGAGTTTAATGATGAAGCAGAGTATACATGTGGTATTTACTCAAAAACGCATGAAATATCCCTGCAAATGAAAACGGTCTGATCGCCACGAAAGTCAACCGAACTGAGAAATAAGTTCCGTTTTTATACTAACAATTGGTTGCCATGGTGAATAATCCAATAATAATTGATAGGACACATGAAAGGAAACCTCAGTTTACCGGAATCTCTAAATTGAAATACTGGCAGATCAATAAATGTCTTTGTAGATCTAATAACATTTTGAGGATTCTAAATTCAAATCTAATGGGGTGGCTGTATAAAAGCCCATCTTCCTTTCTATGAAGGCAGGTCTGCGTCGTCTAACATGGTGGGAAGCTCCACCAATCGGTCTTCGCCTGCTCTGGGTTCTTGGCGAAATTCCGCTCTGTGCTCCTCAGATGAGCCAAGACTGCCTCGAGTGCTTTCAAGTGTGGAGAGTCCTTAACTCGGAGTAGTGGAGTGGTGTAGTGTGCAACAGTCACACATACAGTGTCAGTTTCAAGGGTGCGGAAAGCCTAATGATTTTGCTTGGACCGGGTCAAGGCCATCTTCTCATTGTGGTAAGGCAGAGTATCAATCTGCAACAGCTTCTCCACATGGCGGAAAAGTCTTGTATTGACTGCAACAGGTCCAGATTGATGGCTCATGCGCACCGGTTCCATCAGTGTTAGCAAGTGAGGGTGATCTGAACCGATCAGGACCAGGGGACTGGCCTTGGTGAAGGTCTTGAGGGGAAGACCTCAGAGGTGTTGGTAATGCTTACTGCAAAGCCTCCACTGGGTAGGAGTACTCTGCGAAGCATAGGTCATCAACAGTGAAGGTTTTGGTGATACTGAACTGCTTGGATGGGTTGCACACTGGTGAGAGCTTCAAAGTGACCGAGTTGCCTTTTAACTGCACCATCTCTTGATGTACAGTCCTAAGCAACAGGGACTCTGCTTTCTTCAGCAACGCCAGGTGCTGAACAGCAGAGGGAATGGTACACTCTGAGGCATAATCTATGACTGCATAGGTTTCGAGCGATCTGTTATCATTGTAGAGCCGGACTTTCACCACCTTTAGCATCCCACTGCCAGAGTGATTTGGGCGGTCCAGGTAGACTGTGGTCGGAGGTGTGCTGACCATCAGGAAACTCTTATCGTCTTCTTCAGCGAGGTCATGATGGACAGTCAAGTGTTGCTCTTTGCAGACTTTGCACGGCTTCTTTAGGGTGCAGGAATCTGTCTGGTGTCCTCTCCCACACTGCCAGCACTGGTCTTTATCCTTGACCCACTGAGCTATTTGGTATTTGGAGAGGAGCTTAAACTCCTCACAAGAACTGAGGTAGTGTTCTTGGTTCTTTCAAAAAGGGCAGGACGGTTTAGGCTTCTTTGCCCTTAGATGCCTTTCCTTCTTGTGGAGCTGAGGACTTATTGGACTTTGTTGAAGACTCAATGTTCAGTAGTCTGGTCTGTGTTGTAGAGGACGGTGGTAGACTCGTTCTTGTTGTGGGAAGACGGGCTCTGTTCCTTAGCTCCCTTGTCCTCTTTCTGGTACAACTCAATGGCCCAACTGGCAATCCACTTGTCCCGAGACTTGACTTGTAACCAGACAGTCAGGTCAGGTAGGCTGTAAGTTCTATCGACCCCTGTTTGTATCACAGGAGATTGGTGGCACCTTAATTGGGGAGGATGGGCACATGGTAATGGCTGGAGCGGAATTAGTGGAAAGGTATCAACAACATCCATTCCATCTGCTCTGTTCCGGCCATTATGAGTTGTCCACCCCTCAGCAGCCTCCACTGGTTTATAGAATGCCTTTGGTAATGCAATACTCCATAAAACCGTCTCTGTAGGCTCTTGGCAGCTTGGTGAGTAGGCGATCCACATATGAGCCGCACATCAGCTTGAATCCGTTGGCACTCTAGTCTGAGTGTCTGGAGCATACTCATGAGAGAGCGAATTCGTCGAATGCTGTAGCATCTCCCATCTTGATAGGTGGCGCATTCAGGATGGCTCCAAGCTCGCTCTGCACCAACTGCCTTGGCTTTCCATACTTGTCCTGAAGTGCGCTCAGGGCAGTGGAGTAAGGATTTGAATCATTCATACATGAGTGGGACAGTTTGTAAGCACTTGGAAGCTTGAGGTGCTCCAGCAGAACTTGGTACTTGTAATGCTCTGTCAGATGAGGATGGGGGCCAAGCAGGCTGTCCACGGCCTTCCTCAGTAGGGCAAAGTCACTCTCACGACTGCTGCTGAAGTGTGGGAGCTTTGGCTTTGGGATCCCAAAGGAGGCTACAACTAGGTCCATTAGGTTTGGGCCTGGAGTCACAGGTGCTAGAGGCACCGCAGGTGTTGGCTGCTGGCATGGATTGGGCCTGTGTGGTGGCACCGTCCCAAGACCGTTTGGAGGATAAGAGCAGACATGGTGCTGCCATGCCCAACAGTTGATGCCGAGAGCTGGGCTGGCTGATTAGACAATGGAGGTGGATCAATCCAACGGTGTGGGCCTAGCAGCAAGGAGGAGGCATTGCTCTGGTTGACTAGACCATGGTTGTGGACACCTGGACCTGAGGTAAGTCCTTGGTTGGTGTCATGACATGGGATTATGCTGGAGGTTGCTCTGGTATGAGTGGGTGGCTGGTCTGGGGCCATCCGGGGTGCCCTTCACATGATTTGAAGGCGGCCATCCGCCGCCTTCTTCAGCTTGTTCTGGGCCTGGCGAAGGCATTGCTGCTCCCTCCATTGTCTTTCTCTACTCTTCAGCTGCATCTCCTGGTATCTTCTCTCCATGGTGAGTTTGAATCTCTCCATCTTTTTTCCGGAATTATATCGCGCTGCCTCTCTCTCTTAAGCTAACTGGTGTCCCAGTTCTTCAAGTGCTGTCTTCTTAAGATGAACTTGAATATATGAGTGATCACTGTTGTCGCCATTACTGCTTTGTTGACTGGGGGCTGGCGACCCCCTTCCTTGGAGGGGCTGGGATTGTAATGCCGTACCTTGTTGTGGCTGGCCTGGGCTCAACAGTTCGCTTTGTTGAGGTTGGTGATCATCCTCTTCATCAGAATCCTCCTTAAGGTCTTCTTCTTTGGGGGTGTGGCTTGCCTGAAGCTGACCTGTGGGGGAGGGCTCACCAGTTATAATACCCTCACCTCGGTGGGCATGCCCACTTGGAGTGGTTGTTAGAGTGCGTGGGTGGTTGACTATGTAGTCCTCCAGTCGTTTAGGCTGCTTTATCTGCCGTCGTGGACGTTCATCTCCTCGGGGCTGGGTCCCTTGGGAGATCTGGTTGTCCTCAGTCTCGATGTCCATCATCCATCTCGAAGGACCATGAAACAGAGTCTGGTACTCTCTGTGTGGATAGGCCACTGGGAGTAAACAAATACCGGACTGCACTCTGGTCAAAGAGTGATTACAGACACAGAAGCCAGTCTAGGAGTTTAATGATGAAACAGAGTGTACATGTGGTATTTGGTCAAAAATGCACAAATATCCCTACAAATAAAAAAGGGTCTGATCTCCACAAAAGCCAACTGGACTGAGAAATAAGTTCAGTTTTTATACTAACAATTGGTTGCCATGGTGAATAATCAAATGATAATTGATAGGACACATGAAAGTTAACATCAAAACGTTGACTGGAGTCTCTAAATGAATATACTGGCAGATCAATAAACATTTTTTATAATCTAACAGGCTTTTATACATAGATCAGCATCCCTTTACTTACTGTGATGTAGTCTAGCTGTACTGCTTGCCTACTATTTTCTCTGTCAGTGATGACTTGAGTCTGTTTTTGTCTGGCTTTAGGTGGGTCCTAATTTTGATCTGTTTTGTCTCCTCCCTCTCCTCTTTCTCATTTACCTCCTCCTCTGTCACTGATGTTGGCAATGCTATCCGAAAATCAGGCAGCGGTTTGTTACTGTTTTTCATCAGCTCCACTCATGCATGTCTATTTGTCTGTAGATTTCCCCACGGTTCTCGTTCCATCTGTGCTGTTGTGTGTTCTGGAAAATAATTCCTAAAAGTTCCTGTTGGTTTACATTTCTGGTCGTCTCCCAAGGAGGAATTAGGCCTTCTCTCTGACATAATTTACCATAAGGATGTATTTACAATTAGCTTTAAAAAATAAATTAACACCATATCCTATTCATAAAGGAAATGTACCAGAGTTATGATTTCCAGCAAATTGACATGCCTGGATGCCACAATTTCTCATTGGTGGACGATTCAGAGTTTTACTGTTCAGTGTTGCCCTCTTTACTCTTGCTCAAGCCAGGATGTGGGGTTTGTTTTCATAACTTAGAAACTGGACAAGCACGTTGGTGAAGGTGATGGTTCACTGTTATTCTTGTAGCAGGGTGGGTTGGGGAAAGGGGTGAATATATTAACAGCTTGTGTGATTTTAGCACTCAATGAGATGTGGATGCTGTTGGATGCCCTGTTGTTTGTGTTCCATTTTCCAAAGTTATAAGTTGGCTACATTTATGTTTAACTGAAGTTTGTGCCGTATGAGCATAAAGAACTGTTACTGTCCGTGATTTCCCTTGTCTGCGGCAGATTGAGTTCCTGAACTCGGTTATCGTGGACCTGCAGAAGAAGAATGAAGACCTTAAGGGCAAGCTGGAGAAGATGGCGGAGGCTTCCCTTAATGGGAATAATGCAAGCGAGCTTGATAACTATGACGGGTCAGCCTTCTCCCATTTTAAACACTAACCCTGAGTTAGACAAGTTCAAGCCCACAGTAACCTCATACTTTTTCATTTTTTGTTAATTTCATTAAGTTAGTTCAGAGCATATAGCAGTATTTCTATTTTAACAATTCATCATAGTCCTAGTTTGCCCCCCCTCCATACAGTACTTGCCCATTTGTCTAGTCATCTGTACATACTCACGCCCTGACCCTGTATGTCTCCCACCCTCTCTTCAGCGGTTTTAATGAAGGTCCCTCCAAAAAGAAGGTCCCACCAAGGCTCTTCTGTGACATCTGTGACTGCTTCGACCTCCATGATACAGAAGACTGTCCCACTCAGATGCAGATGCCGGACTCCCCACCCCACACCACCTACCACGGCAGTAAGGATGAGGAGAGGGCTTATTGTGACATCTGTGAGGCCTTTGGCCACTGGACTGATTCCTGTAACGACGACCAGACCTTCTAATCTAAAGCCTTCGAGAACCATCTTTGGCACAATCTCAACTTTTGCACATAAACCAAATTCTGAGGTGCGCAAGTGCACATGGAGTTCTCTACTGTATGGGTGTGTGCATGTGTTTGTTTGTGCAGAAGGTATTTCTTGCACAAGCCCCTAAGTGCTATAATTGGGAGGATGTTGTCTCAAAACGATCAACTTAATTATCCGCACTCACACGTCATTGACTAGGAAAAGGGGCAGAAATGCTGACGTATTGTGATATAAGGCTTTCATTGGGAATTGTTTAAAAAATCCACTGTTTGTGTTGCGACCCTCTTCAGTGTGTGCAAAAGATGAGGCTAAAGTTTATTTTTTTACACTTGGACATACTTTGTACTTTAAGAAAAAGTTGCCTTGTCAATCTGTCTGTGATAATTGTGTGGTGGAAAGGCATGGAGAGTGGCGTGGCTGGCGCCTGTTGCCTGGCAGGGTTGGAGCAGTGAAACAACGGCGTTTGACTTTTAGTAAAATAAAATAAAAAGACTACCTCGGCCGTGTGGGATGGTCAAGGTTGAAGCCGCTAAACAAACCTAAAGCACTGCACACACTTTATTCCTCTCCTCTGTTTAAAATCCTTGGTTCCTTTTTAAATGGCCTTTACAAGAACAATGCATAATTAAATTATAATTTAAGGATAAAATATTGTAAACAGATGGTATGATGCTCATGAATTTCTGTACCTAACTTTTTGAATGTTGAATATCTGTACAAAAATAAATGAAATTTATGTATACATTTTAAGTTTGTTTCATAACAGTTGTAGGAGCTCATGTGAAATTACCCTTCAAACAAATTTCATATTACAGTATTTTTTTTAAAGTTCTCTCGCCAAATATTTTCTGTACACAATTACTTCCTGAGTACTCTCTATGCTAAGCAATACAGTTTGTTTGATTGTATGCCTTGGAAATGACCACTTGTACTGTAAGCACTTGGTTTCAGCTAGTGTTATAACATCACGTTTAAATTTACATTACACAGATTACAGCTATGGTGCAGTTTTAATCACTGTTCCCTTTAAAAACTATTTATTAAGTAATATGTTTTTTGCCTCTGCAGTGTTTAATAATTTTACACCACAGCTCTCGACATCCCCCCCCTTAGAACACAATAGATCTGTTTGTTTCACATCATTACCTCTAAATCAATTGACCTGTTTTTAAAATGTACCATCAATACCTCTACTCTTAAATGGCTCTTTAACCATCTGTGCTGATTTGATGTGTGCTTCAGAGTGACGCACATGCCCACAAAGACATCATCAATGAGGAACAAATCAGCGCTGGACGCTGCCACTCCCAAGCTCAGCACTGTCTGACGTGACATCAGGTAGCCCCCACCGCCAGCGTATGGAGGATCTGGCTTGTTAGGGTACATCTCCACTGGTATGAAGTACATCCATTGGTTGTGCCGGATTGGATAGGCTCTTGGAATAATATCACCAGCGAACAATTGATCAGAGGGCTTGTGGTCCTTAACATTCTGCTGGTGTGAACAAAAACGTCATCGTCCCCTTAGAACAGATGGGCCCGCAGGCACTCCAGGCTGAACCAGTTCAGGAAATAAACCTTCAGGGTCAGGTTGAAAAAAACTGTCCTCAAAATCCCACTGCAGGATGTCCCCAAACTGCCTGTTCTCATACGCCAGTAGCTGCTGCAGCGGGAATCCCTGTATTCTGTCTGATGACTTGCCTACTAAGAACAACAGTTTCCCCCTTTTACCCTGAAAGTACACCCTCTTCCCACAAGTGCTCCATAGTGCAATCCTGCTATCCACCTGGATGGCTGTGGACTTATTGGCCAGCAGGAGAAAGAGGTTATTCTCACAGGGTGTTGGAGACAGCAGGCGGGGGAATGTCTTGCAGTGTTTGTACATGAGGAAGTTACGGTGTGGAGGTGGGATAGAGGACGGAATGTTCTGCATGCTGTCATTCAGGGAGCACTTGAAAACATCCACAGTGGGCTGTAACTGTGGTGGTGTGGCAGAGGTGTTCCAGTGCCAGTCTGTGTGATTCATGCGCCACAGTCTGAGCACTATCTGGTGGTGGGACATTGAGGTCCATCATCATAAAGAGGAAGCCCATCAACAGTCACAATGACAATGGACCATCTACTGCAGCTTTGGTTTCTGAAGAGGATCCTGGATGTTCTGAAAAATAATTAGCACACCACTTTTTAGCAACAAGGAGACAGAATTGTCACTGGTATATGAAGTAAGCCTACAATAGGCTACAAGCTGCCAATTTCTTTTGTCTCACTACCAAAAGTATGCAGGTCACAATTGTTCCTCTGGGGTAGCCTGGTCCCAGATCTGTTCATGCTATCATGTCAACACCTTGCCATACCAAACATGTTTGTGCCATCCATGTCACTCCTTGTTATACCAAACAGACTGGTGGTCCCCAGGCTACCTCTGGGGCTTTCTCCATTACAGAATAATATACCTTTTTGGGACAATGTAGGCCCTAGGCCAGTGGCTTTCAAACCTCTCAGGAATCACCAGACAGTTTTGTTGTAGCCCTGAACTAGCTCACCTGATTCACATACTCAAGGGCTTGATGATTACTTGACAAGTTGAATCAGGTGTGCTAGCTGTGGAATAGTTCAAATGCATGTAACGGCTGGGGGTCTCGAGGAGAAGTTTGTAAACCCCTTCCCTATGCTTAACAACTAGGTGTCTAACCTGGCCGTAACTACATACAAGGACACTGAGGTCCAGACCTCAGTAATTGTTTCTCATCCGATTTAAAAAATATATATTTTGTACAATTACGTGTCAACATCTAAATTGGGCTCTCCAACCCTGTTCCTGGAGAGCTTCCTTCCTGTAGGTTTTCACTCCTACCCCAGATGTAACTAACCTGATTCAGCTAATCAACCAGCTAATTATTAGAATCAGGTAGGCTAGATTAGGGTTGGAGTGAAAACCAACAGGGCAGCAGCCTGCCTCTTTGTGAAAGAGTGGAATCATGAACAGTGGTTTGTTCTTTATATTCGCCTGCGTCCCCGGATTTGCCTTTTTTAGCGTACTTTCACCACTCTCTCAAACGGCTAACCCAGCCCTCTCGCGGCACAGACAGAGAGCCTGAGAAGTGAAATTAACTACCCCAGCTCGCAGTTGGCTCAAGTAGGCAACTAGAGAGTCAGACACTGCTTACAGTGTGTTTGCGAGATGCCGGACAAAACACGATTTTAAAACCATCCCACGTCTCTACAGACATCCCCAAAACAAACAAAAATGTAGTTAATAGTCACTTATACACTTGCTCTTTCCATGACATAAATTACATTTCAATCTACATTTTTTATGCGAGTAAAGTCATTGCATATAAAAAAAAACATGACAGCTGTGATGGAAAATATTATAAATGCCAACAGATCATTTGTTCTTTCGACATGGTCTGATCTTTTAGTCTGTAAAATGAATTATGCAAAAAATGGCGGTGGAAACACTTTATGAGCAAATATTGATATACAGTGCATTCTGAAAATATTCAGACCTTAACTTTTCCCACATTTTGTTACGTTACAGGCTTATTCTAAAATTGATCAAATATATTTTTTCCCTCATCAATCTACACACAATACCCCATAATGACAAAGTGAAAACAGGTTGCAAATTTATTAAAAATAAAACGGATACCTTATTTCCATATGTATTCAGACCCTTTACTGTGAGACTCTAAATTGTTTCTACAACTTGATTTGAGTAAACCTGTGGTAAATTCAATTGAAAGGACATGATTGGACATGATTGGGAAAGGTACACACCTGTCTATATAACGCCCCACAGTTGACAGCAAAAACCAAGCAATGAGGTCGAAGGAATTGTTTGTTGAGCTCCAAGACAGGATTGTGTCGAGGCACAGATCTGGCGGTAGGTACAAAAAAATGTCTGCAACATTGAAGTTCTCCAAGAACACAGTGGCCTCCATCATTCTTAAATTGAAGAAGTTTGGAACCACCAAGACTCTTCTTAGAGCTGGCCGCCCAGCTAAACTGAGCAATCGGGGGAGAACGGCCTTGGTCAGGGAGGTGACCAAGAACCCGATGGTCACTCTGACAGAGCTCTAGAGGTCCTCTGTGGAGATGGGAGAAACTTCCAGAAGGACAACCATCTCTGCAGCACTCCACCAATCAGGGCTTTATGGTAGAGTGGCCAGACGGAAGCCACTCCTCAGTAAAAGGCACATGACAGCCCGTTTGGAGTTTGCCAAAAGGCACCTAAAGACTCTTAGACCATGAGAAACAAGATTCTCTGGTCTGATGAAACCAAGATTTAACTATTTGGCCTGAATGCCAAGCGTCACGTCTGGAAGAAACCTGGCACCATCCCGACGGTGAAGCATGGTGGTGGCAGCATCAGGTTGTGGGGATTTTCTTTCAGAGGAAGGGACTGGGAGACTAGTCAGAATCAAGGGAAATATGAACAAAGCAAAGTACAGAGATCCTTGATGAAAACCTACTCCAGAGGGCTCAGGACCTCAGACTGGGGTGAAGGTTCCCCTACCAACAGGACAAAGACCCTAAGCACACAGCCAAGACAACGCAGGAGTGGCCTCGGGACAAGTCTCTGAATGCCTTTGAGTTGCCTAGCCAGAGCCCAGACTTGAACCCGATCAAACATCTCTGGAGAAACTTGAAAATAGTTGTGCAGCAACTCTCCCCATCCAACCTGACAGAGCTTGAGAGGATCTGCAGAGAAGAATGGGAGAAACTCCCCAAATACAGGTGTGCCAAGCTTGTAGCGTCATACCAAAGAAGACTCGAGGCTGTAGTCGCTGCCAAAGATGCTTAAACAAAGTACTGAGTATAGGGTCTGAATACTTATGTAAATGTGATATTTCAGTAAAAAAATTCTAAACCTGTTTTTGCTTTGTCATTATGGGGTATTGTGAGTAGATTGAAGAGGGGACAAAATTATTTAATACATTTTTTATTAAGGCTGTAACATAACAAAATGTGGAATAAGTCAAGGGGATTTAATTGTTTCCGAAGGCACTGTATCTCCCTGGCATATTACATAATTTATGCAGCAGCATACAATACATTTTTGGACTCACCTTGGGGTGCTGTGCTCATTTCAACAGGAAGGTGGTCCGGTGGTCCTTCTTGTGGGCTCTGGAAAGAGGCCTGAAATCCCGACTTGGAATTCCAAGTTGGATTTTTTTTATTTTCCGTATTTTCCCAGTCGGAGCTAGTTTTATCCGATTTCCCAGTTGTCTTGAACTCACTGAAGTTTGAGATTTCCCAGTTCAGAGTTTCCAGTTGTTTTGAACGCGGCAGAAATCATGCTGGATTGACAGCATGGCCAATGTATTCAAACTTTTCTGGCCCATGGCGTTACCCCCTTTTTCATGATATCCAATTAGTAGTTAGGATCTTGTCTCATCGCTGCAACTACCCTACGGACTCGGCGAAGGTTGAGATCGAAGCCGCACTGCTTCTTGACACATTGCACACTTAACCTGGAAGCCAGCCGCACCAATGTGTCGGAGGAAACACTGTCGAACTGACGACCAAAGTCAGCTTGCAAACTCCACAAGGAGTCGCTAGAGCTCTTCACTGAGCTCTTCAGTAAGGCCATTCTACTGCCAAAGTTTGTTTATGGAGATTGCATGGCTGTATGCTCAATTATATACACCTGTCAGCAACGGGTGTGGCTGAAATATCCAAAATCACAAATTTGAAGGGGTGTCCACATACTTTGGTATATATAGTGTAGCTATAACTACATGTCAAGCAGCTCACTAGAGTGCTGCAAGGTACACAACCAGCAATACATTTTATGGTGGCATCTGTCACATTAGTGTGACTTGCGCCAGGCAGTCACTTTTTACATTCTGTACAAATGATCTGATTTATGGTCAAATGCATTCACTTTAAGTGCAGACTGGTCTGGATTAGTGTGCTTGTATAACTACACCCTGCTGCTTTCTGCTCTGAGCAACCAACGTTTATGCAAGCTCATTAGTGCTGTTGCAATGAGTCACCTATTTACATAAATTTTATGGTATAATTTCAGTAATGTAGTTATATTTACTTCATCATTATCAGCAGTAGGTTATGCTGATTTATAGCTATGCTTCTATCATGCGCCATGCATTTGACATAGACCGACAGGGAGGGACTACCTATCTTGCATTCTAGTAGTATTATTGTAGTGACAGCCTAGTGACTATCTATTCTATCATATGCTATTGTATTGTATGCTATTGTAGTGATCACTTCATCCTAGTCATGTTTTAGCTCTTATTAATTATTCTGCTTGCATTTTATCTTCAGGTGTTTCATGCTGCAAGTTTTGTGCTATGGTGAACGCTCACACATTCAGGTGTTAGCTGACATCTTTGCTTCATTATCTGCGTACAGTTTAGCATTATGGCATGGCTGCCGATATTGTTTTTATTGGAGCATGTGCATGTTAAGGCTCTATATTCATCACCTTGCCGATGCAATGCTAATTCATGCATTGGCTGTTATGTCCTGTATCTTCTGCACATAGTCGTTATGGCATAACGGCATTGTTACTGCTAAGAGTATGCTGAGGTCGTGGTGACATAGTGGCAAACACAAGCCACCCCTTCCACAGCATCTGCTGGAGCATCGCAGTACGATATATTTTACTCAGGATGTTTCGTCATTTCTTACCCAGATGCAATGAGGCATTACATAAACACCTAGTTTACATTCATGATGATGTCCTGCTTTAGTGTCGGTGTGTCTTGGCATTTTATTGAGTATTTAATGTGATGTATTATTGGCTGGTGCAATCAAAGATAAAGATGTGTTTCCATTGACATCATCGGTGTCACTGGTGTAGAGAGGAGTAGGCAGGAGGCAGTCACGGGTGTAGAACTACTGAGTTTATTTAAGGACCAGAGATCAAAGCGGGACGAAACCCAAACGCTGTTGTGCTCAAAATATATCTTCATAAACAAAAAGGCAAATGGCAAAACCAAAGTGCAAAATATAAAGTACTCAAGTAACATTTGCAATGACCGACAAAGACCACTGGCAGAGGGAGTATATACAGTTGAAGTCGGAAGTTTACATACACTTAGGTTGGAGTCATTAAAACTTATTTTTCAACCACTCCACAAATTTCTTGTTAACAAACTATAGGTTTGGCAAGTCGGTTAGGACATCTACTTTGTGCATGACACAAGTAATTTTTCCAACAATTGTTTACAGACAGATTATTTCACTTATAATTCACCGTATCACAATTCCAGTGGGTCAGAAGTTTACATACACTAAGTTGACTGTGCCTTTAAACAGCTTGGAAAATTCCAGAAAATGATGTCATGGCTTTAGAAGCTTCTGATAGGCTATTTGACATAATTTGAGTCAATTGGAGGTGTACCTGTGGATGTATTTCAAGACCTGCCTTCAAACTCAGTGCCTCTTTGCTTGACATCATGGGAAAATCAAATGAAATCAGCCAAGACCTCAGAAAAAGAATGTAGACCTCCACAAGTCTGATTCATCCTTGGGAGCAATTTACAAACGCCTGAAGGTACCACGTTCATCTGTACAAACAATAGTACGCAAGTATAAACACCATGGGACCACGCAGACGTCATACCGCTCAGGAAGAAGACACGTTCTGTCTCCTAGAGATGAACGTACTTTGGTGCGAAAAGTGATAATCAATCCCAGAACAACAGCAAAGGACCTTGAGAAGATGCTGGAGGAAACAGGTACAAAAGTATCTATATCCACAATAAATCAAGTCCTATATCGACATAACCTGAAAGGCCGCTCAGCAAGGAAGAAGCCACTGCTCCAAAACCACCATAAAAAAGACTACGGTTTGCAACTGCACATGGGGACAAAGATCTTACTTTTTGGAGAAATGTCCTCTGGTCTGATGAAATAAAAATAGAACTGTTTGGCCATTAGGACAATTATGTGGATATATTGAAGCAACACCTCAAGACATCAGTCAGGAAGTTAAAGCTTGGTCGTAAATGGGTCTTCCAAATGGACAATGACCCCAAGCATACTTCCAACGTTGTGGCAAAATGGCCTAAGGACAACAAAGTCAAGGTATTGGAGTGGCCATCACAATGCCCTGACCTCAATCCTATAGAAAATTTGTGGGCAGAACTGAAAAAGCGTGTGCGAGCAAGGAGGCCTAAAAACCTGACTCAGTTACACCAGCTCTGTCAGGAGGAATGGGCCAAAATTCACCCAACTTATTGTGGGAAGCTTGTGGAAGGCTACCTGAAACATTTGACCCAAGTTAAACAATTTAAAGGCAATGCTACCAAATACTAATTGAGTGTATGTAAACTTCTGACCCACTGGAAATGTGATGAATGAAATTAAAGCTGAAATAAATCAGTCTCTCTACTATTATTCAGACAATTCACATTCTTAAAATAAAGTGGTGATCCTAACTGACCTAAGACAGGGAATTTTTACTAGGATTAAATGTCAGGAATTGTGAAAATCTGAGTTTAAATGTACTTGGCTAAGGTGTATGTAAACTTCAACCGTATACTGACTTCAACTGTATACAATGATAGAGTGGGGATTGGAACCAGGTGTATGTAATGATGATGAGTTAAGTCCGGGGCTGATGAGTGAATTGCGTTTGCCAGCAGTAGGTTCGGCAGCAGCTAGAAGGCCGGTGATGCCGAACGCCTGAGCTGGACAGGAGGGAGAGCCAAAGCGAAGGCTGGTGTGACAATCGGTGTGCATCGTTTCATTTTGACCAATTGTGAGTAGGAATTGCCTACAAATTGCTTAATTGTCTACTAATTGGTTGATTATGTAATTGGAAACACTTATTTCCTCTATATTTTTTACTACAAAACATAGAAATGTGCCATTTTCACATATGTTGATGTTGGGATGGTGCTGGAGATGAATATGAAGTTGAAACATTTCGAAGTTTCCCTTTAACATTACTCAGTCTTTTCATCATTAAGCATATATTCACCGACTACTACTGCTAACCATAACCATTTTTCCCCACTCAGATTTTTTGTTATCACTTTGGACCTTAGTGGGGGAGCTGAGGCTGTATCGCGGTGTGATGACCAATCAAGACTCGCTATAGCTTCCAGTCCCATTGGATTGGGTGGTGATGCTAAATTTGAGGTTACACCAACATAAAAAACACCCTAATCTGTGAGGTGTAAGGCTCGTTGAGAACTCCATGAACACGGTTATGCCTAAGATTTTTAGAAGCATTAGACTAGAACCGTGATACTGTTTGACTTCTAAGTTTGAACATTAGTCATGAAGATTAGGCTATTTAGATTTTTTCCAAATGTGATGTGGTTTTATTGGGATTTGGCTCAATCTTCCCCCCTCTCCCCTGTAATTATTCTTTCCTCAGGTCGTTGCTGTAAATGAGAACGTGCTCTCAGTCAACTTACATGTTAAAATAAGGGTAAAAAATATATATATATTACCTAGCATGCTGTTGGCGATCAGCTGTTGGCGATCAGCTGTTCATTGCCTCTATCGGAATGTTCTGTTAGAGTTTATTTCAGACACTCTGGAGGCTTATTCTAGTAATCTATGGGGTCTATTTATCTTGTTATCAGGTCCTCTATCTTGTCTCATGGCTTACCAGCATATACCGTTAGACATAAGCTTCAGCTCAGGTAGACTTTTTTGTAGGTCTAGGTTTTAGATGATCATGTCACTCACCGTGCACGCCGTGTATGCTGCAGATGTTCAGCTACTGCTGAGCAGTATCAGTAGTGACATTACGCTTTGGATAGCACAGGTGGTTATATGTAGCTACCGTTTTAGTTGGAGGCGTTACCATGCACGCCTCCAACTCAATCCTCAACTTTGCAGATGACACAACAGTAGTGGGCTTGATTACCAACAACGACGAGACAGCCTACAGGGAGGAGGTGAGGGCGTTCAGAGTGTGGTGTCAGGAAAACAACCTCTCACACAACGTCAACAGAACAAAGGTGATGATCGTGGACCTTAGGAAACAGCAGAGGGAGCACCCCCCTATCCACATCGAAGGGACAGAAGTGGAGAAGGTGGAAAGTTTTAAGTTTCTTGGCGTACACATCACAGACAAACTGAAATGGTCCACTCACAGACAGTGTGGTGAATAAGGCGCAACAGCGCCTCTTCAACCTCAGGAGGCTGGTGAAATTTGGTTTGTCACCCAAAACCCTGACAAACTTTTACAGATGCACAATCAAGAGCATTCTGTTGGACTGTATCACAGCCTGGTACGGCAACTGCACCACCCTCAACAGCAAGGCTCTCAAGTGGGTGGTGCGGTCTGCACAACTCATCACCGGGGGCAAACTACCTGCCCTCCATGACACCTACAGCACCCGGTGTTACAGGAAGGCCAAAAAGATCATCAAGGACATCAACCACCCGAGCCACTGTCTGTTCACACCGCTACCATCCAGAAGTTGAGGTCTGTACAGGTGCATCAAAGCTGGTACAGAGACTGAAAAACAGGTTCTATCTCAAGGCTATCAGACTGCTAAACAGCAATCACTAACTCAGAGAGGCTGCTGTCTACATTGAGACCCAATCACTGGCCACTTTATACAATGCACTCTAAATAATGCCACATTAATAATGTTTACATATCTTACATTAATCATATCACATGTATATACTGTATTTTATACCATCTATTGCACCTTGTCTATGCCGCTCGGCCATCGCTCATCCATATATTTACATGTACATTTTCTCATTCACCCCTTTAGATTTGTGTGTATTAGGTAGGGTTGGGGAATTGTTAGATATTACTGCACTGTCAGAACCAGAAGCACAAGCATTTCACTACACTCGCGTTAACATCT
This sequence comes from Salvelinus sp. IW2-2015, assembly GCF_002910315.2. Lineage (NCBI taxonomy): Eukaryota > Metazoa > Chordata > Actinopteri > Salmoniformes > Salmonidae > Salvelinus > Salvelinus sp. IW2-2015. The sequence continues at coordinate 23,866,052 of NC_036855.1, read as the reverse complement.
GCTAACCATGTGTATGTGACAAATACAATCTTATTTGTTTTTGGGGGGTTGTTAGTATACTTTGTTGTTATGCTATGTGATGGTAGGTCATGGCTGAGCATGCACTCTGCAACAGTCATTGTCTACTCTTCTCTCTGTACGATGTCTTCTGTTTCATAACCATGTATGCATTTTCTATTCCTACTTTCAGGTAGGCAAAGGCAGCCTTATCATCACGGTCCGATAACAGGGATTCAGTTCATCAATGCTGTCAGGACCCTTCGGCGTGTAGTCCACTCAGGAATCCATCTGTTCGCCTACTCTTTTTGGCCTACTGAAAAGCAACCAACATGCATATCAAGAGTATCTCTCCTCTCTCAGAAGCACAAGTTTGCGTTCACTTTAGGAGTTGGTGTTGGGTTTACAATAACCTTTGCTAGAGGCGGTCTGTTTGATGGGTTCTTCAGTCTGGAATGCACTAAATGTTCCATCGCTTTAATATTTCATGATATCTCAAATGCTATTGTATTATGGGCACCAGCATGTTAACAGTACTTATGCACTCGGCGATGAAGAATTGGCAATGGAACGTCAGTCGTCATAAGAACTAACACTACCTTATCTTCTCTTTCATGTTACGCTACCTGCAAGCTGAGCACGGGCGGCACCTGGCTAACCCTGTTCAACACTGATGCTGGCAACCAATGACAAGATCCTGGAACTCGTCACAGCTCTGGTTCCCTCGTCATGGCTGCTGGACAGTTCTGAGCTACTCCTGCATAGGCACTGCTTCTCAATGGGTCACGGCGTGATCCTCAAGATTATGGGCCATAATCCTGACCTTCCTACGATGTTACACTCAAGTGGAATTCTGAGTGTGGAGCCTACATTAGTTTGGCAGTATTGCTAATATGATCATGATTGTGTCAGCCCTATGGTCAGTAACTATGTTGCTTCTGTTCTGCGTTGCATCTGATACAGTATATAACACTGTTAGCTAAAAGGTGGTTGGCTGGCACCCCGGCGGTGCATCTATTTTGCAGGTGGTTGGCTGGGCTCATAAGTAGAATATACTCATGATCCAAGATGACTGCTCATCTTGCCTCATCGAGGGTACTCGACGGTGCATCGTGAAATAGTCATAGGGCTGCATTAGCCGTATGTCACACATGGTTATTATTCACACATTGGCTTGTAGTCCAGTCATGTATGGTAGAATGACCTTCGCTGGTCTATTGAAGTCTCTTAAACGGCGCTTTCTGCCGTACTCAGTTAATCGTCTGGCTTGGTTTTCTGCTGTTTTGGGGGATTTGATATAGCATCTCATGCTCACTGCCTGTAGTTACATTATCATCTTCATATGACGCTTGGCTCTGGCAGTGAGCTACCCTGAAGGAACAGAGCCCTAACGCCAAGACATGCATTGTTATCTTTTCTAATAAATGGTTAAATGTACATGTGGTGTTTCCTTTCTGAAATCAAGCATAGGCAGTTCAGAAGGGAAACCTGATATCGCACCAATTGGATTCACACTAATTACATGATCTATTTAAGTTGACCAGTTCTACACATGCTTCCTCAATGACGGATGTCACGCGCTGGTGTTTCGTCCGTGCTGCCGTAACTAGCTGTTACTTGCTATGCTTGCTGTTTCTAATATCCCACCACCACAGCCTCCACCTATCTGGGTTCTGTGTTTCTTCTTTCAGAGGATTTGATATAGCATATCGTGCTCCCTGATTGTAGTTCTATTATAATCTTCATATGACGCTTCGCTCTGGCAGTGAGCTATCCTGAAGAAGCAGATCCCTAACACCTAGACATGCATTATGTTTTCTAATAAATCATGTATCATAGGGCAGCAGGTAGCCTAGCGGTTAGAGCGCTGAGCCAGTAACTGAAAGGTCGCTAGTTCAAATCCCCGAGCTGACATGGTGAAAAGTCTGTGCCCTTGAGCAAGGCACTTAACCCTAATTGTGCCAGGGTCGCCATTGACAGTTGTCTCAATACGCACCAACTAAAGCAACGGATGACTATGTTTACACTGTAGACCTTTAACAGTAGAAAATGACTTCCATTTCTACTTTTCATATTGCACTAGAACCAGACCGGGATTCTCTTCGACCATACTAGTCCCAACCAGGTGGGCTGGATCCAGGAGCCAAAGATGAATGAGAAGATCACTGGAAAACATCTCTGGCAGCTTCTCTCATGTAAAAAGGGAAGCAAACAGAACCTGGAAAGGGTGATCAATGGACTCATGAGGCCTGTCAACAGATCAAAAAGCTGAAACAATGGATGTGCGACCACCAAGAAGTATGCCAACTCCCTTTTGATGTGAACCGCTTCACTCTCTACACACAATGGTTGAGAAAAGGAACAATGTGACTAGTAAAAGTATCTTTATTAATGAATGCAAATATTTATTTATAACCACATGTATTTATCAGTGTACCGATAAGTGTCTTAATTATTAAATGCACTCATTTGATTCTAGTTCACATATTGAATATACCGTTTAAAGTAACTGTCCAGTGTTTCCAGATCTCTATGACTTATAATTATTTACAATGAGTGAAAAAAAGTTTCCCTTACCCCCCAAAAAATGCAAGTAAGTATGTTAAAAAGCATCTTTCCTGTGTTGGAATGGTGTGTAGTGTTATGGAACAGAGTCATGATCGAGGGCTAGGCGTACCCCAACAACAGAATGGTGTGGGCGTATACCGGGCATAAAAAATATTAATGAGAGTAGTCTGACTGGCCAGCTCATCCTCAAATAGCTCATTTTTGAAACCGTCTGTTTGAGATACAAGTTTGAGGTGGGGTTTTTGAAGGGTTTGTTATCCAATATATGCTTTGGCCACACAAGTATAGGATGAGTCGACATTATTTGGGTATGAGTTAACAGAATATGAACTTTTAAGTGAGATTTTCACTGTACAGTTAGTTACAGACAATTATTGGATTAAAGAATATTAGCCATCATTGGAAATGCCAGGTATTATACTTGATGCAAATCTGTTAACATGGAATAAAAGTACTATTCAGAAAAAAAAATCAATGTCTTGAACATGAGAGAAACTGTCAAAGAGCAGAAAAGTGTACCGTTGTCATACTTCCTAGACTTGTAACATATGCACTCGGGAATGCAAGAAAGGAGGATATTGATGTTACCTAAAACACAGTACAAAAACACAGAAACCATGCTGGGGAAAAAATGTCTTTACTTTGTAGACCAAGAAAGAGAATATTTACAACACTTATTTACTGTATCTCAGGGGGAACAAACATAGAAAGACTTCCAAAAAGTAATCTCATAAATGAAATCTCCTCTAAAACAAAATAGTTAATCCTTGTTTTATAACTTAAACCAGGTCATGATTCTTGACAAAGGAATATTGGAAACTTTCCCCACATAGTAACTGCTTGGCAAACAAAATGTTTTAATGACATCCATCTGCTCTTGTCCTTTTGGAGTCTTTGCAAAGTTCCCTTAGAATGGAACAGAAATAAAACCTTTGATCTGAATGACACTAGATTCATGTTAGTTGGGATTAGCCCACAGAAATGCTGTCTGATGTGGCCAATACTGTACATGGGGCTCAGAATCAGTAACAATAATACAGTCCCCAGTCATAGGATAAAGGGTACTCCACTCGTAGAGTAGCAAAGAGTGCAAACATTTAGGTGATCACAGTTATTGAGACATGTATTAAGGACTCTCGTAAAGCCCATATAGCCTCTAAAAAAATAACATACATTCAGGAAATACAGAACCAATGGTGCTAAACGTGATATAATTTAAAGCAAATTCTGTTGTGCATCAAAGTAATAAATACAACAACAACAAAAAATACTAAATATCACTCTGTATCGGTCATGAGTTACAGTAATAAAGTATATCCATGTATTTGCTGTTCTGAGGTGCATTGCATTTTTTTTAAATTTTACCTTTATTTAACCAGGCAAGTCAGTTAAGAACAAATTCTTATTTTCAATGACGGCCTAGGAACAGTGGGTTAACTGCCTTGTTCAGGGGCAGAAAGACAGATTTGTACCTTGTCAGCTCGGGGATTTGAACTTGCATCCTTTCGGTTACTAGTCCAACGCTCTAACCACTAGGGTACCCTGCCGCCCCTAATAAAAGAGTAGTTTCTCTAAATGCCTCCCACAATGTACCAATGTAGGTCAGGGTTTCTTAGACTAATAAAGGAGAGACGTGAAATTAAAGTTTCTACTTTTGCAATATGACCTATAATGTTTAACTGTATCTTAGACAAATACGATCTGAACTATGAGAAGAGCTATGTATCTTTGACAGGCTAGCATAATGCTGTCATAAGCATACGTTAGACATAAGGATGACTTGATTATAAGAAACAAAAAAAGAACATCATACATATGCTATGTATGTAACCTGTATGCTTACAGTATGGCTGATGCTTTCTTCAGCTTAAAATATCCTGATTGTGTTTGTTTGTTTATAGGGAACAGCATAAAAAGCTCCCCAGCGCATCCCTGAGAGAACAAGAAGAAAAAAGCAACATTCACCACATAATGTTTGAATGCTCCTATAGCACAAGGTTTATTTGTTCAAAAGACAATGAAAAGGTAGGCTGCAGCGTGTAAGGTTAAATGTGCTTCACACCTGTCCATGGCCTTTTCCAGGAACCACTCAGAGTCCATTAGTAAAGACTGAATTTTCCTTGAGTGAAAAGTGCACCTTTTTCCATGGATAGACTTTGGCTTAACAACACTGAGGATATTAAAGACTTCTTGTATTATTTGAACAGTCCAACCCCCGCAAAAAAGGGTAGAATACCCAGAACGTCTGGCCATAAAAAAAAACTGGGAAACACTCCCACTTCATGGAAGACAACTGTGCATGAGTTTGAGACCCCACCAGAAGCAAAGGCACATGAGCAGAATGATGATGAAAAAACAGTAGTAAGTAGTTACTGAAGGCTTTCAGAGTACTCAAAGCATACTGCCAATCAGTGCTAAGCCTTTTTTTATATCCTTTTAAATAACACTCAATGTATCCACACTCACCGTCATACAACAGAGAAAACAACAACAGAACCAACAGAATCTCAGGACGCTACAACTCATTCAAGAGATATTTCCCTTATATGACAAATCATATGCTGTTTTCTTTGTTTCATACCTTAAATAACAATAAGAGCTAAATAAAAACTAAAATACCAAATAAAACGAGCAAGCACGGTAAAACACCTCTGGTTCAACACCATGTTATTTACCTGCCAAAGTGCCTTCAGAAAGTATTCATTCTTATTCCATTTTTCTTTGCTGTGTTACAGCCTGGATTCAAAATGGATTAAACCTATTTTTTTCTCACCCATCTCCACACAATACCCCATAATGACAAAGTGAAAACATGTTTTTAGAAATGTTTGCAAAATTTATTGAAAATAAAATACAGAAATATCTCATTTACATAAGTATTCACACCCGAGTCAAAACTTTGTAGAAGTACCTTTGGCAGCGATTATAGTTGCGCGTCTTTCAGGGTAAGTCTCTGAGCTTTCCGCACCTGGTTTGTGCAACATTTGCCCATTATTCTTTTCAAAATTCTTCAAGCTCGGTCAATTTGGTTGTGGATCATTGCTAGACAACCATTTTCAGGTCTTTCCATAGATTTTCAAGTAGATTTAAGTCAAAACTGTAACTCGGCCTCTCAGAAATATTCACTGTCTTCTTGGTAAGCAACTCCAGTGTAGATTTGGTCTTGTGTTTTAGGTTATTGTCCTGCTGAAAGGGGAATTCATCTCCCATTGTCTGTTGGAAAGCAGACTGAACCAGGTTTTCCTCTAGGATTTTGCCTGTGCTTAGCTACATTCCGTTTCTTTTTTAACCTGAAAAACTCCCCAGTGCTTAACGATTACAAGCATAATGTTGGATTCTAGTTTGAAATATACTTATTAATGTTACCATACTAAAACTTATTGATTACTTTACATGTATAAGGAATGCATATGTTCAGGTCAATAGAGTGTAAGAACTAGGTGTATGGAAAGTTACTGAGTGAGGAAGGGGGAGTGCAGAAAGTTTACATTCTGTCAAAACATGGTATTGTTAAATCTCATGGCTCCTAAAGAGGGAAGCAAACTGCAACAGTCTGGTTCCAGTCACTGATAAGGTAGAACAGCCGTGGAGCAAGAAGGAGTGAGGAATTTGTCCCGAGGTCGGGTCAGATGAATTGACAAGGAACAGTCCTGTTACACACATTATACTTCCATGCCCATGAAGGTTCTAGCAGGAGGCGGGGCCATGACTACACCAGTGAGAGGAACCAATTAAGTCCGGACTTGCAACAGAGATGTATTGGCTGTTTAGATGTGCAAGGAGTTGACTCAGCCTAGTAGGAGTGTATAAATATATGTGCTTGTGTAAACATGTCTTTTGTCTTTGCAGCTGTTTGACCCAGTGGGGGAATAACTTGGTTTTAGCTTTTCCTAGTCGTCTGTTTGAGTTTTTACTCTTTGTTCAGAACCTAAAAATACCCATAACATGATGCAGCCACCACTATGCTTGCAAATATAGAGAGTGATACTCCGTAATGTGTTGAATTGGATTTCCCCCAAACATAACACATTGTATTCAGGACAAAAAGTGAATTGCTTTGCATAATTTTTTACAGTATTACTTTAGTGCCGTGTTGCAAACAGGATGCCTGTTTTGGAGAAGAAAATACAATTCTGTACAGGCTTCCTTTTCGCTCTAATTACGTTAGTATTGTGGAGTAACTACAATTTTGTTGATCCATCCTCAGTTTTCTCCTATACCAGCCATTAAACTCTGTAACCATGAGGTTGGTTTCCTCTCCGGCAACTGAGTTAGGAAGAACGCCTATTTTTACAGATCTACCAATAGGTGCCCTTCTTTGCAAGCCATTGGAAAACCTCCCTGGTCTTTCTGGTTGAATCTGTGTTTGAAATTCACTGCTTGACTGAGGGACCATACAGATAATTGTATGTGTGGGGTACAGAGATGAGTTGGTCATGTTAAAATCATGTTAAACACTATTATTGCACACAGAGTGAGTCAATGCAACTTATGTGCAAATATTTACTCCTGAATATATTTAGACTTGCCATAACAAAAGGGTTGAATACTTATTGAATGTAGACATTTTAGCTTTTCATTTTGAATGAATTAGTAAAAAAAWTTTTTTTTAACTATTCCACTTTGACATTATGGGGTACTGTGCGTAGGCCAGTGACAAAAAAACTACAATTAATCCATTTTAAATTCAGACTGTAACACAACAAAATGTGGAAAAAGTCAAGGGATGTGAATACTTTCTGAAGGCACTGCAAGCCTTAAAACTAATTGGGAGTTCCACCATCAACAGTGTGGCGAGTTACATTAACAAAGAGCAATGTTATTGCTGTGTTCATAATATGCTGCAAATGTTGTTCGGTGTGGTGTGTATTAATCATCCAAAGTAATGCACCGAGCTTGGGTTGTTGACCGCAAAGCCCAGTCGATGTGTAGGAATGAGAGGTCAGTAAGCTGGATGAGGTCACGTATACAAAGACGTATACAAAAGACCACAAACTTCATGTCCTGTTCTAAATGGTAATGAATAGGGTGGAAGACAGAGTAACTTCTTTGGATTACCTTTTAAGGCAAACTAGTGCTGGTACTTTTCCATTCTGTAGTTTCAAGGTCTTTTTCAATCTGGAGAAGTTGGAGTACTTTGTGGTAGAGACCCTCTGTGGAGTGCTGTACCAGAGGGTACTATGACCATGCACTCTATCTGAATCACTCTTCCCCTCCCCTGGAGGTGCGGCTAGGAGTCTGCAAAGTGACTGTGGGTGTTGGTGACAGCCTGGGTGGCTTCCTCAGGCAGAAGGGTGGGGTCAGTAAGGATGGATGTGCTAGTGCTGAACTGTCGGAGAGTGCTCAGTACCACTGGACAACAGAAAGACCAATCAGCTATACATTCATCACAGTTGACATTTTGTGTGACAAGTTACACAAAACAAGTTACAAAAAATATTACTTTTTTCCCTCCATAAAATAATTTATGAAACAGCAGACAAAGATAAAGAGGAGCTAGCATGCCTCTCAGTAAGGCTTCAGATTGTGCATCTGACTCTTCATAATCCTACTTCCAAAAGCATGCTAATCAGACGGTAGTAATATATAGTCGCTAGTAAAAGTCTATGACCCAGGGAATCGATAGAACATCGCTCAGAGATGCACAAAAACTTGCACAAAAACTGTAACACTTGGTGGAAGCACCCTTGGCAGCCATTACAGCTTTGAATCATTTTGAATAAGTCACCAACAAGTCTTAAGGCAACAAATATCCATTGTTTTTGTAAAAATTGCTCAAGTTCAGTAAATTTGGTTGGGAATCATTGATGGTTAGAAATATTCAAACCGTGGCTCTGATTTTCACACAAATGTAAGTCAGGACTGAGACTGGACCATTCAGGAACACTTAACACCTCTTGGAAAGCCAATTCTGGTTTGTCTTTGGCATTACTTTTGTGTAATTGTCCTGCTGGAAAATACAACTGTATCCCAGGGTTAGGTATTCAGAAGACTGTGGCAGGGTTTCTCTAACTTTTTACCTGGGCTTTGCTCCTTTCATATTTATTTTCATCCTGAAAAACTCCCCAGTCCCTGCCGGTGACAAGCATACTCATAACATGATGCTGCCACCACAATACTTAAATACCTTATCCTGGGTTATGGTTTTATTTTTCAGCGGGACAATTACACAAATGTAATGCCAAAGACACACTATGATGGCTCTCCAATAGGTGTTGAGTGTTCCTGAATGGTCCAGTTTCAGTTCTAACTTAAATTTGTTTGAAAATCAGAGACAAGGTTTGAATATTGCTGTTCATCAATGATTCCTAACCAAATTTACTGAGCAAGATCTAATTTGGTCTATTTTTAGATGTAATTTTAAGGCAGCAAAATGTGCAAAGATGTGTATAGACTTTCACTAGGCACTGTAACCTAGTGAACTGAACTGTCTCCAGTGATGATAATCTCTGACGTCAACATCCCTCCCTCTTAGATTGAGTGTGTGAGAGACACAGGTTGAACAAGAGACTGAAGGAGAATGTGTTCCTTCTTGTAAATAAGTGACAGGGAAAATAGTGTGTGAGACCATGTCACATCAGGAGGCAAATCTTTCCTTACAAAGAAAAATGGGGGTGAAATGGACTATTAGACATTCTAAAAAAAAAAGAAGTATATCGTACATCACACATACTGTACCATCTAACACCTACAGACAACCAGTCATTCAAGTCAAAATCATAGTGAAATGCTGTAATCAGTGGTATTCAAAAAATGTTCAAACTTTTTCAGGCTTACGTGTCTTTTTGTCGAGCAAAATTTTCTGAGGAAAGTAATACACAGAGTACAACAAACTTCGTTGAAATACGTCAAGTGTCCTTATAGGTATATTTGGCATTGAAAATGTGAATCCAGCTGTATAGCCTATTGCCTGTTTCTGTTTACGAGTCTTTTATTAAAGAATGTGAAACAATGTGTCTGTTTGTTGCTTTTCGTTAAATCATGCATAGCTGTTCTTTATATGGCCTAAAATAAATGTGTTCATATGGGCAGAAAATTATCTATAGGCTATAGCATACTGCATTTTTATCAGTTATGAAAATAAAACATTTAATGCAGAAAAATGGATCTGGTAAAAGGCTGACATTTGGATGTTTCAGTTAAAACAGACTGTCACATGACTATAGAAATGGAAACATTACAATTTTAGAGACACAAAGTAACAATAACCTATGATTAAAGGGTTAGGCTATACCGTCATCATCATTATTCACATCATTCCAATTCAATCAAGTCACAATTATCGGCTTTGGTATTGACATCAATGAACAGACTTTCCGATTATGAAATTAGGACCGAAGAAATCCACTGTTTATATAAAAAGTCTGCCTTTTCCCCTACATTTTAACAGTCAAATAAGTCAACGTAATATAAGACATCACAAAATCCATTTGGCCTACGTCGTTTTATGTAGTCTCACTATGATGCGGAAAATGTAGGCTATTTCAAAATAATTGAATACCACATTGAGTTGACTGTATAGGCTATTATAGTAAAGATCTATCCGAGGTTCAACTTTAAGGCAAGGGCCTTTTTTAAAACTATTTTGATACTCACCTCATGTCTTGATAATGTGAAAGAAATCCGTTTTGAAATCAGTATTTGTCCATATCGCCCATTGTTCCCGTTTTCAATAAAGAAATATGCATGAGAGAGACTCACAAGACTATAACATTGGAATGTTGTAAAGTGCTGCCCTACCCTGGCTGCCGAGGACACAGGTGAAGCCACTGAATACAATTAATTACAAGGAAATTAAGCTCTTTGCTTTTGAACCCATTTTAAACATGCTATAGGCCTACATGTTTAGCCTGTATAGTTTGGACTATCTTTTTCGTAAAGTATGAGACTTCCATTTATTATAATTTTTTTAACCTTGCATGCAATCACAACAGCTGTTCACTTTACTGTCAAAATTCTGATTCAGCTGATTGTTGAAACAGGGTTCAAGTTGAATGTCTAATTTCACATATAAATGCTTACAGTCTAGAAGATGGCGCCGAAGAGGATGGCTGACGTTTTACACGCCCGTAACCAATTGTGCTATTTTGTTTGTTTTTTTGCTTTGTTTGTAACTTTTTTTAAACTTATTTTGTACATAATGTTGCTGCTACCATCTCTTATGACCGAAAATAACTTCCGGACATCAGAACAGGGATTACTGACCACGAACTGGAAGAAGCTTTTTCCTTTAACAAGTCCGACAAGAAAGATATACTGCTCTCCTGGGAACAGGCCCAGATCCCCGTCATTTGCATGAAGAAAAGGCGGAGGAAAAGAGGACGCAGATCGGGCAGCATTTTGAGAATCCGGAGGCGAGCGAGCAAACTCCCACTGCCATCAATTCTACTTGCTGACATGCAATCATTGGAAAATAAAATTTATGACCTACGATTATGATTATCCTACCAACGGGACATTAAGAACTGTAATATCTTATGTTTCACAGAGTCGTGGCTGAACGACGACACGGATAATATAGAGCTGGAGGGATTTTCAATGCACCGGCAGAACAGAGAAGCTACGTCTGGTAAGACGAGGAGTGGGGGTGTGTGTCTTTTTGTCAATAACAGCTGGTGCGCGATGTCTGACATTAAAGAAGTCTCGAGGTATTGCTCGCCTGAGGTACAGTACCATATGATAAGCTGTAGACCACACTATCTACCAAGAGAGTTCTCATCTAAATTATTCGTAGCCGTCTATTTACCACCACAGACCGATGCTGGCACTAAGACCACACTTAACAAACTCTATAAGGCCATAAGCAAATAAGAAAATGCTCACCCAGAAGCGGCGCGCCTAGTGGCCGGGGACTTTAATGCACTGTAAGTGCATCAATGACGTCGTCTCAACAGTGACCGCACGTACAGTTGAAGTCGGAAGTTTACCTACACTTAGGTTGGTGTCATTAAAACTTGTTTTTCAATCACTCCACAAATTTCTTGTTAACAAACTATAGTTTTGGCAAGTCGGTTAGGACATCTACTTCGTGCATGACACAAGTAATTTTTCCAACAATTGTTTACAGACAGATTATTTCACTTAGAATTCACTGTATCACAATTCCAGTGGGCCAGAAGTTTACATACACTAAGTTGACTGTGCCTTTAAACAGCTTGGAAAATTCCAGAAAATTATGTCATGGCTTTATAAGCTTCTGATGGGCTAATTGACATCATTTGAGTCAATTGGAGGTGTACCTGTGGATGTATTTCAAGAACTACCTTCAAACTCAGTGCCTCTTTGCTTGACATCATGGGAAAATCTAAATAAATCAGCCAAGCCCTCAGATGTTTTTTTTTAGACCTCCACAAGTCTGGTTCATCCTTGGGAGCAATTTCCAAATGCCTGAAGGTACCACGTTCATCTGTACAAACAATAGTACGCAAGTATAAACACCATGGGACCACGTAGACGTCATACCGCTCAGGAAGGAGACACGTTCTGTCTCCTAGAGATGAACTTACTTTGGTGCGAAAAGTGCAAATCAATCCCAGAACAGCAAAAGGACCATGTGAAGATACTGGAGGAAACAGGTACAAAAGTATCTATATCCACAGTAAAACGAGTCCTGCATCAACATAACCTGAAAGGCCGCTCAACAAGGAAGAAGCCACTGCTCCAAAACCGCCATAAAAAGCCAGACTACGGTTTGCAACTGCACATGGGGACAAAGATCTTACTTTTTGTAGAAATGTCCTCTGGTCTGATGAAACAAAAATAGAACTGTTTGGCCATAATGACCATCGTTATGTTTGGAGGAAAAATGGGGAGGCTTGCAAACCGAAGAACACCATCCCAACCGTGAAGCACAGTGGTGGCAGCATCATGTTGTGGGGGTGCTTTGCTGCAGGAGGGACTGGTAAACTTCACAAAATAGATGGCGTCATAAGGAAGTAAAATTAGGTGGATATATTGAAGCAACATCAAGACATCAGTCAGAAAGTTAAAGCTTGGTCGCAAATGGGTCTTCCAAATGGACAATGACCCCAAGCATACTTCCAAAGTTGTGGCAAAATGGCCTAAGGACAACAAAGTCAAGGTATTGGAGTGGCCATCACAAAGCCCTGAACTTATTCCTTTTGGAAATTTGTGGGCAGAACTGAAAAAGCGTGTGAGAGCAAGGAGGCCTACAAACCTGACTCAGTTACACCAGCTCTGTCAGGAGGAATGGGCCAAAATTCACCCAACTTATTGTGGGAAGCTTGTTGAAGGCTACCCGAAATGATTGACCCAAGTTAAACAATTCAAAGGCAACGCTACCAAATACTAATTGAGTGTATGTAAACACTTGACCCACTGGGAATGTGATGAAAGAAATAAAAGCTGAAATAAATCATTCTCTACTACTATTCTGACATTTCTCATTCTTAAAATAAAGTGGTGATCCTAACTGACCTAAGACAGGGAATTTTTACACGGATTAAATGTCAGGAATTTTGAAAAACTGAGTTTAAATGTATGTGGCTAAGGTGTATGTAAACTTCTGACTTCAACTGTAGATATCCCAACCAGAAGCCATGGATTACAGGCAACATCCGCATTGAGCTAAAGGCTAGAGCTGCCTCTTTCAAGGAGCGGGACACTAATCTGGATGCCAATAGAAAATCCCGCTATGCCCTGTGGCAGGGCTTGAAAACTATTACAGACTACAAAGGGAAACACAGACGCGAGCTGCCCAATGACCGGAGCCTACCAGATGAGCTAAATGCCTTTTATGCTCGCTTTGAGGAAAGCAACACTGAAGCATGCACGAGAGCACCAGCTGTTCTGGATGACTGTGTGATAACGCTCTCGGTAGCCGATATGAGCAAGACTTTTAAACATGTCAACATTCACAAAGTGCAGGACCAGATGGATTACCAGGACGTGTACTCAAAGCATGCGCGGACCACCTGGCAAGTGTCTTCACTGACATTTTCAACCTCTCCCTGACTGAGTCTGCAATACCTACATGTTTCAAGCAGACCACCATAGTCCCTGGACAAAAGGAACACCTACGTGAGAATGCTGTTCATTGACTACAGCTCAGCGTTCAACACTATAGTGCCCACGAAGCTCATCACTAAGCTAAGGACCCTGGGACTTAACACCTTCCTCTGCAACTGGATCCTGGACTTCCTGACGGGCCACCGGATAGGCAACAACACGTCTGCCACGCCGATCCTCAACACTGGGGCCCCTCAGGGGTGTGTACTTAGTCCCCTCCTGTACTCCCTGTTCATCCATGACTGCGTGGCCAAACACGACTCCAACACAATCATTAAGTTTGCTGACGACACAACAGTGTCCTGATCACCGACAACGATGAGACAGCGTTTAGGGAGGAGGTCAGAGAACTGACAGTGGTGCCAGGACAACAACCTCTCCCTCAATGTGAGCAAGACAAAGGAGCTGATCGTGGACTACATGAAAAGGCGGGCCAAACAGTCCCCCATTAACATCAATGGGGCTGTAGTGGAGCGGGTTGAGAGTTTCAAGTTCCTTGGTGTCCACATCACCAACAATCTATCATGGTCCAAAAACAGGGCACGAAAACTCCTTTTCCCCCTCAGGAGACCGAAAAGATTTGGCATGGGTCCCCAGATCTTCAAAAAGTTCTACATCTGCACCATCAAGAGCATCCTGATCGGTTGCATCACCGCCTGGTATGGCAACTGCTCGGCATCTGTGCGAGCGTTGCAAAATAAATGTACACATACATGTTATTCAATCATTGCACCCACAATGCTCGCGCATGCCAACGAGCGTCTGTGTTGCCAGGGTCTAAAATATAAGTTGCTTCTATTTGTGACGCCGAACGCGATGCAAGTCCTGTCTCACCCATCTCCTCATTGGCTTTTAGAAGCATATACCTACGTGCCATCTCCTCATTGGTTATAACCACATGTGTGATTGAAAGATGAACTGAGGTCGGTCGGTCGGTCGGTTGTGGTAATACACCTTATTATGAAAGTTAGATGCCAATCGCCATATAAAGTCCAAAGAAAAAAAAGACTGGAAGGAGAAGAGATGACTAGAAACGATTCGGTTGACCGTTTAATGTGTGGATTAATTGTCCGAGTAGAGGACGTTGTGCACAGGTAAAAATAACAACTCAACGTTTATATCCCAGGACAAATTAGCTAGCAACAGCAAGCTAGCTAGCTAAATAGGGCAAATTAGCTAGCAACTGCAAGCTAGCTAGCTAAATTGCCATACATATTTAATGCTTTTCGACCTGTTCCCAAATTAATATAATTGTTTCAGAGTTTGTTTTGATATTTCAACCTGCGTGCCGTGATCATGTTTGGTGTGAGGGGACAAAATCTATTTGCGCACGATGGCACACGCGGACGCAGTTTGGGCATGGTGTGAGGCAAGACCTGAAACCCGACTCAATCATGACTTCAAGCCAGCGGCTTTTAAAGCTTTCACAAAGGTGTTTCCTGGGACTCACAACCGGGGTTGCTTCTTTCACATGAAACAGGCCATTTGGCGAAAAGCACAAATGCTTTCCAAAGTGCGGCAAAAGTACCTCCACGACACCGACTATGCACAAGAGATCAGGGAGCTCGGCGTGCTAGCATTCGTCCCGCCGGCTGATGTAGGCGAATGTGTCCACGACCTGCTGGCTACCCGGTTCATTCAGCGCCAGAAATGTCAACTGGAAGAGCTCCTGACATACTTTCAGACAACATGGCTTGCTTATTTGTTGATAAATACATGTTTTATAGTGAATGGTTGGTGTGAATGGATGGTGTAAAAACTATATAAAACAAAAAAACATTGTAGAAACTAGATATAGGCCTAGAAATATTATAGTTTGTTTTTAGCCTTGAGCCTTATATACTGTATATACACTGCTCAAAAAAATAAAGGGAACACTAAAATAACACATCCTAGATCTGAATGAATGAAATATTCTTATTAAATACTTTTTTCTTTACATAGTTGAATGTGCTGACAACAAAATCACACAAAAATTTGATTTCCATTGATAATTTATCAACCCATGGAGGTCTAGATTTGGAGTCATACTCAAAATTAAAGTGGAAAACCACACTACAGGCTGATCCAACTTTGATGTAATGTCCTTAAAACAAGTCAAAATGAGGCTCAGTAGTGTGTGTGGCCTCCACGTGCCTGTATGACCTCCCTACAACGCCTAGGCATGCTCCTGATGAGGTGGCGGATGGTCTCCTGAGGGATCTCCTCCCAGACCTGGACTAAAGCATCTGCCAACTCCTGGACAGTCTGTGGTGCAACGTGGCGTTGGTGGATGGAGCGAGACATGATGTCCCAGATGTGCTCAATTGGATTCAGCAGGTCTGGGGAACGGGCGGGCCAGTCCATAGCATCAATGCCTTCCTCTTGCAGGAACTGCTGACACACCCCAGCCACATGAGGTCTAGCATTGTCTTGCATTAGGAGGAACCCAGGGCCAACCRCACCAGCATATGGTCTCACAAGGGGTCTGAGGATCTCATCTCGGTACCTAATGGCAGTCAGGCTACCTCTGGCGAGCACATAGAGGGCTGTGCGGCCCCCCAAAGAAATGCCACCCCACACCATGACTGACCCACCGCCAAACCGGTCATGCTGGAGGATGTTGCAGGCAGCAGAACGTTCTCCACGGCGTCTCCAGACTCTGTCACGTCTGTCACGTGCTCAGTGTGAACCTGTCTTCATCTGTGAAGAGCACAGGGCGCCAGTGGCGAATTTGCCAATCTTGGTGTTCTCTGGCAAATGCCAAACGTCCTGCACGGTGTTGGGCTGTAAGCACAACCCCCACCTGTGGACGTCGGGCCCTCATACCACCCTCATGGAGTCTGTTTCTGACCGTTTGAGCAGACACATGCACATTTGTGGCCTGCTGGAGGTCATTTTGCAGGGCTCTGGCAGTGCTCCTCCTGCTCCTCCTTGCACAAAGGCGGAGGTAGCGGTCCTGCTGCTGGGTTGTTGCCCTCCTACGGCCTCCTCCACGTCTCCTGATGTACTGGCCTGTCTTCTGGTAGCGCCTCCATGCTCTGGACACTACGCGGACAGACACAGCAAACCTTCTTGCCACAGCTCGCATTGATGTGCCATTCTGGATGAGCTGCACTACCTGAGCCACTTGTGTGGGTTGTAGACTCCGTCTCATGCTACCACTAGAGTGAAAGAACCGCCAGCATTCAAAAGTGACCAAAACATCAGCCAGGAAGCATAGGAACTGAGAAGTGGTCTGTGGTCACCACCTGCAGAACCACTCCTTTATTGGGGGTGTCTTGCTAATTGCCTATAATTTCCACCTGTTGTCTATACCATTTGCACAACAGCATGTGAAATTTATTGTCAATCAGTGTTGCTTCATAAGTGGACAGTTTGATTTCACAGAAGTGTGATTGACTTGGAGTTACATTGTGTTGTTTAAGTGTTCCCTTTATTTTTTTGAGCAGTGTATATAAAACCATATGCACAAATGTATATATAATATTCTGCCCATACTAACTTATTTTAGGCCATAACTGAACCCATTTCTGTATATACACGCACAATATTCTACCCATGAGCGCTAATGTATATACTATATTTGTAGCCATACGTGATTAAATGAAAAGCACTAAAAACACCTGTCCATGTGAACGAATGTAGGCCAATAGGCTATACAATATTTAGAACCATATGAGTAAACGAAAAGCAGTAAACATACACATTATGAGTCTGTTATTGAAGAATGTGAAATAAACACAATCACGCAATAGGCTACAGATCACTTCACAGCTTCACCAAGAAACTCAACGTATTGTAGCCTCACGCGGATGAAAGAGTAGCGGAGGAAGGAGTTCGCTTCTGCTGCAGTGTTCATGGCAAAATATTATGTGTTGCAGTGGTGCTTCGCTTTTTCAGCGGGGACTAACATTTTTATTTTCGCCAACATTTCTGGAACCCCATTTTTTTGGCCGGAAATTCTGTAGACCACACCACAAATCTAATGAAACAACCTTAAAAATGGGTACATTTAGATTTTCACATCAACAAATAACCATCTCTCCTATCAAAGTAAAGAGAACCAATATATACAGTGCCTTCAGAGTATTCACATCCCTTTATTTATTCCACATTTTGTGTTACACACTGAATTTAAAATGGATTAAATTGAGATTTTGTGTCACTGATCTACCCACAATACCCCATAACGTCAAAGTGGAATTCATTTTGTAGAATTTTTTACAAATTAATTAAAGCTGCAATATGTAACTTTTTGGGCAACCCAACCAAATTCACATAAAAATATGAGTTATAGATCTGTCATTCTCATTGAAAGTAGGTCTAAGAAATGGTAGATCTGTTCTATGTGCATTATTTCTATGCTTCCCATTCTTAAGTTTTGTTTTTGTTACTTTCAGTTTTGAACACCAGCTTCAAACAGCAGAAAATACAATATTTTTGGTTATGGAAAATATATTTCATAGCCGTTTAGATGGTAAAATGATTCTCTACACTATACTTACTTGTTTTGTCACAAACTGAAATTAGGCGAACTATTAGAATTTTACCGGGTAATGGTGGAATGATTTCTGCATAATACATCTTTAAAAATGAAAAGTTGAAATGTCTTGAGTCAATAAGTATTCAACTACTTTGTTATGGCAAGCTTAAATAAGTTCAGTAGTAAACATGCGCTTAAGAAGTCACATAAGTTGCATGGACTTGTGTGCAATAACAGTGTTAAACATGATTTTTGAATGACTACCTCATCTCTGTAGCCCACACATACAGATAATTGTAAGGTCCCTCAGTTGAGCAGTGAATTTCAAACACAGATTCAACAACAAAGACCAGGGAGATTTTCCAATGCCTCGCCAAGAAGGACATCTATTGGTAGATGTGTAAAAAATTATTTTACACTTTGGATGGTGTATCAATACACTCAGTCACTACAAAGATACAGGTGCCATTCCTAAATCAGTTGCCAGAGAGGAAGGAAACTGCTCAGAGATTTGAGGCAAATGGAGATTTTTAAACAGTTACAGAGTTTAATGGCTGTGATAAGAGAAAACTGAGGATGGATTAACAACATTGTAGTTACGCCACAATACTAACCAAACTGACAGAGTGAAAAGGAAGCCTGTACAGAATAAAAAATATTCCAAAACATGCATCCTATTTGCAATTAGGTACGACAGTAATACTGCAAAAAATGTGTCAAAGCAATTAACTTTTTGTACTGAATACAAAGTGTTATATTTGGGGCAAATCTACAACACTGAGAACCACTTCATATTTCAAGCATGGTGGTGGCTGCATCATGTTATAGGTATACTTGTCATGAGCAAGGACTAGGGAGTTTTTTGGGATAAAAATAAACAATAGAGCTTAGCACCAGCAAAATCCTAGAGGAAAACTTGGTTCAGTCTGCTTTCGAACAGACACTGGGAGACAAATTCACCTTTCAGCAAGACAATTACCTAAAACACAAGGCCAAATATACACTTGAGTTGCTTACCAAGACGACATTGAATGTTCCTGAGTGGCCTATTTACAGTTTTAACTTTGAAAATGTATGGCAAGACATGAAAATGACTGTCTAGCAATGATCAACAACCAACTTGACAGAGCTTGAAAAATGTTACAAAGAATAAATGGGCAAATATTGTACAATCCAGGTATGCAAAGCTCTTAGAGACCCAAAAACACTCACAGCTGTAATCGCTGCCAAAGATGATTCTAACATGTACTGACTCAGGAGGTTGAATACTTATCTAATCAAGATACAGTATATTAGTGTTTAATTTTTCCATATAAAACAAATCATCTTTGAATTTTTCTTCCACTGACATTACAGAGTATTGTGTGTGGATCATTGACAAAAAAAACCAATTCAATCCATTTGAATCCCACAATGTAACATAGCAAAATGTGTAAAAAGTGTGAATACTTTCTGAAGGTACTGTACATTTATTTACTCAATACACATGAAAGGTTTGGACACACCTACTCATTCAAGGAAGGATTTTTATTTATTTGTACTATTTTCTAGATTGTAGAATAATAGTGAAAGCATCAAAACTATGAAATAACACATATGGAGTCATGTAGTAACCAAAAAAAAGTGTTGAACAAATCAAAATATATTTTATATTTGAGATTCTTCAAGGAAGCCACCCTTTGCCTTGATGACAGTTTTGCACACTCTTGGCATTCTCTCAACTAGCTTCATGAGGTAGACACCTGGAATGAATTTCAATTAACAGGTGTGCCTTGTTAAAAAGTTACATTTGTGGAATTTCTTTCCTTCTTAATGTGTTTGAGCCAATCACTTGTGTTGTGAAAGGGGTGGTATACAGAAGATAGCCCTATTTGGTAAAATACCAAAGTCCATATTATGGCAAGAACAGCTCAAATAAGCAAAGGGAAACGACAGTCCATCATCACTTTAACTTCTCTAGGATAGTGGGCAGCATTTTCACGTTTGGATGAAAAGCATACCCAAATTCAACTGCCAGCTACTCATCCCCAGAAGATAAGATATGCATATTGTTAGTAGATTTGGATAGACAACATTCTGAAGTTTCTAAAACTGTTTGAATCATGTCTGTGAGTATAACAAAACTTATTTAGCAGGCGAAACCCCGAGGACAAACCATTCAGATTCTTTTTTTTTTGAGGTCACTCTCTTTTCAATGGGTTTTCATTGGGAATACAGATTTCTAATTGACCTTCTTGCAGTTCCTACCGCTTCCACTGGATGTCAACAGTCTTTAGAAATTGGTTGAGGGTTTTTCCTTTGTGTAATGAAGAAGTACGGCCATTTTGAATCAGGGTCACTTGTTGTGTCCTGTTTGTTAGAGGCGCATGACCAGAAGGCTAGCTACAGTTTGTTTTAATCCTGTATTGAACACAGATCATCCCGTCTTCAATTTTATCGATTATTTACGTTAAAAAATACCTAAAGTTGTATTACAAAAGTAGTTTGAAATGTTTTGGCAAAGTTTACAGGTAACTTTTGAGATATTTTGTAGTCACGTTTCACAAGTTGGAACCAGTGTTTTTCTGGATCAAACGCGCCAAATAAATGGATATTTTGGATATATATGACGGAATTAATCGAACAAAAGGACCATTTGTGATGTTTATATTGGAGTGCCAACAACAGAAGCTCGTCAACGGTAAGGCATGAATTATATTTTTATTTCTGCGTTTTGTGTCGCGCCTGCAGGGTTGAAATATGCTTCTCTCTCTGTTTACTATGGTGCTATCCTCAGATAATAGCATCGTTTGCTTTCGCCGAAAAGCCTATTTGAATTCTGACATGTTGGCTGGATTCACAACCAGTTTAGCTTTAATTTGTTATCTTTCATGTGTGATTTAATGAACGTTTGATTTTTATAGTAATTTATTTGAATATGGCGCTCTGCATTTTCTCTGGCTTTTGGCCAAGTGAGACAGTAGCGTCCCGCCTAAACTCAGATTTTTGTATATAAATATGAACTTTACCGAACAAAACATACATGTATTGTGTAACATGAAGTCCTATGAGTGTCATCTGATGAAGATCATCAAAGGTTAGTAATTAATTCTATCTCTATTTCTGCTTTTTGTTACTCCTCTCTTTGGCTGGAAAAATGGCTGTGTTTTTCTGTGGCTATGTAGTGACCTAACAATCATTTGGTGTGCTTTCGCCGTAAATCCTTTTTGAAATCAGACATGTTGGCTGGATTCACAACAAGTGTAGTTTTAATTTGGTGTCTTTCATGTGTGATTTCATGAAAGTGAGATTTTTATAGTAATTTATTTGAATTTGGCGCTCTGCATTTTTACTGGCTTTTGGCCAAGTGGGACGTTAGCGTCCCACATATCCCAGAGAAGTTAAGACATGAAGGTCAGTCAATATGGAACATTTCAAGAACTTTGAAAGTTTCTTCAAGTACAGTTGCAAAAACCATCAAGCGCTATGATGAAACTGGCTCTCATGAGGACCACCACAGGAAAGGAAGACCCATAGTTACCTCTGCTGCAGAGGATAAGTCCATTAGAGTTAACTGCACCGCAGATTGCAGCCCAAATAAATGTTTTACAGAGTTCAAGTAACATACACATCTCAACATCAACTGTTGAGAGGAGACTGCATGAATCAGGCCTTCATGGTCGAATTGCTGCAAAGAAACCACTACTAAAGGACACCAATAAGAAGAAGAGACATGCTTGGGCCAAGAAACACGAGCAATGGACATTAGACTGGTGGAAATCTGTCCTTTGGTCTGCTAAGTCCAAATTTGAGATTTTTGGTTCCAACCACCGTGTCTTTGCGAGATGCATAGTAGGTGAATGGATCATCTCCGCATGCGTGATTCCCACCATGAAGCATGGAGGAGGAGGTGTGATGTGTGGGGGTGCTTTTCTGGTCACACTGATGGTGATTTATTTAGAATTCAAGGCACACTTAACCAGCATGGCTACCACATCTTAGTGGGGCTATCATTTGTTTTTCAACAGGACAATGACCCAACACACCTCCAGGCAGTGTAAAGGCTATTTGACCAAGAAGGAGAGTGATGGAGGGCTGCATCAGATGACCTGGCCTCCACAAATCACCCGACCTCAAACCAATTGAGATGGTTTGGGATGAAATGGACTGCAGAGTGAAGGAAAAGCATCCAACAGGTGCTCAGCATATGTGGGAACTCCTTCAAGACTGTTGGGAAAGCATTCCAGGTGAAGCTGGTTGAGAGAATGCCAAGAGTGTGCAAAGCTGTCATCAAGGCAAAGGGTGGCTACTTTGAAGAATCTCAAATATTTGTTGTTTAACACTTYTTTGGTTACTACATGATTCCATATGTGTTATTTCATAGTATTGATGTCTTCACTATTATTCTACAATGTAGAAAATAGTCTAAATAAATAAAAACCCTTGAATGAGTAGGTGTGCCAAACTTTTACCTGGTACTGTATATATTTTTATTATCTTTCTCAATAACGTTAATATATTGTCCTATGAAATAATACGTACTCTGGTTCTCCCCCTGAAAGAAAATGTTTTATTTTGCGATCCCACTGCAATTCCATTTGAATAACACTGCTGTAATGGAACCATTTGCCAACTGCCCCTTCTCTATCCACCTCCTCACTGTCCTACTCTGACGCTTCAGCTACAGGAAGACTGATTTGCAGGAAAATCATGGGGGAATCTTGAAACCATTTAATTGAAAACATTGAGTGGGTGTGTGTCTGTGTGGATTTTTGGTTTTATTATCCTTGGCTCAGGGGTTAAGTTTAGGGTTACAATTAGGGTTAGGGGTTAGGGTTAGATTTAGGGGTAAAGGTTAATGGGAGTCAATTGTTTGATCCACACAAGGATAGTAAAACAAACGTGTGTGTGGGCTTGTATACTATCCTCGTGGGTACAGTCCCCACAAGGATAATAAAACAAGGAAAATTATCCCTCATGGGGACATTTCCCAGGTCGCTACAACGACAAAGGCTATTTTAGGTTTAAGGTTAGCATTAGTGTTAGAATTAGGGTTCGGTGTTAGGTTTAGGGGTTAGGATTAAAGTTAGGGAAAATATAATTTTGAATAGAAATCTATTTTAGGTCCCCACAATGACAATAAAACATATGCTGTGTGCGTGTGTGAGAGAGAGTGAGAGGTTTGGGGCATTGAGTGTAGTCTACTCACTGGGCCTCAGCACATGGAGGGAGCAGTGACGGTCCAGCCATTGCAGTGTGGTCTCACACAGCTCCCCTTTGCTTGTGGTGGAGACAGTCCCATTGAAGGACTCAAACAGGGGTTTAATAATGATGCTGAACTAAGGATTGGTGGTCAAGGGTCAAACACACACTATTGAGGGAACAGATCCAAAGTTGCATCCAATTTCAATCTCAGAAGACATATGAACGAACCTCTCTGGCAGAAAGGACCTCAGATGTACTCAGATGGCTCATGGTATACAGTCCTATATTATACTACTTCATTTTCTACAGTCGTAACCTTTCACAAGTCCCCCTGAAACCTTTTCCGACAGTCAAAAATGATAGCTCTTCTTTGCCTATATACAGCATCTAATCTAGCCATCTGACATAAATTAAATACATATTAAAAGTAGCCTGATTGAATCTTATATCATTATGACAAAGTCATGTTAAATGCAAAAGTCATGTTAAATGTCAGTGATAAGGGTAAAAAAGGATACGATCCAAAACTTCCAGTTCTGAAGGGTGCGGCTCTTCACGTACTCATCAAACTTCTCCCGCATGTGGTCGAATCGGTGGCGTGTGATGGGCACACCTGTAGCAGGCAGCTGCTCCTGACACACACTGTGGCACAGCAATAACACACAGATCAGATTACTATGTCATGTATACTCATACTCAAACTGTGTCCTGAACTCGTCTACTCAGATAAGAGAGATAACAGTGAGGCAGTACATACTTTATGGAGGCATTGACCTCCTCAATCTCCTCCCGTAGCCTTTTGGTCTCCTCCTGCATCKGTTGCCTCTCCTGCTGCAGCTTCCTTATGTACTCCACTGTCTTCTGCAGCGTGCCTGCATTACTGATCTGGTATCAAACACAACAAGAATAGGTGGCGATATTGGAAAGGTCATGACACGTCGTCAACTGCTGGAGCATTCAACAATGTGTGGGTATGTATCATTCTTTCATGGCTTTACCATTTCAGACAGAAGATGTGATATATTACCTGTAAAAGAAAATTAAACCATGGGTGCTGTTTACATTTCACATTAGAGAGGTGTTAAACAATGGAAGTGTTAATGAATTTACCTGCAGAAAAAGCATAGAACCATTCACACAGCCCCGATAACTGTATTTGGTTATAGGGCTTTTAATTTACAATGGGTTTTTTACCCCCTACCCCCTTCATATATATGCAAAATCTGGTATAGAAAAGCAGGCATGGTAAATGTGTGGGATTTTGGTCTGTGTATGAAAGGGATACTATATTTGTACCCTGTACCTGAACATAATAGGATGTGCAAACACTATGCTTCTGAACTGATCTTTAAATAAAAGCCATCAAAAGCTAGATCTGGAAGATATTAGTAGGAGGACTCAGTAGACAGATGACAGACAGACATGGCTTTACATTGGACTGGGACTTGAGAGCAGGAATCAGGCTGCACAGCATTTTGAAGCCAATGTTGATGTTAAAGCGCCTCTTCTGTTCAGCAGTGATATGGGTCACCCTACGGCTCTGGAACAGACAGGGAGAGAACAGACACACACATAATCAGAATGATTAGTCTGCAATGCTTCAACGGCAGGCACACAACACTGGACCTGCTTGAAAAAGCTGGAGTCATACACAGACAGAGAATAGTAGGCAGGAGGGTGGGCTGTTGTTACCTGGTTGGACTCGTTCTTGGAAAGGGCAATGCAGCTGCTGTGTGGAGACTGAGGACTGGAGACCTGCTCTGACCCACACAGTGACCCCTGACCTGAGCCACGGTCCTCATGCCCTGGGAGACACAAATTATCCACACTTACCAAAAACCATCATAACAAAGACTGCTACACCAGTGAGCACCAACTCACATTAAAGACAATTCATTCATTTTATGGGAAGCAGATCAGTACTGTAAACATTCCAAAACAATGTGTATGAATGTGTTACCATGCCACATCCTGTATGCACATGTAGAGC
The DNA here is from genome assembly GCF_002910315.2 of Salvelinus sp. IW2-2015. Classification (NCBI taxonomy): domain Eukaryota; kingdom Metazoa; phylum Chordata; class Actinopteri; order Salmoniformes; family Salmonidae; genus Salvelinus; species Salvelinus sp. IW2-2015. The sequence continues at coordinate 23,840,820 of NC_036855.1, read as the reverse complement.
TAATAGATTGATAGCTTAGGTTTGACTGGAGGAAAGCACCCTGTGACACATGACTGAGTTTAGTGTACATACATATAACAAAAAAAGTAAGGGCCTGGCGTATGTCACTCTCACCAGTACTTGTGGAGGGTTCTTGTTTCTTGCGGTTGGAAGAGTAGGTCTCCTCTTTAGGGATAATGAGCTGGGGAGACTTCGGAGTCTGTGGAAGGATGTGAAATCCAGGAGCCTGAGATAGAGGGATGCGAAGAAATAAAACACAAAGTAAATGAAAACGATCTTAATTAAAACAGTTGAATGCAAAGGGGGCGATTCAGAGCAGACCGGGTCTTACCCTTGATAGGCTGGAGGAGCCGATAACCACGCCAGTTGAGGGAACCACATTTGCTTTCAGGGCTTTTGGAGTAACAATCACTGCACTGGTATGCCCTGGGACAGCAAAACATCATCTGTCAGGGCCTTTGACATTAAAACCACAGGGTAAATGCTGACTGTCTCATGTATTTAATGTCTAATATTGAGCCTGGATGTCATTGATGATCTTTGCTAGGATCATTTCGGCTGAATCGCCTACAAACATTGACTAGTTTTCATTTAGTTTTTCATTACAATAGTGACTGACTATATAATGATAGGGGGTAGCACCACCTAGTGGTGAGATCAGACAGCTCTAGTGGAGCAGTAATCCCCCACTTCAATAAATACTATTGTTTCTAATGTGGTCGTTTTTTTCTGGGTAGCACCGGCTAGGCATGTATTAATTCAATATTACATTTGATATTAAATCAATCCACCATTCTTATTCAGCAACAGCTAAACCTTTTGTGATGTGATTAACTCACCTGTTAGGATGAGGTGAGACGAGGAGATGGCAGGAACAATCCTTTGCACACGGCGTGTCTTTTTGTTGGAGCAAGAGGGCTGGATGGGTCTGGGCCGGGCGAAAGTCTGGGGGTGTTGTGGGGTGGCGGCAGGTGAGGGTGCCAGGGGCTGGAGGGGTGGTGGTGGAGGTGCCCGGTTTAGGGAGCTGAAGTCAGAGCCGTGACTGAAGGTGGTGGCAGCATCACTGGGTATAACAGTGGAGGTGGTTGTATGTGTGATGACAGATGAGGGCGGGGAACCGTCCAGGCTTGTGGCATCGTCTAGGGGTGGGGGGGCTACTAGTGTTGGGGTGGCAGCACCCTGGCAGGGCTGGGTGTGCCGCACTGTGGGAAGGGCTGAGTGTTGCATGAGGGAGGAGCCTCCAGCATGAGCACTAGAGGGCACCGGCCCAGAGAACAGAGGCATGTAGTTCTGTACGTAAGAGGGGCTTCCACTGGTCCCACTGGTTTGATTGGACATGAGGGAGGAGATAGTCAGGGGGGCTGGGGAGGCGATGAGTCTGTGGTCATGACTGGCGGACAGGAGGTCAGCTGAGAGGTGCATGGAGGAGAGAAGCTGGCCCTATCAAGTCACAAGGACAAGAGCAAAGATAGCACATTTATAATGTTATCAGCTAGTAAGATGTTGTGAAAACATCTAAGAATAAAAGGCAGGTGTGTTAGGTCTGGGGGTGTGTTTGGGTTGAGGTTCACAGGGACCGGGCCAAGGGTTGGGGTTTACCTGGGATTGAGAGCTGCTGCTGTGTAGAGGAGTGGCAGATGAGGCAGTGAGGGAAGCAGAGGGGAAGATGGGCTGACGGAGGCTGTGAAATAAGTCTGGAAGAAGAGTCTCTAGGTTAGTTAGAATTAGTATAACATTCACTCTACCCTCATAAGTGTTAGGATATGCCACCTGCTGTATTACACTTACCGTATGAGAGTAACATGGTGCTCCAGGGACCTGTTAAAGAGTTGGTGCACTGTGCAAGTGACATTATTTAGAGTTTGTCGTTGTGGCAGAGTGCATTGTCATTACCTTGTAATTGCTCATAGGAGTCCATGAAGTCCAGGTTGGGCTGTAGGGGGATGAGTCCAGGCTGGATCATGTCTGCGTTCCCTGCATGAGCTATGGGAAACATGGATGGGGTGTGAATAAAAAACAGACTTTTCCTATAGATCTGGTTGGAGGAAGGTTTGGGTGGATCTGAGTAAATAGAAAAAGGCTTGGTGTATGGCAGTGCTATTCAACTGTCGGCCCGCGGGCCAGATCAGGCCCGTTTATCAATTTAGAATGGCCCTTTGATCAATTCTGAACATTAATAAAAAGAACAGCCAAAACAATCCCCCCAAAATCCAATGTTAAGTGCCAAAAGGAGCCCTCGTTCAATATTCTCCAATGGGACAATCTGTTTTCCTGTAGTCCCAACCATTAAGTGCTGTCAGTCAATATCACCCAACATACAAGTTCCAGCAAATCAGAGCTGCTAACAGGGGTACAGGGTCTGTTTTCCCGCCTATTGGCTCTTTCACCGCAGATGAGATCACTACACTGCCTGATACAGCAGAGCGTGATTTGAGTTTAAAAAACATCAGACTCAGATGTGGCTATCATAACCTTTATCCGATCAACATCTAGCCTGCAACATCGCTTGTTTCGTAGTCTGCTGAGCTTCATGATCTACTTTACATACATTTTACCACATTTTGTTGTGTTACAGACTACATTTTAAAATGGAGAAAATGTAGATTTTGTGTCACTGATCTACACACAAAACCCCATAATGTCAAACTGGAATTATGTTTTTAGAAATGTTTACAAATTAATAAAACATTTACAGCTGAAATGTCTCGAGTCAATACGTATTCAATCCTTTTGTTATGGTAAGCCTAAATAGGTTCAGGAGTAAAAATGAGCATAACCACCCTGCAGGCCAGAAGCATACCACCCTGCATCCCACTGCAAGCTTGCCTCTGAAGATAAGCAGGGTTGGTTCTGGTTGGTCCCTGCGTGGAAGACCAGATGCTGCTAGCAGTGGTGTTGGAGGGCCAGTAGGAGGCACTCTTCTCTGGTCTAAAAAAATATCCCAATGCCCCAGGGCAGTGATTGGGGACATTGCCCTGTTTAGGGCATCATCTCTCAGATTGAATGTTTAACATGTGTCCTGACTCTCTGTGGTCACTAAAGATCCCATTGCAATTATTGTAAGAGTAGGCGTGTTAACCCCGGTGTCCTAGATAAATTCCCAATCTGACCATCATGGCCAACTAATTATCCCCAGCTTCCAATTGGCTTATTCATCCCCCTCCTCTCCCCTGTAATTATTCCCCAGGTCGTTGCTTTAAATGAGAATGTGTTCAGTCAACTTCCCTGGTAAAAATATAGAACAATAAATTGCATGGACTCCGTGTTCAATAATGGTGTTTAACGTGATTTTTAAATTACTACCCCATCTCTGTACCCCACACACACACACACAATTATCTGTAACGTCCCTCGGTCGAGCAGTGAATTTCAAACACAGATTCAACAAAGATCAGGTAGGTTTTCCAATGCCTCGCAAAGAAAGACCACCTATTGGTAGATAGGTAAATAAATAAAAAAGACATTGAATATCCCTTTGAGCATAGTGCAGTTATGAATTTAACACTTTGGATGGTGTATCAATACACCCAGTGACTACAGATACAGGCGCCTTTCCTAAATCAGTTGCTGGAGAGGAAGGAAACAGCTCAGGGATTTCACCATGAGGCCAATGGTGATTTTAAAACAGTTAGGGTTTAATGGCTGTAATAGGAGATGACTGAGGATGGATCAACAATATTGTAGTTACTCCACAATACTATCATAAATGACAATGAAAAGAAGGAAGCCTGTACAGAATGCAAATATTCCAAAACATGCATCCTGTTTGCAATAAGGCACTAAAGTAACACAGCAAAAAAAATAGATTTTTGTTCTGAATACAAGTGTTACGTTTGGGGCAAATCCAACACAACACATCACTGAGTGCCACTATTAATATTTTCAAGAATGGTGGTGGCTGCATCATGTTTTGGGTATGCTTGTCATCGGCAAGGACTAGGGAGTAAAAAAACAACAACAAAAACAGAATAGAGCTAAGCACAAGCAACATTCTAGAGGAAAACTTGGTTCAGTCTGCTTTCAAACAGACAAATTTACCTTTCAGCAGAACAATTACCTAAAGCACAAGGCCAAATCTACACTTGAGTTGCTTACCAAGATGACATTGAATGTTGCTGAGTGGCCTAGATACAGTTTTTTTTATTACTTAAATCGACTTGAACATCTATGGCAAGACTTCAACCAACTTGACAGAGCTTGACACATTTTTTAAAGAATGGGAAAATATTTTACAATCCAGACAGATAGACTTACCCAGAAAGACTCACAGCTGTAATCGCTGCCAAAGGTGATTCTAACATGTATTGACTCAGGGGGGTGAATACTTGTTTTATTTTCCATTAATACAAAAAAATAAAAAATATAATCTACTTTGACAGAGTATTTTATGTAAACTTTTGACAAAAACATTATTTTAATTTAATAATAATTCATTTAAATCCCACTCCGTAATTTAAAAAAATGAAAATGTCAAAGGGGTGTGAATACTTTCTGAATGCACTGTATCTAGACAAAATATGCATATCAGATGTTTGTTTTTTTGTGACATCTTCAATCAATTAAATTGACTTAATTTGGGACTACAGGGGAGGGATAAAACATTTAGTGACATGATTGAAAAACCAAATTATTTTCAAAACAAATGTGTTATTTCCCCACTGTAAATAACCTTCTTCAAATCTGGCCCCTGTAAGAATATAGTTGATAAGCCCTGGTGTATGGAATGGGATGTTGGCGGCGGGCCCTCACCTATTTCCCTGGGATTGGGCCAGGCCATGGGCTGGTGGGAGGCCAGCGTGGAGAAGAGTGTGTCAGAAAACTCTGACATCAGCACGTCCATGTCAAAGAGTGGGTCCATCTCCATGGGGACGGGTGACTCACGGCTCTTGCGAGCAATGCGGCGCCCAGCCATTTCCTCATCCTGATAAAGGGACACACGGAAGGTGTCTGGAAAGACCTCCCCAAACAGCGAAAACTGTTCTTCCGGCCCCTTGGGGTGTTCAAAATGCAACAAGCCAGCCAGTCAGTTACACAAAAAAACATGCAGTGCACATATTATACAGCATAGTCACACAACTAATCTACTTAACATAGTAAGATAAAACAATTATGAAACATGCACATCGCATACTCAAATTGATTCCAATCAGTCTTTCTGATGAGACATCAGAAAGACTGATTGGAATAATTATGCACCAAGCGGTGTTTGTTTGCACAATTGAAGTAGGCTCACTATACTCCCCTACGTATTTATTTGGACAGTGAAGCTGAAACTTTTAATTTGACTCTATACTCCAGCATTTTGGATTTGAGATCCAATGTTTCATATGATGTGACAGTACCTTTTATTTGAGGGCATGCTCATATATATTCTGTTTTTCCGTTTAGAAATGAAAGCACTTTATGTCTCTAGTGCCCGCTTTTGAAGGCGTCATAAGTATTTGGAGAAATTCACTTTTGTATTAAAGTAGTCAAAAGTTCAGTATTTGGTCCCATATTTCTAGCACGCATGACTACATCAAGCTTCTGACTCAACAAACTTGGATGCATTTGCAGTTTGTTTACGCTGTGTTTCAGATTATGTTGTGCTCAATAGAAATGAATGGTAAATAATGTAGTGTCATTTTTGAGTCACTTTTATTGGAAATAAGAATAGAATATGATTCTGAACACTTATACATTAATGTGCATGCTACATTGATTACAGGTAATCATGAATGAATCGTGAATAACGATGAGATAGAAAGTTACAGAGGCATAAATAGCATACTCCCTCCAAAAAATGCTAACCTCCCCGGTTATTGGTACTGGTGAGCGGTTAGCATGTCTTGGGGGTATGATCTTCGTGCCTAACTCATTCACGATTCATTCCAGATCTTCTGAAATCATGGTAGTATCCACATGAATGTAGAAGTGTTCAGAAACATATTATAATCTTCTTTATAATAAAAGAGTACAAAATTACACAATACATTATTTACCATTAATTTATATTGGGCACAACATAATCTAATTTACAACTAACACAAACTGCAAATGCATCCAACAAATGTGTAGAGTCACAAGCTGGATGTAGTCATTGCGTGCTAGGAATATGGGACCAAATACTAAACTTTGACTATTTTAATACACATAAGTGAATTTGCCCAAATACTATTGACACTTTCAAATGGGAGAACTAGATGCATAAAGTGCTTACATTTCTAAACGGTAAAACAGATATGTATGAAAATACCCTCAAATAAAAGGTGACATTCTGTAGTGTTCCCTGATATGAAAAAGTTGATCTCAAATCCAAAATGCTGAAGTATAGAGACAAATTAAAAGTTTTAACTTCACTGTCCAAATAAATACGTAGGAGAGTGAGTGTATGTGTACTCAAAACAGCATTAGAACATAACCTACAACTTTAATGAATTCATTCTGTGACATTAATAACCTATTATTTTCCATTTTCACATTAGATTTCAGATGTTGGGATTATTTGGGTGTTAACCTTATTTTCCCTCACACTACTTTGCTATTACCAAATTTGAATAGAGGCAGCACCACACACAAGAACGCTTAGAATGCATACCTTGAGAAGGCTTGATAGATCATCATCCTTGTGCTTCTGTAACTGTGACAAATTGGAAAATCAATGTTAATTGGCAGATTCATATATTGAATGAATAACATGATATTCAACTGGTTGCCTCACGAGCCAGTTAAAGCAACTGACAAGAACCTAAAATAGGCATACTGCTGCTTAGTCTTAAACACGAGTCAACTTTGTTTTATTGCGACATAGCGGTACTTTTTAAATGTTTTTATTTTTCATTTTACCCCTTTTTCGTGATATCCAATTGGTAGTTACAGTCTTGTCCCATCGCTGCAACTTCCCTACGGACTCGGGAGAGGCGAAGGTCAAGAGCCATGCGTCCCCCGAAACATGACCCTGTCAAGCCGCACTGCTTCTTGACACACTGCTCGCTTAACCCGGAAGCCAGCAGCACCAATGTGTCAAAGGAAACACTGTCCAGCTGACGGCCAAAGTCAGCTTGCAGGCGTCCGGCCCGCCACAAGGAGTCGCTAGAGATGGGACAAGGAAATCCCGGCCAGCTAAACCCTCCCCTAACCCGAATGACGCTGGGCCAAATGTGTCTCCCGGTCACGGCCAACTGTGACACAGCCCGGGATCGAACCCGGGTCTGTAGTGATGCCTCAAGCACTGCAGCCTTAGACCGCTCCGCCACTCAAGAGGCCTAACATTGCGGTACTTTAATCTAAACACAGAAAAGGCACCATTTCAGGAAATAACTAAATCCATTACTCTACCCGTTTCTTGAAATATGTCCTCCACTTGTGATACTCTCGAATTACAATTTCAATTCTTCTTTTCCAATATTTCCCCTCTGTGGCTATTGCCTACAGAAGATAGAGGGGGAGGGAGAAAAGAATGTGGGAAGAGGTTGACAGAAAAGTGGTAAGCAGTAAGGAGGGGTGAGAGACATGGGTGGGAGTGGAACAGAGGAGGAATTTTTTTAAATATAATTGATAATGAAGAGTAACATGCGAAGGAGCCAAAACGATACGTATGGGATAAAAAAGTGATCAGAGAGAAGAGTCTGGTTATTAGGGTGAAGCAGCGGTATGGTAGTGTTGCCTATATAGCCAGCAATCCACATCCCTTCCTTACCTCTGCCGAACGATGGTCCTCCATGTCCACGGTCCCATCCAGAGGAGTAACAAAATGGCAGACAGGGTTCTCTCGCTTCTCCACATCTGTAGAGTAGAACACATGCAAGAGCTACCAGTTGAGTGAAAATAACACACCACTTCACTAAGCAGATATCAATTTACCCAGATTGATTAAATATGATTTGTACACATTAACTGTAGACTATACTTCTCAATCAGAAGGTGATTCAAGTGCCGTTCAGTGGCTCTCCAAACCCAACCCTGGATACCCCTGCACAAGCGTTAATCCCATACTTCTTTCAGCCAAGTTAAACCTGGTTGTTACTTCGTTACAACAGTGGGGTTACTGTTTTTAGTGAGAGACAGAGTAGAGTATGAAGCCATGTGTGGAGCTCTTACATTGCATGTACCAGGCCCTCCAGATAGCATTGTTGAGCCGGATCTTGTCTCTCCACAGCAACTTCAGTCCTTTGAAGTTCTTCCATTTTGGCGACACCAACTTGCCGCTGAAAAGGCAGAAGATAACACAAGCATCTAAAAGACCTACTCAAGTGGGAAAGGTGCAGGTTGGCAAAATCAAGAGGTAATGTTAACAGTGGAGTTAGAGGTTTTCATAGAACAAATATGGATGTCACCCCTGATTTCAGACAGCTCGACCTTCCCTTTATCCTAAGTGTAGGCAGGCTGCCTTGACAGTAGACACACTCCATGACTCCAACTCTGAAAAGGCCAACATAACACATGCATCCATAGGGACTAAGTAGGCCACCGTTGACACTGGAGACTACACAAAACACAACAGTGAGAGGCAGAGAGCATAGGTGAGGCAAAGACAAGGCAGTGGAGGTTTTAGCATGTTCTATCAATCATGAACAACTTCATGTTCTATTTCACACCGAGGCTTGGTGGTAATCGAGGGGGAGTGTTGGAAAGATTTTTCGCATTGAGAGAGGAACTGCCGTCATTGACAATGGATGTAAAACAAATAAAAAAGGATTAAAATTTAAAAAAAGACTTGGTTGACTTTCTGTGTAATGAAAAGAAAATGTGTCTCCTTGTCTATGTAACTGACATATTTGGGAAACTGAATGAACTGAACGCAAGCACGCATGCAGGGGAAATACAAAAACATTATACAGATGAGTGACAATCAGTGGATTCAGAGGAAATAATTCTTATTGGAGAGTCTTTCAAAAGTGAACCATGCCCCCTTCCCTTGGCGGTGCATGTATCTAACAGAAAAATATAACACAATTGTATTTGTCACATGCGCCGAATACAACCTTACCGTGAAATGCTAACTTACAAGCCATTAACCAACAATGCAGTTAAGAAAAATAAGAGTTAGGAAAATATTACCTAAATTAAAAAAGTAACACAAAATAATAATGACGAAGCTATATACAAGGGGTTCAGGTTAAGTCGAGGTAATATATACATGTAGGTAGGGGTAAAGTGACTATGCATTGATAATGAACAGCGAGGAGCAGCAGCGTAAAAACAGGGGGGGGTCAATGCAAATAGTCGGGTAGCCATTTGATTAACAGTTCAGCAGTCTTATGGCTTGGAGGTAGAAACTGTTAAGCAGTCTTTTGGACATAGACTTGGTGCTCTGGTACCGCTTGCCGTGTCTATGCCTAGGGTGGCTGGAGTCTTTAACAATTGTTAGGGCCTTCCTCTGACAGTGCCAGGTTTAGAGGTCCTGGATGGCAGGAAGCTTGGCCCCAGTGATGTACTGGGCCGTACGCACTACCCTCTGTGGTGCCTTCCGGTCGGATGCCGAGCAGTTGCCATACCAGGAGGTGACGCAACCAGTCAGGATGCTCTCAATGGTGCAGGTGTAGAACTTTTTGAAGATCTGAGGACCTATGCCAAATCTTTTCAGTCTCCTGAGGCAGAATAGGCCTTGTCGTGCCCTTTTCACAAATGTCTTGGTGTGTTTGGACCATGATAGTTTGTTGGTGATGTGGACACCAAGGAACTTAATAAAGCTCTCGACCTGCTCCACTACAGCCCCATCGATGAGAACGGGGGTGTGCTCAGCCCTCCTTTTCATGTAGTCCATGATCAGCTCCTTTGTCTTGATCATGTTGAGGGAGAGGTTGTTGTCCTGGCACCACAATGCCAGGCCTCTGACCACCTCCCTATAGGCTGTCTCATCGTTGTATGTGATCAGGCCTACCACCGTTGTGTCGTCGGCAAATTTATTGATGGTGTTGGAGTCGTGCTTGACCACGCAGTAGTGGGTGACCAAGGAGTACAGGAGGGGACTAAGCACACACCCCAGAGGGGCCCCCGTGTTGAGGACCAGCGTGGCGGATGTGTTGTTGCCTACCCTTACCACCTGGGGGCTGCCCGTCAGGAAGTCCAGGATCCAGTTGCAGAGGGAGGTGTTTAGTCCCAGGGTCCTTGGCTTAGTGAGGAGCTTTGAGGGCACTATGGTGTTGAACACCGTGCTGTAGTCAATGAACAGCATTCTCACGTAGGTGTTCCTTTTGTCCAGGTGGGAAAGGGCAGTGTGGAGAGCAATAGAGGTTGCTTCATCTGTGGATCTGTTGGGGCGGTATGCGAATTGGAATGGTTCTAGGATTTCTGGGATTATGGTGTTGATGTGAGCCATGACCAGCCATTCAAAGCACTTCATGGCTACAGATGTGAGTGCTACATGTCGGTAGTCATTTAGGCAGGTTACCTTGGTGTTCTTGGGCACAGGGACTAGGGTGCTCTGCTTAAAACATGTAGGTATTACAGACTCAGTCAGAGACAGGTTGAAAATGTCAGTGAAGACACTTGCCAGTTGGTCAGAGCATGCTCTGAGTACAGTATCAGTAAGTGTCCCACACGAGTGATGACTGCTCACCTCCATCGATTAGAAGAACACTTTGGGACCTACTTCCCAATCCGTTTGACTGTGATCCTGGCTCAGTTGATGTGCCAGTAAGTAAAATCTAACAGCTGATTGAGCTGTCATGTGACCGAATGGTGCAGATAACGTATTTGGCTATTTCAGCCACACCCGTTGGTGACAGGTTTATAAAATTGAGCACTCAGCCATGCAATCTCCATAGACAAACATTGGCAGTGGAATGGCCTTGTTGAAAATCACTGAGCTCTTCAGCGTGGCACCGTCATAGGATGCCACCTTTCCAAACAGTCAGTTTGTCAAATTTCTGCCCTGCTAGAGCTGCCCCGGTCAACTGTAAGTGCTGTTATTGTGAAGTGGAAACGTCTAGGAGCAACAACGGCTCAACCGCGAAGTGGTAGGGAACACAAGCTCATAGAACAGGAACCACCAAGTGCTGAAGCACGTAGCGAGTAAAAATAATCTGTCCTCGGTTGCAACAATCACTACAGAGTTCCAAACTATCTCTAGAAGCAACGTCAGCACAATAACTGTTGGTCGGGAGCTTCATGAAATGGGTTTCCATGGCCAAGCAGCCATACACAAGCCTAAGAACACCATGCGCAATGCCAAACATCGGCTGGAATGGTGTAAAGCTCGACGCCATTGGACTTTGGAGCAGTGGAAACACGTTCTCTGGAGTGATGAATCACGCATCACCATCTGGCAGTGCGACGGAAGAATCTGGGTTTGGCGGATGCATAGTGCCAACTGTAAAGTTTGGTGGATGAGGAATAATGGTCTGGGACTGTTTTTCAAGGTTCGGGCTATGCCCCTTAGTTCCAGTGAAGGGAAATCTTAACGGTACAGCATACAATGACATTCAGGATGATTCTGTGCTTCCAATTTTGTGGCAGCAGTTTGGGGAAAGCTCTTTCCTGTTTCAGCATGACAATGCCCCCATGCACAAAGCGAGGTCCATACAGAAATGGTTTCTCGAGATCGGTGTGGAAGAACATGACTGGCCTGCACAGAGCCATGATCTCAAACCCATTGAACACCTTTTGGATGAATTGGAAAGCTGACTGCGAGCCAGGCCTAATCATCCAACATCAGTGCCCGACCCCACTAATGCTCGTGGCTGAATGGAAGCAAGTCCCTGCAGCAATGTTCCAACATCTAGAGGAAAGCCTTCCTAGAAGTCTGGAGGCTATTATAGCAGCAAAAGGGGGACCAACTCCATATTAATACCAATGATTTTGGAAAGATATGTTCAACGAGGTGTCCACATACTTTTGGTCATGTAGTGTATCTGTAGTGTAGCTGGATTCAGTGCTCTCGTCTGCATTAAAACCAAATATCGATCCAGGTTGGATGTGACAGCAGAGATGAGGTGCGCACTGTCCAAAAACGCACCCTGACTTTGAGAATCTCCAACTCGACATGCATTAAGCACACCCATCTCATTAGTGGTGGTGAGATAATATACATTATGTCAGTAATTTGCAATTGACTGACATAGCCCCACATTAAAAGTAGGCTATGTGATGGTGATTTGAGAAGACAATCAGAAATACTGTTAGAATGTTTTTCAATCAACTGCCATAGCCCCAAATAAAAAAAGTTAACATTGGCTGTTAATTACATGTTTCTCACTTGGTTGGGGTCGCAAGCATTTTTCACTATCAACATAAAAAAATGATGTAACCTTTATTTACTAGGCAAGTCAATTAAGAGCAAATTCTTATTCACAATGACAGCCTACACCGGTCAAACCCGGACGACGCTGGGCCAATTGTGCACCACCCTATGGGTCGTGCCCAAAAAGGTTTTGGAATCCCTGGCCTAGTATAATCTGTTTACTATAACTAAAAGTGCAGTTCATGGGGCTGAGTCAAACATAGGAAGACAGAGGCTGTCAACAGGACAAGAAAAAAACAGGAACAACGGGTCATTCATATGTGTAGGACTAACAGGTTGCGCCACAACCATGTCTGTAGGGGGAACATCCATTGCTAATTCCAGTGTTTAGTTGGTCGCTCTACACAGATGGGTTGCCTCACACAACGCTCCAGCTTACACTTCTGTAGAAGTTCCGGTTTCAGTTGGGACAGAGAGGATGAGTCAGAAATGGACGAGCGTCACCGGTGACGTCACTGCCATATCCGCTTGTTGCCCTATTTAAACATGAGCACAATTCCTGCCCGGGAACTATCTTTCCCCTTTTGAACTTTCCATGAGATTCTGGGGGAAAATGCAATGTTGGGTTGACATTAAAGGTTGCCCAATGGCCCGGGGCAGGTAAACTGTGGATGCCCGGTAGGGAAAGGTACAATATTGTCACAAAGACAACCTTTATTTACCATTGATTCTAGTGTTCCATTTGTTTAAAACAACAAAAAATAAACCAAGGCCAAGTGATCCCAGTTCTTTCCCCTACATTCTCTCTACCCTCCATGCCTCACTCAATTCTGATCAGACCACTCCCTCTAGTCTATTCACACGCATGCTGCACACAAAAGATCCCATTAGGTCTATAGAAATACTGCTTATAAAACGTATCTAACTGATGGGATACACAAACAAAACTATAGACAAGCTACATTCCTTGCTTAATCACAAATTCAAAGTAGACTTGCGAACCGCTAGTGTGCCACTTGGAATTGGTTACAACAGCCCTACTTCTAGGCAGGTTCCATACTGAAACGTGCAACAAAAACATTGTTTTGGTAAAAGGCAGTGTATTTTTTCCTGAATCATTAGTCTACTTTGTTACATTTTTAACAAAAGCCTGCCCACCAAGTTTAAACTAAACAAATCAAACACAAGGTAAACAAATGTACACCCATGGAATGTGGGTGACGTATGGTTAAATAGGGGAATTTTAGCTTTCTAATGTTGTTAACTGTTTGTCTTAACTCGCAATATTCAGGATAAAACACCCTGTTAAATCGGGAGTAAACGGTGAACAGCGACAATGACTCACTTAGGAGTGTTTTAACGACGCATCGTTCCAACGGCCGAAGACTTAACATGCGTTTGTCAAAACACCATGCAGAGAACGTTTGTTAAATGCGTCGTTGAAGCATGTGTCGATACTGAAAAATAGGCAGCGCTGCTCTCGGATCACCTTTCTACACTGCACTAAAATACACTGCTCCAAAAAATAAAGGGAACACTTAAACAACACAATGTAACTCCAAGTCAATCACACTTCTGTGAAATCAAACTGTCCACTTAGGAAGCAACACTGATTGACAATAAATTTCACATGCTGTTGTGCAAATGGAATAGACAAAAGGTGGAAATTATAAGCAATTAGCAAGACACCCCCAATAAAGGAGTGGTTCTGCAGGTGGTGACCACAGACCACTTCTCAGTTCCTATGVTTCCTGGCTGATGTTTTGGTCACTTTTGAATGCTGGCGGTGCTTTCACTCTAGTGGTAGCATGACACGGAGTCTACAACCCACACAAGTGGCTCAGGTAGTGCAGCTCATCCAGAATGGCACATCAATGCGAGCTGTGGCAAAAAGGTTTGCTGTGTCTTTCCGCGTAGTGTCCAGAGCATGGAGGCGCTACCAGAAGACAGGCCAGTACATCAGGAGACGTGGAGGAGGCCGTAGGAGGGCAACAACCCAGCAGCAGGACCACTACCTCCGCCTTTGTGCAAGAAGTAGCAGAAGGAGCACTGCCAGAGCCCTGCAAAATGACCTCCAGCAGGCCACAAATGTGCATGTGTCAGCATATGGTCTCACAAGGGGTCTGAAGATCTCATCTCGGTACCTAATGGCAGTCAGCCTACCTCTGGCGAGCACATGGAGGGCTGTGCGGCCCCACAAAGAAATGCCACCCCACACCATGACTGACCCACCGCCAAACCGGTCATGCTGGAGGATGTTGCAGGCAGCAGAACGGTCTCCACGGCGTCTCCAGACTCTGTCACGTCTGTCACGTGCTCAGTGTGAACCTGCTTTCATCTGTGAAGAGCACAGGGCGCCAGTGGCGAATTTGCCAATCTTGGTGTTCTCTGGCAAATGCCAAACGTCCTGCACGGTGTTGAGCTGTAAGCACAACCCCCACCTGTGGACGTCGGGCCCTCATACCACCCTCATTGAGTCTGTTTCTGACCGTTTGAGCAGACACATGCACATTTGTGGCCTGCTGGAGGTCATTTTGCAGGGCTCTGGCAGTGCTCCTCCTTGCACAAAGGCGGAGGTAGCGGTCCTGCTGCTGGGTTGTTGCCCTCCTACGGCCTCCTCCACATCTCCTGATGTACTGGCCTGTCTCCTGGTAGCGCCTCCATGGTCTGGACACTACGCTGACAGACACAGCAAACCTTCTTGACACAGCTCGCATTGATGTGCCATCCTGGATGAGCTGCACTACCTGAGCCACTTGTGTGGGTTGTAGACTCCGTCTCATGCTACCACTAGAGTGAAAGCACCGCCAGCATTCAAAAGTGACCAAAACATCAGCCAGGAAGCATAGGAACTGAGAAGTGGTCTGTGGTCACCACCTGCAGAACCACTCCTTTATTGGGGGTGTCTTGCTAATTGCCTATAATTTCCACCTGTTGTCTATTCCATTTGCACAACAGCATGTGAAATCTATTGTCAATCAGTGTTGCTTCCTAAGTGGACAGTTTGATTTCACAGAAGTGTGATTGACTCGGAGTTACATTGTGTTGTTTAAGTGTTCCCTTTATTTTTTTGAGCAGTGTATAAACGCAACATGTGAAGTGTTGGTCCCATGTTTCATTAGCTGAAATAAAAGATTCCAGAAATGTTCCAAATGCACAAAAAGCTTATTTCTCTCAAATTTTGTTTACATCTCTGTTAGTGACAATTTCTTCTTTGCCAAGATATGCCACACCTGTCAGGTGGACAGATTATCAAAAAGCTGATTATACAGCCAGATCATGCCTCCCAAATTGCGCAGTGGTCAAATGCACTGCATCGCAGTTCTTGAGGCATCACTACAGACACGGGTTCGATCCCAGGCTGTGTCACAGCCGGCCATCCAATCACAGCCCACGTGTATGGAGTCGTGTGGGCGAGCAGGTTTGCTGATGTCAATGTTGTGAACAGAGTGCCCCATGGTGGCAGTGGGGTTATGGTATGGGCAAGTATAAGCTACGGACAACAAACACAATTGCATTTTATCTATGGCATTTTGAATGCACAGAGATACGGTGACGAGATCCTGAGGCCCATTTTTGTTAAGGTATCTGTGACCAACAGATGCATATCTGTATTCCCAGTCATGTGAAATCCATTGGTTAATATATTTAAATTGACTGATTTCCTTACATGAACTGTAACGGAGCAAAAAAAAATAGCGTTTATGTTTTTGTTCAGTATATATTAAAATCTTACCTTAACATTAGAATTCTTTCACAATACTGAGAATGGATCAGCTCCTAGAGAGATATTACCACCCATGACTGCAAATATAGGAGGGTTATTCTAATGCTTACCCAATAATAACGCACTAAAATCACAGATTTGGCACATCATTGTGCACATGCTGTTAGGCCTACACATTAAGTATATTGAGGCAAATATTACAGAAAGTAGCCTACAATTAGCCAAATATAAAACTCAATTGATTTAACATGAAATTGATTTAAATGGGATTTAAATATATAGGCCTATATAGCCTATACTGTATTTATCTGAAACGTATTTTTATCCTTTGCTTATTTGTAACAACTGAAAAGACATTGGCAACTTTGTATTTGTAGCCTAGTCAACATCATACTGAAGTTATCGGCGGTCAGAGAGACAAACATCTTGATTCTGTGTTTAGCGGGTATCTTCGTTAGATGCAAAAAACATCTAAACGACACACTTAGCTGGTTCGTATTGCCTCGGAGGCCAGGTTGGGGCTGGTTCTATGAGAGGTCTGAGGCAGTCGGTAAATTACGAGCGTCAAAGTGCAACTTTACTAACAATGGTTTTGGGAAACAGCTTGGAGATTTAACGTAGCTCCTACGAAGGTTCTAAAGATGAACTTCGCCGTAAGATGATTTTGGGAAACCAGGCCCTGTTTCGGTAGCGCGAGTCGCAGCTCAAGTGGCGCTTGCAGTCCATCAATTAGCAAATTACCTCGCAACTCTAGCAAGTGTTTTTCAGTTTAAATTACCCAATGACAATGGGCATAGACTCTATTTACTATGTATTTTGCATAGAAATGGAATTAAAGGTATTTTTTGTCCCCTGACAAGTGAACTGAAACTATCAATGAGTCAAGGATATGTCCTTCCACTTAAGCCAAGTTGATGGGTACAAAGCCACCTGAGCCGGATGCCCGTATCACCCATCCACTTGGCTACATGTCTACAAATGTAGCCACTAGCCACTGCATTGGAGATTCCTGGGGACACCAGGCCTTAAAACCTCTCCATCTATGACAGCCTAGGTGAGGACACTTGTTGCTCCGGACGCCCTACCCAACCCCCCAAGTGAAAGGCAACACTTTGCGGGTGGGTGATTTATTTGTGCCGTGTCAAGCCATTTGAGCAAGTGCCAAGGTCAAGAGTGTACATGAATGTGGTAGACTGGCCCAGTTTAAGTTACTGCAACGGGTCTGTCAACCTTTCTCACTCATAATAGTTGCACATTGGCATTCACTCTTGACCTTGGCACTTCCTCAAATTGCTTGACACGGCACAAATAAATCACCCACCCGCACAGTGTTGCCTTTCACTTGGGGGGTTGGGTAGGAAGTGGGCGTCCGGAGCAACAAGTGTCCTCACATGGGCTGTCATAGATGGAGGACATTTGTAGATTTGAAGAAGCACCCAGCCAATGTGCAACTACTATGAGTGAAAAAGGTTGACAGAATCGTCGTGGTTCCTTAAACTGGGCCAGTCTACCACATTCATGTGCATCTTCAAATGCAGTGTAAGAAAAAAAGAGGAGTGAGTTTGATTTTATGGTGGACTCTTCAGGCGCTGTCCTATTATGTAGCAAAACAGGGTGTACATGGACCGTCTACATTGCAGTACACTTTTGTTGCTCTAAGAGAGAGCCAAAGTGCTAAAGGAATCCAGATTATCGACCAAGTAGTAAAGGGTGTGGTTCACTAGAGATATACTGTCAAGCAGCGCTTACCTGACATCACTGAGGGGTGACCTTAGCTTGATATCACTGAGGGGTGACCTTAGCTTATGAGAATGAAAGCGCAAAAAATGCATTTGATTTAATTGGCTAAGTTTGTATTATGTACCTGCACCATGGCCCTACCACCTACATTTAGTTCAGGTTCTGAACATCTGTCATTGTTCTCTACATCCACTAAACCTAGTCTGCAGTAAAACTAGAGCAAAGGTTGTGGGATGTGCGATGGTGCCAATCCTTGGCAAGCAGAGAGCTTTAAAGGAATGCAATCTCCCTTGCACAGGTGTCATATCATGTGTTGACATGGGTTGAGGGTGTTCCGAGAAGGAGCAACACCGACTTTTATTGCAAAACCCCTGTCAGCAAAGTGGTGCTCAGGCTGTTTGCATTGCCTGGGCGTCTGGTGTCAAGTGACCTCTCCACACTCAGCACATCAAGCATGGCTAAACATCGGGCTGTAAAATCCCAACAATCCAGGGTCCAGCGAAACAGGGTGTGTATATGTCTGTCTGTGTTTGGCACTAGACAAAAAACTGCATCCGAGTGATTCCTTATAAAATGCAGACAAAAAAAGACCATGATTTGGGGGATTTTCACAAAATGTAAACCATAGAATAGTCCTTTGGAGGAAGGATTGTTGACATATTTTACCTTTGTATCCAAAAGCATAATTAAGAAATAATTTCTCAAAGTTAGTATATTTATGACATTTTGCTCTTACCCAGGGCTCCTTTAAAGCGGCAATAAGCATCTTCCCGCCCCCGTTTCTGTAAAAATCTGAGGGATGGAGAAATGTAACCACTCTCAAATGTATAGACAGAGCTATGGATGCAAGGACTGACTATCCAATAATCAAAGTCCTTGTTTAAACCAGGGGTATTCATCTGGTGGTCCGCGGCTCCCTAGGGGTCTGCAAAGGTACTGCAGGGGGTCCACAAAAATCATTTTTATTTCAATGTTTTTATGAATATCGCTAGCAACAGAATAAACATGTTTTATTACATAGGCCTACTTACAGTAGAAAATAGAGGAATATCTTATTTCTCATGATGTCAACTTTATTTCTCAGCTCATAATATTGAGGAAATTACATTAATTGGAGCCAATTGACCCTTCACTATGCTCAGCCTGCCTTGGTTACTGTTTCAAACGAAATCTCCTCACAATGATCTCAAACTGTGTTTCTAATACACATTGAAATTAAAACAGACTACCCCTTGCTAATCAGGAAAGTCTTGTGTATGTTGTGGTGGACTGTCATTACATTTGCTTCACGGGAACCTGGTAAAATTATGTTAGTAGTGTGGCTAGCCACTGAATGGCTCTGAATTCACTGTCAGCGTGCAGTCAAAGCTATAACCACTTTTGGAACTAACTAGTGCTCTCAAATCATATCCTGATGTCAACAGCAGATGGAAACAGCATTCATAACATTTTAGCAAAAGGGAAATGGTGGAGCGATTTCTGCATAGTACATATTTAATAATGAAAAGCTGAAATGTCTTGAGTCAATAATTATTCAACCCCTCTGTTAAGGCAAGCCTAAATAAGTTCAGGAGTAAACATGTGCTTAACAAGTCACATAATAAGTTGCATGGACTCACTGTGTGCAATAAGTGTTTAGCATGATTGTTGAATGACTACCTCCTCTCTGTACCCCAAACAAAAAATTATCTGTAAGGTTGAGGAGCGAATTTCAAACACAGATTCAACCACAAAGCCTATGGAGGTCTTCCAATGCCTCGCAAAGAAGCGCACATATTGGTAGTTGGGTAAAAATAAGCAGACATTGAATGTCCCTTTGAGCATGGTGAAGTTATTTGTAACACTTTGGATGGTGTATCAATACACCCAGTCACTACAAAGATACAGGCGTCCTTCCTAACTCAGTTCCCAGAAAGGAAGAAAACCACTCAGGGATTTCACCATGAGGCAAATGGTGACTTTAAAACAGTTACAGAATTGAATGATAGGAGAAAACTGAGGATGGATCAACAACAATGTGGTTACTCCACAATACTAACCTAAATGATAAGAGTGAAAAGAAGGGAGCCTGTACAGAATAAAAAATATTCAAAAACAGGGATCCTGTTCATTATAAGTCACTAAAGTATAACTGTAAAATATGTGGCAAAGAAATTAACTTTATGTCCTGAATACATGTTTGGGGCAAATCCAACACAACACATCACGGAGTACCACTCTTCATATTTTAAAGCATTGTGGTGGCTGCATCATGCTATGGGTATGCTTGTCATCGGCAAGGACTGGGAGTTTTTATTAAAAATAAAAATAAATGGAATAGAGCTAAGCACAAGCAAAATTCTAGAGGAAAACTTGGTTCAGTCTGCTTTCCAACAGACACATTCACCTTTCAGGAGGACAATAACCTAAAACACAAGGCCAAATCTACACTGGAGTTGCTTACCAAGACGACATTGAATGTTCCTGAGTGGCCTAGTTACAGACTTAAATTGGCTTGAAAATCTATTGCAAGACGTGAAAATGGCTGTCTAGCAATGATCAACAACCAAATTCACAGATCTTGAAGAATTTTTACTTTTTTTAAGTGCAAATATTGTACAATCCAGATGTAAAATATGTTTTCATTTTGTCATTATGGGGTATTATGTGTAGATGTGTGAGAATAAAAATGAATGTAATCCATTTTGAATTCAGGCTGTAAAAAAACAAAAATGTGGAATAAGTCAAGGGGTAGGCATACTTTGTGAAGGCAATGTATAGCCAAGCAGCTGAGCTAACTAGCAAACACTGTAACAGAAGTATAATTTAAATTTCTAAAAATATTCCAACAGGCTCGGCATTTCAGGAATCACATTAAAGTATGTGATGCACATACTTCTTTCAATTTTGTGGGGGGGGGGCTAACGTATAATGGGGGTCCCTGGGCTGCCAGTTTGCCAAGAGGTGGTCCTTGGGCAAGGAAAGGTTTTAAAAAAAAAATTAACACTGTATAGTGTTTGTTTAGATTTATTTGTTTACAAATATTGGAGCAAAACAAGCTTACACTACCGCTCAAAAGTTTGGGGTCACTTAGAAAAAAGCACATTTTTTGTCGATTAAAATAACATCAAATTGATCAGAAATAGTGTAGACATTGTTAATGTTGTAAATGACTACTGTAGCTGGAAACGGCAGATTTTTTATGGAATATCTACATAGGCGTACAGAGGCCCATTATCAGCAAACATCACTCCTGTGTTCCAATGGCACGTTGTGTTAGCTAATCCAAGTGTATAATTTTAAAAGGCTAATTGATCATTAGAAAACCCTTTTGCAATTATGTTAGCACAGCTGAAAACTGTTGTTCTGATTAAATAAGCAATACAACTGTGCCTTCTTACACTAGTTGAATATCTGGAGCATCAGCATTTGTGGCTCAAAATGTCCAGAAACAGAGAACCTTCTTCTGAAACTTGTCAGTCTATTCTTGTTCTGAGAAATGAAGGCGAGAAATTGCATAGAAACTGAATATCTAGTACAACGCTGTGTACTACTCCCTTCACAGAACAGCGCAAACTGGCTCTAACCAGAATAGAAAGAGGAATGGGAGGCCCCGGTGCACAACTGAGCAAGAGGACAAGTACATTAGTTTGAGAAACAGATGCCTCACAAGTCCTCAAGTGGCAGCTTCATTAAATAGTACCCGCAAAACACCAGTCTCAACGTCAACAGTGAAGAGGCGACTCCGGGATGCTGGCCTTCTAGGTGCTGAAATGTGTTCGGTTGTTTGGTTATTAAAAAGGGACAGGCGGCTATTTGAGATTCGACGTTGAATTGAAGTTTTACAGTAAGCTCATGAGGCATTTATAAGTTATATACTGAGTATAGAAAACATTAAGAACACCTACTCTTTCCATGACATAGCTTTCACCTGGTCAGTCTAACGAGGCACTGAGTTTGAAGGTAGGCCTTGAAATACATCCACAGGTACACCTCCAATTGACTCAAATGATGTCAATTAGCCTATCAGAAGCTTCTAAAGCCATGACATCATTTTCTGGAATTTTCCAAGCTGTTTAAAAGGCACAATCAACTTAGTGTATGTAAACTTCTGACACACTGGATATGTGCCACATTAAATTATATGTGAAATAATCGGTCTGTAAACAATTGTTGGAAAAATGACTTGTACACAGTAGACATCCTAACCGACTTGCCAAAAACTATAGTTTGTTTACAAGAAATTTGTGGAGTGGTTGCAAAACGAGTTCCAATGACTCCAACCTAAGTGTATGTAAATTTCCGACATCGAGTGTGCACACATATGTAACCGATGTGAAATGGCTAGCTAGTTAGCGGTGGTGCGCGCTAACAGCGTTTCAATCGGTGACAGCGTTTCAATCGGTGACGTCACTCGCTCTGAGACCTTGAAGTAGTTGTTCCCCTTGCTCTGCAAGGGCCGCGGCTTATGTGGAGCGATGGGTAACGATGCTTCGAGGGTGGCTGTTGTTGATGTGTGCAGAGGGTCCCTGGTTCGAGCCCAGGTAGGGGCGAAGAGAGGGACAGAAGCTATACTGTTACACATACACACACATTTCTATTTATTTCAACTTTATTTAACCAGGTAGGCTAGTTGAGAACAAGTTCTCATTTACAACTGCGACCTAGCCAAGATAAAGCAAAGCAGTGCGACACAAACACCAACACAGAGTTACACATGGAATAAACAAACATACAGTCAATAATACAATAGAAAAAGTATATATACAGTGTGTGCAAATGAGGTAGGATAAGGGATGTAAGGCAATAAATAAGCCATAGTGGCAAAATAATTACAATATAGCAATTAAACACTGGAGTGATAGATGTGCAGAAGATGAGTGTGCAAGTAGAGATACTGGGGTGCAAAGGAGCAAAATAAATAAAATAAATAACAGTATCGGGATGAGGTAGTTGGATGGGCTATTTACAGATGGGCTGTGTACAGGTGCAGTGATCTGTGAGTTACTCTGACAGCTGGTGCTTAAAGCTAGTGAGGGAGATATGAGTCTCCAGCTTCAGTGATTTTTGCAGTTCGTTCCAGTCATTGGCAGCAGAGAACTGGAAGTAAAGGCGGCCAGAGAAAGAATTGGCTTTGGGGGTGACCAGTGAAATATACCTGCTGGAGTGCGTGCTACGAGTTGGTGCTGCTATGGTGACCAGCTGGGCTTTACCTAGCAAAGCCATATAGATGACCTGGAGCCAGTGGGTTTGGCGACGAATATGAAGCAAGGGCCAGCCAACGAGAGCATACAGGTCGCAGTGGTGGGTAGTATATGGGGCTTTGGTGACAAAACGGATGGCACTGTGATAGCAAATTGGATGCAGTCTGAGTGTTGGAGGCTATTTTATTAATGACATCGCCAAAGACAAGGATCGGTAGGATGGTCAGTTTTACAAGGGTATGTTTGGCAGCATGAATGAAGGATGCTTTGATTGCGAAATAGGAAGCCGATTCTAGATTTAATTTTGGATTGGAGATGTTTAATGTGAGTCTGGAAGGAGAGTTTACAGTCTAACCAGACACCTAGGTATTTGTAGTTGTCCACATATTCTAAGTCAGAACCATCCAGAGTAGTGATGCTGGACGGGCGGGCAGGTGCGGGCAGCGATCGGTTGAAGAGCATGCATTTAGTTTTACTTGCATTTAAGAGCAGTTGGAGGTCACAGAAGGAGAGTTGTATGGCATTGAAGCTCGTCTGGAGGTTGGTTAATACAGTGTCCAAAGAAGGGCCAGAAGTAAACAGAATGGTGTCGTCTGCGTAGAGGTGGATCAGAGAATCACCAGCAGCAAGAGCGACATCATTGATGTATACAGAGAAAAGAGTCGACCCGAGGTTGAACCCTGTGGCACCCCCATAGAGACTGCAAGAGGTCCGGACAACAGGCCCTCCGATTTGACACACTGAACTGTCGGAGAAGTAGTTAGTGAACCAGGCGAGGAAGTCATTACAGAAACCAAGGCTGTTGAGTCTGCCGATAAGAATGTGGTGATTGACAGAGACGAATGCCTTGGCCAAGTTGATGAATACAGCTGCACAGTATTGTCTCTTATCGATGGCGGTTATGATATCGTTTAGGACCTTGAGCGTGGCTGAGGTGCACCCATGGCCATCTCGGAAACCAGATTGCATAGCAGAGAAGGTACGGTGGGATTCGAAATGGTCGGTGATCTGTTTGTTAACTTGGCCTTTGAAGACCTTAGAAAGGCAGGGTAGGATAGATATAGGTCTGTAGCAGATTGGGTCTAGAGTGTGTCCCCCGTTGAAGAGGGGGATGACCGCGGCAGCTTTCCAATCTTTGGAAATCTCAGACGATACGAAAGAGAGGTTGAACAGGCTAGTTAATAGAGGTTGCAACAATTTCTGCGGATATTTTTTAGAAAGAGAGGGTCCAGATTGTCTAGCCGGGCTGATTTGTAGGGGTCCCGATTTTGCAGCACTTTCAGAACATCAGCTATCTGGATTTGGGTGAAGGAGAAATGGGGTGGCTTGGGCCAGTTGCTGTGGGGGGGGTGCAAGGCTGTTGACCGGGGTAGGGGTAGCCAGGTGGAAAGCATGGCCAGCCGTAGAAAAATGCTTACTGAAATTCTCAATTATCGCGGATTTATCGGTGGTGACAGTGTTTCCTAGCCTCAGTGCAGTGGGCAGCTGGGAGGAGGTGCTCTTATTCTCCATGGACTTTACAGTGTCCCAGAACTTTTTGGAGTTTGTGGTATAGGATGCAAATTTCTGTTAGGAAAGCAAAGGTTAGCTTTTTCTAACTGCCTATGTATATTGGTTCCTAACTTCCCTGAAAAGTTGCATATCGCGGGGGCTATTTGATGCTAATGCAGAACGCCACAGGATGTTTTTGTGTTGGTCAAGGGCAGTCAGGTCTGGAGTGAACCAAGGGCTATATCTGCTCCTGGTTCTACATTTTTTGAATGGGGCATGCTTATTTAAGATGGTGAGGAAAGCACTTTTAAAGAATAACCAGGCATCCTCTAATGACGGGATGAGGTTAATATCCTTCCAGGATACCCGGGGCAGGTCGATTAGAAAGGCCTACTCGCTGAAGTGTTTTAGGGAGCGCTTGACAGAGATTAAGGGTGGTCGTTTGACCGCAGACCCATTACGGACGCAGGCAATGATGCAGTGATCGCTGAGATCCTGGTTGAAGACAGCAGAGGTATATTTGGAGGGCAGGTTGGTTAGGATGATATCTAGGAGGGTGCCTGTGTTTACGGATTTGGGGTTGTACCTGGTATGTTTATTGATAATTTGTGTGAGAGATTGAGGGCATCAAGTTTAGATTGTAGGATGGCCGGGGTGTTAAGCATGTCCCAGTTTAGGTCACCTAACAGCACAAGCTCTGAAGCTAGATGGGGGGCAATCAATTCACATATGGTGTCCAGGGCACAGCTTGGGGCAGAAGGTGGTCTATAGCAAGCGGCAATGGTGAGAGACTTGTTTCTGGAAAGGTGCATTTTTAAAAGTAGAAGCTCAAATTGTTTGGGCACAGACCTGGATAGTAAGACATTACTCTGCAGGCTAACTCCGCCCCCTTTGGCAGTTCTATCTTGTCGGGAATTGTTTATAGTTAGGGATGGAAATTTCAGGGTTTTTGGTGGTCTTCCTAAACCAGGAGTCAGACACGGCTAGGACATCCGGGTTGGCAGAGTGTGCTAAAGCAGTGAATAAAACAAACTTAGGGAGGAGGCTTCTGATGTTAACATGCATGAAACCAAGGCTTTTACGGTTACAGAAGTCAACAAATGAGAGTGCCTGGGGAATGGGAGCGGAGCTAGGCACAGCAGGGCCTGGATTAACCTCTACATCACCAGAGGAACAGAGGAGTAGGATAAGAGTACGGCTAAAGGCTATAAGAACTGGTCGTCTAGTACGTTTGGAACAGAGAGTAAAAGGTGCAGGTTTCTGGGCATGGTAGAATAGATTCAAGGCATAATGTACAGACAAAGGTATGGTAGGATGTGAATACAGTGGAGGTAAACCTATGCATTGAGTGACGATGAGAGAGATATTGTCTCTAGAAACATAATTTAAACCAGGTGAGGTCACCGCATGTGTGGGAGGTGGAACTAAAGGGTTAACTAACGTATATTGAGCAGGGCTTGAGGCTCTACAGTGAAATAAGGCAATAATTACTAACCAAAACAGCAATGGACAAGGCATATTGACATTAGGGAGAGCATGCGTAGCCGAGTGATTATAGGGATCCAGTGAGTAGCACGGCGGGCCGGAGACACGGCGATTCAGACAGCTAGCGGGCCGGGGCTAGCAAGCTAGCAGAAGGGCCTTAGAGTGACGTCGCAACGGAACAAGTCTGTTGTAGCCCCCTCGTGCTGTTACGTCGGCAGACCAGTCGTCATGGATCAGCAGGGCTCCGTGTGGTAAAAGGGTCCGATTTGCTCTGGTTTGAGTCATGCTGTGCAGACTGGCGAGAGTTATCCGGGCTAAAGGTAGCTGATGACCGCTAGCAGACTACTAGCTAGTTAGCTGGCTAGCTTTTGTTGGGGGTTCCAGTACAAAAGTAAAGAAAATAGCAGATCCATACCACATTGAGTGAGGAGGATTGCAGGAGAGTATGTTGAAGTTGAGGTTAAGAAAAATATTTTTTAAATATACGTGTAGAAAAAAAGATATATACACGGGACACGACTGCTACGCCATCTTGGATTAGACACACACGTGTATAGTTGAACATAATATACTCTACAGGCATATCAAACTTTCAGAGTGGGATCTCTGCTAGTTTGAAAATTATGGCCGCAAATGTTCCATTATATTAACCAGATACTTCATTGGCCGCTTTAACAATGAAAATAAATGTCTTAAAAAAATGGAAGGTAGTCGGGAGGAGGCATCAAAGAAAGGGCAGATACGCGTGTGAACCACAACGGTCCTTGCTACTAGGATCTTTGGGACGTCCCTACCCCACCCCCATTGAAGTTTCCATTTAAATTGGTTACGGTGCCGGTTAGGGTTATGGTTAGGATTTAGGGGTAGCGACGTCAAAAGGATTCCGGATTGCACCCTCAGGCATAATTCTGATAGTGGTTTTTCTCAAAATTGCCGGGATGACACGTTTATACCAGTACACTCCTAACAGCCGAAGCATTACGAAACTTCTATTTGATCAAATAAACCTCACATAGCATATAAAGACACATTTTTGGTTGACCAAATTCGACATTCATTGACCTCCATACAAAAAAACTCAAAACGCTACCTGCTGGAGAATACTGTAACGACCCTGGGTTTATAAGCGCGGAAATCGACTCTGCCGCTCGAGCATGCTTTTGCGGCACAGTCGATAGCGCGCCGGACTTCGGGCTAGAAGGAAATCAGTTCGAGACCCGCTCCCTGTCTGTTTCATTACACTGGTGTCGAAGTGATCGGACCTCGCATCCACGATGTGCGTGGGCTTGGCCGGTGAGCGCGTTCCTGTAAGACGTAAAGTCGCGAGGACGCGCTCTTTGAAAGGAGGGAGTAGTGTAACGACCTGGTTTATAAGCGCGGAAATCGACTCTGCCGCTCGAGCATGCTTTTGCGGCACAGTCGATAGCGCGCGGGACTTCGGGCTAGAGTCGAGGGTTCGAGACCCCGTCCCTGTCTGTTTCATTACAATACATTTTCGGGCGCGTTACCTTCTGTGTACAAAGATTTTTCTTCAGATTATTAGATGGTTTAAATATGACTTCATTTTTAACAGTTTAAAAAAATAACGGAAGGTTATGCCGATAAGTAGTGCCTAGTGCGGTGTAACTGTCAAACTGTTTATGTCAACTATGCAAGTTATCCAGACAGGGGCTGTTGACAAAAGTAGAATTAAGACATCCGGGATAAATGACTCAGCTGAGCTCAATGAAGCCAAAACATGTGCGTCCAGGCTTAATTGGTTGCACAAAGACCAAGCCAGGATGAGCAGACACGGATTCATTAAGCCAGTGAAACCAATCCTGGATAGGTGCGCGCTCAGGCTCACTCAAATAGACCCCGCCACAGATCACAGATTAACTGATTTACCATGGCAACTAGAGCCGCGTACTTTTCCCCGTCGGAAGCACAAATCCTCATGGAGGCATACGAGGAGGTAAAAGATTATAATTAAGAAGAAAGGCAACACGCACAGTGATAAAGCAAAGAGAAAAAGCGTGGCAAAGTATTGCAGACCGCCTGAATGCGTAAGTAGTGCACAATTACACACTCACGCTGCTCGCTGAAACATCACAATTACAATTCAAATATTTAATTCACATCTCCAAAAATGCAGTTGTACTGTAATTATGAAACGGTTAATTTTTTAATTGAAATGCACTGCAGATATGAGTGAAATTGTGTAAAGTAACTCAATCACACTGTATAAAGCTATGATAAATTTTTTGATATTTTTACTGAAAACAAGACAAAATACCAAGTAATTTTTTGCAGTGTGACTCCATTAAATGTGTGTGTGTGTGTGTGTGTGTGTGTGTGTGTGTGTGTGTGTGTTAGATAAACATGAACGGGCCAAAACGGACATGGCAGCAGGTCAAAATCAAATACAGAAACATTCTGCAGAATGGTATGGTCCCTGACTAATATTTAACAAAGCACAAGCATATATTGTACCCAGAGGTGCCTGCTCACACATTGTCTGTACTGTTTTAGCAGTGAAAAAAGATACCACAGACAAGGCACGGGTGGTGGGTCACCAAAGGCTGACCTTACCCCAGCAGAGGAATGGCCTTGGAGCTAAATAAAGGCAGGCCCGTCTTGAGGGGATCCCTGGGGGGAAAGAGACGAGCATAGGTTCCTCCCAAGATGCCACCCGCTTCTTCAAGGTATGTCCTTCCATCTCTACATGGGATACAACCACATTCATATTGAATCAATTTGGACTGTCTGACTTTGGTTTACCTATTGCCTTGCAGTGTCTGGCAGCACTGTGTTCCTGTTAGAGCCACAGCACAAGCACAGACGATGCTGATCCAGTGAGTACTCCATCAAGGAGATACTGTAGGCTGGCATGTCTTGTCTACTAGCTTCAATATGAATCCGATTAAATGTGATAGGGTGAAGGCCCCAGTGCAGCAGCAACAGCACATGATGGAGACGATGATGAGGAGGAGACCATCTCTCTGGATTCCAGAAGGCATGAGGTATCATGTTAAGACTGTGAAAGTACTATTTACTCTAAATGGTGAGGAGTCCTCATCAAAATCAAAAAATCTAATTTCTTTTACAGAGACCAGATGCTATACAGTGGGAAAACCAGCCTGGCAACATAGTGCGTATTAATAAAAGGACCACACATCCTGCCAAATTCCAGCTGCGCTAATTGTATTGTGTTCACAGAGCTCACAAGCTATCAGAAATTTGTATGGCAACACATCCGGCGCCAAATAGAACTGGCAGACATAGACATCAGTACAAGAAGAAAAAGATGGAAAATCTTGCACTGGAGTCGAAATAAAAAAGAGGACAATTAGGAACTGGACCTTGAAATAAAAAATTGAGAGGGAGGTGAGATATGCCTTCAATGTACACTGTATGCTAACTGTAACCACAATGTATTAATCATTATTTTTCTTTCCTCCCCAGCTCAAAGAAGATGACACAGCTCAAAATAAAAATTAGGTATATTCTCGTAAGTCAAGTGAGCCATGACATATGAGCTCTTATTGTGAGCACACAGGACGTGGGCATCTTTCTAAGTTTTTTTTTTTATTTTCCCAGCAATCAGTACAACCAAGTCATCGTTATAAGGCATCGCCCTCTTTTGCCCACCCCCCAGCACAAGGTGTGGCACTAGCCTATATGAAGGCCCAAAATTGTGTGTTCCTTTCTGCTCTGACAATGGCATGCCCATTCGTGCGAGATGTGGTGGATGAAGAAGCACTTGTGCTGAGGAGAGCCTTCAGGCGAGAAAGGGTCTTCAGGGACGGTTGGACCCACTGGCCTTCCCTGATGACCATCTATATGAGATACAGGTTTTCTGCAGATGGCATCAGTGTATCTATGCAGACTACTGGGTCCCAGGATTAAGCACCGCACTGCACGGAGCCATGCACTGAGTGTGGAGCAAATGTTTTGTGTGGCCTTGCGCTTTTTGCTAGTGGAGCTTCCTGTACTCAGTGGGGGATGCAGAACAGCTGAACAAGGCCACAATTTGCCGCACAATAAGGAGTGTGTGTCTGGCTATAAAGCATTAGCAGATGTCTTCATCTCCTTCCCTGGCCACAGAAGACTCTGTGACATCAAAGAGGAGTTTATAGGATTGCAGGTAAGAGGATCTACAAATTACAGGACAACTGTTAACACATAGTAGGATACTCATTACTTTGTGTGACAGGTTTCCCCAATGTCATTGGTGCAGTGGACTGCACACACATAAGGATAAAAGCCCCCTCAGGTGCCCATGAGGCGGATTTTGTGAATAGGAAATCCTTTCACAGCATTAATGTTCAGGTGAACATAATTTTTTGATATTGTCCATTGACGAACACTCTGCATTGCAGTGATGTGCATTGATTGGTGTAATATTCCTCATCTTATGATTTCAGATGGTCTGCAATGCTGACTGTGTGATCAGCAATGTTGTGGATGTCAGTCAAAGTGATCAATGGCCTGGTCAGTCAGATGATACACAAGCAATTTTAGGGACTCTAAGAATTAATGTCCAGTGCTATGCACAAGGGTGGAGGCAGCGCCACAGAAGAGAATTGCGCCATAAGTTTGTATTAGTACCATGATGGGCTGATTAGTGTGAAACGGATATTCATTAGGTCTAGTGTTTTATAAGAGGTTAGAAGTAAGATGTGGAATGGGAGAGAGAGATTTGTAGTGATGGTGGTAGAAATGGGTGGAAATTATTAGTATCGTGGGGTAGCTAGAGATATGGTCTGTGAGAAGCAATGGGGGTATGGCTGCCAGCCTTTTCTCCTGACACCTTTCACAGACCCCCAGGAAGCACAGCAGGCCTACAACCATGCCCATGCCAGGACCAGGGCCAGAGTTGAAATGACCTTTGGCCTCCTGAAGGCACGCTTTCACTGCCTTCACAAATTAAGGGTCAGCCCTGTTAGGGCATGTGATATTACTGTGGCTTGTGCTGTCCTCCACAATGTGGCCTACCTGAGGAAGGAGAGGGCCCCCAGAGTGCCACCAGCCATGGACTGGGACAATCCGGCAATCTTCCCTGATGACGACAGTGGTCGGCTGCTGAGGGACCAATATGTGTTGAATTATTTTAGTTAGTATGTGTGCTTTCAATTTTGGTTAAATATGTCCTGCGGTGGCAGAGGAATTTGGKTTTTTTTGGGTTCGTTTTTTGACGAATTTGGCCTCTTATGATGTTTGTGCGGTATACTGTGTGTAATACAAGGCTGCAGGGAGGCTACTGCATCCATTCATTTGTCTGTTCAGTTGACGTGTATGGATTTGTCCTGCATTTATTTTAGTGTGCAGACATGCAGGGTGTGTTATATACAGACCTTTGAATGTGTATGTATCATTTTGTATAATATGCTTGGATTCTGTGCTTTCCATCTTGTAGAGTCACTGTGACTTCAGTTTCGAAAGGAGCTGATGGTTTACCTGCTTTSTTTTGTCCTTATTCAATAAAGGAACATAATGTTACACATTGTGTTTTTATATTCATATGGAATGTGTATTTGTTTATATGACAGAGTACTAGGGCCACACTGAAGAAAAAGGATAAAGTCATAAATTTATGAGGCTGGTTCTTTCTGCAGAAAAGCTACATATTGTTTTTACAGTTTTGATACTTATGACAATGTGATACTTAATATTCTGGCACATCAGCATGTCTTTGTTTATGAAACCATACTGAAGTACAATTTCACGAAATGCCCCACATCTGTCATTTTAACAACTGTCCTCCTTTAAAACAACTGGTTACAATATTWTSACTTGTGTTTTTTTCCCCTCTGTGGCCCTAATATTCTATCATTTTATATATAGCCTTATAGTCTATGGGAAACTGTAAATTATCTAATGATAGCAACATTATCTAAAAATCATTTTTTATCCAAAATCATTGAAATTAATGATCACAAACGTTTAAATAATAACAGTGGGTCTAGTTATATGTGATAACAATGTATAGTGAGCAGTGAAATAACTATTGGTTTCCATTTGTGGTGACTGCTGACTGACATTAGGGATGAGATTAAATAGATCCTGGAATTTAGCCTGGTCTGGAGCAGGCTAGCTCCACAGAATAAATCTCCATGGTAATTTATACCATAACATATCCTCCTGCCCCCTATCCATCTTTAGTGCAACCGGATTACGGATCAATTGAGCCAGGATCACCAAGATATCCTGGCTTAATCCCTTATCCTAGTTTTGTGCAACAGGCCCCAGACCTGCAAGTAGGACAGGACAATATACTGCAACCACAGACAGTTGATCTTGGGACAACTGCACAACACATAATATTTAGCATATGCCGAATATTAAGCCTGGCTACCAAGCCACATCGTTCCCGACCAAACGCCACGCCCAGGATAGATATAACTGAACTAAATTCAGTAAGTAGCCTGGCAAGCCTAATAACTTCTCATTTGACATTGACAGACACTACATGCGAAGGAGCTGCATCGAATTATTACATTTAAAGCATTAATTAGACTATGGTTGTTGTTGTATGCCACTATACTGTAGCCTGTGTTTAAGAAATTTAGACCCGTGACTTCAGCTACACCCAATGCTTTGGGCGTGGGATCAAATACTCGAGAGACACTGGAAAAGGAAATGCTCGTCCAACTTGTGATTCGCTTAGAAAATAAAACCACTTAGTTGTCATTGGACGAGTTCGTTTTGCATGTCCCGGTGCACCGCGTGGGCGGAGTTTATATTTTGAGACTAGTCCATTGGTCTTCAAACATCTCCACTCAACCGGAGCACCGGGCCATGCAAAACAAACTTCACATTTCGGTAGCTGGGTATGGACAACGCATATTTTTTAACACAGTCCAAGATGTAGCCCATTCAATTTATGCCACCTCAGTAAAGCAATGCGTGGAAGCTAGGTAACTATTTAGTTAGCAAACGTTACACGTTTAATTGATTGACGAAAACCAACCAATACACAAACCTGTATGCAAGGGTCATGCATTCGAAAAGTTTTGTCAACGACGCGTCAATGGAGAGATGTGATGTACACTTCTTCCCGAAGTGATACGTCCGACAGGTTTGTTTGTTGACTGTGTCGAAATCGTAACCTTTTCTTGGTGGGTGTTCAATGTGCGGCGAGGACACCATGAAGTGACCACTGTGGATTATCTGCGACTCGCGTCCATCCGACTTCTTGAAACCAATGTGAGACTCCTCCGTGTCCGAGTCATCGTCCTGCTCCTGCTTGATACGCACTGTGGGGCTTCGGTATTGTATTTCCCTGGTGGTAGCCATGTCTTAGTTATTTAGCTAGCTAACGTTAGTTCTTCTGGAATTATTTGCTAACGTTAGCTGTTCTCATAGCTAGTAGTTGCGAGTTAAAATAAAGTTATTCATACATGATGTTACTTTGCTCTTTCGAATACATTTTCCAGTTTTGCTCCACCCTTTGAGAAACGTTGCATTGTTGGCAGCCACTGCCAGTCTTTTCAGTATCCTATTTTGCTAGCTATATATAGCTTGCTTACAGCTAACAAAAGTGTTGTTGGTATCGAAGTATTTCCAGTGAAGCTAAAGGGACTAACTGTTGCGCCGTCATGTCTGCCAACGTGATTGGCTGGAGTATCACAGAAACACCCTCCACTCGAGCTGCAGGCTCAAAATAACTTCGACGAAGAGAGTAGTCGTCTTCGTGTGGTAGACGCTTTGTTCCATATTGCTGCGTTTCCCAGTTTTGCTGCTACTACCAATTCAATATTCTGGGATTTCCTTCCCCTCATTGTGGTACAACTAATGACCATAACAGCAACAAGTTAACTACTACTCACAGGGCTCCAATCAACAAGGCCTACTACTCACAGGGCTCAAATCTCTCACTAGCACAGGACATTTCTGATCCCCAGCAACATGGCCACCCCCACAATTGAAACACACACTTTTCCCCTTTAAACTACACTTGTCCCATGCCCTCCTGCACACTTCTCACACTTGAATCTCCCTTCTACATACTGCTGTAACATAACCATAAATTTG
The DNA here is from genome assembly GCF_002910315.2 of Salvelinus sp. IW2-2015. NCBI lineage: Eukaryota > Metazoa > Chordata > Actinopteri > Salmoniformes > Salmonidae > Salvelinus > Salvelinus sp. IW2-2015. Next base: position 23,807,015 of record NC_036855.1, on the reverse strand, counting down.
GCACCTGAAACACCTTAGTGGGTTCGGAACAAAAGCTCTCACAGGATCATTTATACCCTAGCATGACTTTATCCGGCAACACTCTGCATCAAAACTCTAAAGGACAGACCGTGTCTGCTCATTCTCACGCTCTCCTCCGGGTCTGCATTGCATCAAGCATTGTCTTCACCAGGCCCGGGCTTTAGCCCCGAATGATTTTGTCTCTGTTCCGAGTCTTTTGCCCTGCTGGGATAGTGTAAAATAAGCTATTCTACACTGCAAGGAATATTACAAACATGAGCCCTGGTCTGCCCTGTCTTTTTAGTGCTGCCTAAAACCAGCATTTCAGTGTATGGTGGCACTTTAGGAGGCGGAGACAAGGTGGTTTTCTAAAGTAATTTTTGATTCGTCCCCCCAAAATATATTTTGCCGTGCACAGGCTCAATCTCTGTGGGAGAGAGCGCAAAGATGAGAAGGAGAACCGGAGGTAAACTTTGTTCGCTTGCTATTACTATAGCACATTTTGTTAGCCCATAATGATGTTATTGACTTCACAGTAATCCAGATTCGAGTCATTTACATTCAACATGTCGACTCAAAAGCTGCACTGACAAATAACGTTAAGCTAACTAACTAACATGAGGGACTACCCAGTCGAGCTAACACTGAGACGGTTGTTGTATTTGCAGGAGGAAGTGAATAGATTGTGTGTGTGTGTGTTAACAATACAATTATTTAGCATCTAGCTACATAGATGGGTTGGCTGACAACGTCACAAAAATGATGTGCGATCTTCCATGGGGCTTAAATCAGCCTGTTGTGATTCTGGATGGCCAGATTGTTAGCAAGAATGACACTGCCATGTGTGGGAATAATAAGTGGTTTATTTCAGCATATTTCAAGTTATTGATACCATGTCTTGTTTTGAGGTGTTTTGACTGATTTCATGTCTATGCAAATATGGCTAAAATTCACTAGCTAGCTAACCAACAAATGTAAAGATTTATTTGAAACAACAAGTGGTCATTGTGCAAATGTATTTGTTTTCAATAAAAATTGGAAACTAAATATAGCTTACATGTAAACAATCTAAGCCAACCTCATTTGTTTTGCCACATGGTTGCACGCATTTAGATTTTGTTGCTAAAGCGACAGAGAGAGAACACAGGTATTGTGGTTAGTGAAGGGTAAGACAGTTGAATGTTAATCAGGTTTAAGATTGAGTGAAAAAATTAATGTAAACATTATTTGCCTGTTCATGTTGTGTGTGCATATATTGCTTCTGTATGTTTGTCTGTTCAGGATACTCCATATTGCTACCGCACTGATACTATGCCTTCTCTGTAATAATATAGGAAACCCAATACAGCAGAACGTCAGACAGCAAGGAAGAGAGGGGACAAGACAGAGCGAGAACACGGGAGAACATCTCGAGAGGGCAGGCCCACACAAGACAAACATGGCATATTCATCTCAAGCCAGAGGAACTAGTCCTTGCTAAACATAAAGATGCCACTTCTGACATGTCCTGTGTGTATACATTGTTAGACACTGATATTTTCCCATCACTCAAGGCAATCATACAGACTGTGCTGACCATCCCAGTTAGCAGCTGTGAGAGATCTTTCAGTGCATTAAAACATCTACATACCTGGCTTAGGAGACCAAGATAGAATGACAATTGACAAGGATATTCATACTAACACGCTTGGGAAAGAGTGAAGTCATAGACAGGTTTGCACCTACAGTTTAATTGTTTAATTTCACATTTTTATGGATGGACTAATTCTAGTACTGTGTAATATAACTAGCAAACATTGTGAATATTTAGTTGGAGAATGGATTGTATGCTGGTACATGTGGGTAAAATTGTGAAGAGATGTTACTACAGGGGTGTTGGAGGGGGTGTATTTGTTTTTGTGTAATTACTTAGGTAGAAATATTGTCATGTAGCTAATTGACCTTGGACTTTTTGACATCCACGTGATTCAGAATATACCATCTTCATAGTCATGTTATGCTTGGTTCAATAGCTATTGACGAGGAAACCGAATACCCAATATAAAACGAATTTTACTTCTTTAAGCAGGACACCACTTTCGTCCCCATAGACTCAAAACCACAAACAGATCAACCAAAGGTATGGATCCACTTTCTCCAAGAATCATACTCCCATTGGGCCAGAGTCTTCCTGATCATTGGAGTGAGGCTCGGAAGCCTTCACACCACCTGACGACCCAGGTTCTTTCTCCTCACTTTCGTCAGGATCAATTTCAAGTTCACTGTCCGTTGACAGCTCAGGGTCTTCAGGCACGTACCATGCATTTTGTCTCTCCCGTTTCCTACCCCATTAAAGTTGAACATTTAAATGGGTTAGGTAAGGGTTAATGGCAGGGGGCGTGCCTGTTTTGCATGTTATTTTGGCATTAATACGTGTCACATCAGTTTGCAAACAATGTAAATATATATATATACATCATTGAGTTAATAAAACTGCATACAAACATGGTCTCTTTTTAGTTTTTTCGAGTAAGGCAGCTCCAAAATGCAGGTATTTCAGCCTAGCTCAGTGCTTCTGTGGTGGTGGGACAAGCCAGCAGAAAGACTTGGTGGCGCAACGCTCTGTGTTAAGGGCAGAGCTCGAAAATTCAAGCCCCCTTGGGTGCTGCCATAGAGTTATATTAGAAGTGCCCATCCAAGAACGCTCAAGGTCATTGGCCACAGAATTACATCAAATCACGTTATATCTACAGTAGCTTTGATTGGACTTTCAAAATCTTAGCTAGCAGTCATCACCATGAATCAAGTTGACAATGTACTGACAAATCCTTTTTAATCCTTGTCATATGAAGAGAAATTATAGATAAAACGTATCGGTGCGCATCGGCCATTGGACATAAACATTACACAACAAGTTGGAAATCGCAAATTCAACAATGAGTGGTTTGGAAGGAATCAGTGGCTAACTGCAAGCATTGCAAAGCAATCATTAGCCTCCTATTCAGTGGTGGCTGTGTGGTCCCAAGTCTAAGATTAAGGGCCTCTTTTCCTAGTTTAAAATAATAAACATTCAACATTGGCCATGCTCTTAATGAAGCATGATTTGTGCCGCGCACAAAACAACTTCATTTGGAACGGCAAAATTTGACAACTGGGAACTCTGGAAAAATTAACTAAGACTGGGAAAATACGTTTTGAACTTTCATCCAACTCAGAATTGTAAATCCGGAACGCGGGCATCTTTCTAGAGATCCTGGTTCGAGTTCAGGCTCTGTCGCAGCCGTCCGCGACCCGGAGACCCATGGGCGGCGCACATGAGGGTTTGGCCGGTAGGGATGTCCTTGTCCCATTGCGCTGTAGCCACTCCTGTGGCGGGCAGGCGTATCTGACACAGTCGCACGGTGTTTCCTCCGACACATTGGTGCGACTGGCTTCCGGGTTAAGTGGGCATTGTGTTAAGAAGCAGTGCGACTTCGTTGGGTCGTGTTTCGGAGGACACATGGCTCTCGACCTTGGCCTCTCCCGAGACCATACAGAAGTTGTAGCGATGAGACAAGACTAACTACCAATTGGGGTGAAAAAGGGGTAAAAGTTTTTTTTTAATTAAAAGTAATACTAAGTGTATGTTGTGTAGTAAGCTGTTAGTAGCCCATGTGCCTCACCCTAATAATTTGGCCTATTTCCACCTCTTAATTTCAACTACTGTTTTGACATGATGGTGCACATGTAGCCTATAACCTGTTTTTGAGAAATGTAATTATTGAATATTGTAAGAGCTTTCATTGTCTGCTTATATGCCCCCTTTATTTATCCTATGGTTCTGACTTGGTGTACAGGGAGAACACTGTAAGAACCACCCATGTTTTGAATTCTGTCGCTTTACATTTCAAAAGTGCTGAACAAATAGTTATATTGACTATATCCGTCCTAGCTCGCTCATTAATGTCTTAATCGAAATTACGGATTGCCTCATCTGCTTTTCGTCCCATTATGCCATAGTTTGTACATCTCAATTGTCAGTAGAAACCACATTTGTTTAAGCAAGTCAGCCATATCAGCTGTTTTTTAAAGGCAGTAAATGAGGCTGAATGAACTGTTTTGCTGCCAGACAAGGCTCCAATTATAGCCAGGTGTAGCAGTGGTAAGGTGTTGGGACAACTTGATGTAGGCCCTAACAGTTTGTGGGCACTGTTTGTCACCGTTATAGTGAAATGAATGTATTGTTTAGTGTTGTGTGGTGACTTTGCTGGCATGCATCCCACTTTTATTTTTTTGCACCACTAGGATTTACATGCTAAAATCGCCACTGATGTCCTCAAAGATGGAAGGCAGGTGGGAGGCAAGATCAGGTGGGACCATTCTAGCCAATGAGAGGGCAAATAAGTGTGTGAACAACAGGCTATAGAGCTAAGACTTATCTTTGTATCTGTGCCATTACAGCGTCTGAGGCAGCACCATTGAGGTTCTCCATTTTAAAGTAGTACATTTTCTTCTTCATTGGCTGATTGCTCCCAACTCAGGAATTCCCACCCAGTTGACTACTTAAATCAAAATGTATTTGTCACATGCGTCGCAAACAGGGTAGACTAACAGTGAACTGCTTACTTAAGGGCCCTTCACACCAATTCAAAAATAATAGAGATAACACAAGGAATAAATACACAATGAGTAACGATAACTTGGATATATACACAGGGTACCAGTACAGAGTCGATGTGCAGGTGTAAAGGATAATTGAGGTAGATACAAGATGCTCTCAATGGTGCAGCTGTAGAACTTTGAGGATCTGAGGGCCCATGATAAATCTTTTCAGCCTCCTGAGGAGGTTGTCATGCCTTCTTTGCGACTGTGTTGGTGTGTGTGGACCATGTTAAATTCCTTAGTGATGTGGACACAGAGAAACTTGATCTCAACCCGCTCTATAGCCTCGTCGATGTGAATGGGAGCATGCGTTGCACTCCGTTTCCTGTAGTCTACTATAAGCACCTTTGTCTTGCGGACGTTGAGGGAAAGGTTGTTGTCCTGGCACCACACTGGCAGGTCACGGACCTCGTCCTTATAGGCTGTCTCATCGTCGGCGGCGATCAGGCTTACCACCATCTTGTCGTCAGCAAACTAAATGATGGTGTTGAAGTTAGGTGCGGCTACGCAATCATGGGTGAACAGGGAGCACAGGAGGGGCCTAAGCACGCACCCCTGAGGGGCCCCCGTGTTGAGGGCCATTGTGGTTGATGTGTTGTTGCCTACCCTCACCACCTGGGGGGCGGCCCGTCAGGAAGTCCAGGATCCAGTTGCAGAGGGTGGGATCGAGACCCAGGGTCTCGAGCTTAATTACGAGTTTTTCAAGTTCCAGGGTCGAGCTTAGTGATGAGCTTGGAGGGCAGTATGGTGTTAAACTAAGGTGTCGTCAATTAACATTCTTACATGTTCCTTTTTTTCCAGGTGGGAGAGGGCAGTGTGGAGTGCAATAGAGATTGTGGATCGGTTGGGGCGGTATGCAAACTGGAGTGGGTCCAGGGTGTCTGGGATGATGGTGTTGTGAGCTATGACCAGTCTTTCAAAACATTTCATGGCTACATATGAGTGCAATGGGGCGATAGTCATTTAGACAGTTTACACCTTGGCATTCTTGGGCAAAGGGACTATGGTGGTCTCCTTGAAACGTGTGGGTATTACAGACACAGTCAGGGAGCGGCTGAAAATGCCAGTGAAGACACTTGCCAGCTGATCAGTGCATGCACTGAGTACGCGTCCTGGTAATCCATCTGGCCTTGTTAATGTTAACCTGTTTAAAGGTCTTACATCGGCTAAAGAGAGCGAGATCACACAGTCACCCGGAACAGCTAGTGCTCTCAAATCAAATGTATTGGTCACATACACATATTTAACAGATGTTATTGCCGGTGTAGCAAAATGCTTGTAAAAACAAAATACTGCAAAGTTGCTTAGGAGCTCGAAGCAGAGCTGCCATGTCTGTTGGCGCCATCATGCATGGTTCAGTGTTGCTTGCCTCGAAGCAAGCATAGAAGGCATTTAGCTCATCTGGTAGGCTGACGTTACTGAGCAGCTCAAGGCTGGGTTTCCCTTTGTAATCCGTGACAGTTTGCAAGCCCTGCCACATGCAGGTGGAAGCCCTCAATGGCAATGTCCTCCATCTGACAGGCACAACTCCCTTATAAAGTCTTTTTTCCCTAAAGTTTCCAAAATGCCATGTGCATCCACTTATCAGTGCATACCTAACCATTACAAAACTTTTATTTGATCAAATAAGCCTTACGTAAGCAAATTCCGGCGTAAAACCTTGCTTTGCCTCTTCCTCTCTGACTCAATTCTGGAAGATATTCATATTACAGGGATCTAAACTAGAGCTATCTGCATTGTAGCTTTATATCGGTGGCAGCTGCATAACAAGTAGTTTTTTGTAGAATTGTTTTATTTTAAAACCTTTTACATGACGAAATCAATTAATATTTGTGGAATAAATTATGCTTGTTAAACCCCACTCAAATGTATTCCAACACTAATAAAATAATAATACAAATAAGGGTCCCAAAAGAAGACATTCAACATTTGACTTTCTGTAGGACTAATTGAATAAGGCATTTTTAGTTGGGCAAAGGCTGACGAGGAAACAACTATTTAGGCCACTTACACTTCGCAAGTAGAGGTTATACTTATTGTTTAATCTATACATAGTGTTGCCAGCACTGCTGGACTTCAGTGAGGTATTCAAAGAGCTATAACCAAGCAGCCTACATTTGCACTGAAAAATGCTTTGAAAAGGTTAACAAAAACTGGGCAATGGGCACTTGATATACCAGAGTGAAGTATACACACTATAGAAACAAATCTACACACATTATTCTGGCAATTCAAGGCACACAAACCTGGAAGTAGGCCTATGCTACAAGCTACAGCTTTCACACGAGGAGAAAGGGAAACCAATATGCAACCAAGTGCCACTAATTAATAAAAAATGTAGGTGTTGTCTTATAGTTAAATGAACTAATGTCTAACTGTCAAAGTAATACAAAAGTTACAACAGCAGCAGAACCAACAGATCATAAAAGGATTCAAACAGTGTGTTGACCCTCCTGAGCAAAACAACAAAAGTGACTAAATGAAAATACTGTATGTACATACACTTTGGCGGAGAACCAAAACAATAGCAGGTGTTAGTGGCAAAATGAGAGGGGGGTGGGGGTGCTGGACTCCTCTGGGACCAATGCAGAAGAAGAAAGAGATGAAGACACAGGAGAGGTTAGGACACCTGAAGTGATTAGGAAATAGCGACAGGTTGAGGAATTGGTGATGGGAGAAGATAAATTAGATTTCCTCAAAATCAGCTGAGGGAGTTTCCAACTTGCCCTTCTTATTGGGAGGAGTGCCATCTTCAGATTCCTGCAAAAATAAAACAAATTATTTCAGAAAAAGTAAGCTTTTCATATTAAAATACTTGCTGTTAAACGAGTTTCATTATACTGCATCTGTAAAATGCATAATTGACAAATATACAGTACCAGTCAAAAGTTTTTATTTTTACTATTTTCTACATTGTAGAATAATAGTGAAGACATCAAAACTATGAAATGACACATATGGAATTATTTAGTCCACAAAAAATGTGCTAAACAAATCAAAAATATATTTCAATTAATAGGTGTGCCTTTGTGGAATTTCTTTCCATACTGTGTTTGAGCCAATCAGTTGTGTTGTGACAAGGTAGGGGTGGTACACAGAAGATAGCCTTATTTGGCAAAAGACCAAGTACATATTATGGCAACAGCTCAAATAAGCAAAGAGAAACAACAGTCCATCATTTCTTTAAGACTTGAAGGTAAGTCAATCTGGAAAATTTCAAGAACTTTGAAAGTTTCTTCAAGTGCAGACGCAAAAACCATCAAGCGCTATGATGAAACTGGCTCTCATGAGGACCGCCACAGGAAAGGAAGACAGAGTTACCTCTGCTGCAGAGGAGAACTTCATTAGGAGTTACCAGCCTCTGAAATTGCAGCTCAAATAAATTATTCACAGAGTTCAAGTAACAGACATCTCAACATCAACTGTTCAGAGGAGACTGCGTGAATCAAGCCTTCATGGTCAAATTGCTGCAAAGAAACCACTACCAAAGGACACCAATAAGAAGAAGAGACTTGCTTGGGCCAAGAAACACGAGCAATGGACATTAGACCGGTGGAAATCTGTCCTTTGGTCTGATGAGTCCACATTTTAGATTTTAGATTCCAACTGCCGTGTCTTTGTGAGACGCAGGGTAGGTGACCTGATGATCTCCGCATGTGTGGTTCCCACCGTGAAACATGGAGATGGTGGTGTGATGGAGCTCTGCTGGTGACACTGATTTATTTAGAATTCAAGGCACACTTCATTTACAAAATAGCTTCCAATACTCTACTCAGCAAACTGGATGCAGTCTATCACAGTGCCATCCGTTTTGTCACCAAAGCCCCTTATACCACCCACCACTGCGACCTGTATGCCTAGTCGGCTGGCCCTCGCTACATATTCGTCACCAGACCCTCTGGCTCCAGGTCATCTATAAGTATATGCTAGGTAAAGCTCCGCCTTATCTGAGCTCACTAGTCACGATAACACCCACCCGTAGCACGCGCTCCAGCAGGTATATCTCACTGGTCATCCCGAAAGCCAACACCTCCTCTGGCCGCCTCTCCTTCCAGTTCTCTGCTGCCAATGACTGGAACTAATTGCAGAAATCGCTGAAGCTGGAGACATATCTCCCTTACTAACTTTAAACATAAGGTAGGATGTCTTGCTCACAGACAAACTAAACAACTTCTTTGCTCGCTTTGAGGACAATACCATGCCACTGACACAGCCCGCTACCAAATCCTGCGGACTCTCCTTCACTGCAGCCGACGTGAGTAAAACATTTAAACGTGTTAACCCTCACAAGGCTGCAGGCCCAGACGGCATCCCCAGCCGCGTCCTCAGAGCATGCACAGACCAGCTGGCTGGTGTGTTTACGGACATATTCAATCAATCCAGATCCCAGTCTGCTGTTCCCACATGCTTCAAGAGGGCCACCATTGTTCCTGTTCCCAAGAAAGCTAAGGTAACTGAGCTAAACAACTACCGCCCCGTAGCACTCACTTCCGTCATCATGAAGTGCTTTGAGAGACTAGTCAAGGACCATATCACCTCCACCCTACCTGACACCCTAGACCCACTCCAATTTGCTTACCGCCCCAATAGGTCCACAGACGACGCAATCGCAACCACACTGCTCTAACCCATCTGGACAAGAGGAATACCTATGTGAGAATGCTGTTCATCGACTACAGCTCAGCATTTAACATCATAGTACCCTCCAAACTCATAATTAAGCTCGAGACCCTGGGTCTCGATCCCACCCTGTGCAACTGGGTACTGGACTTCTTGACGGGCCGCCCCCAGGTGGTGAGGGTAGGTAACAACATCTCCACCCCGCTGATCCTCAACACTGGGGCTCCACAAGGGTGAGTTCTGAGCCCTCTCCTGTACTCCCTGTTCACCCACGACTGCGTGGCCATGCACGCCTCCAACTCAATCATCAGGTTTGCCGACAACACTACAGTGGTAGGCTTGATTACCAACAACGACGAGACGGCCTACAGGGAGGAGGTGAGGGCCCTCGGAGTGTGGTGTCAGGAAAATAACCTCACACTCAACGTCAACAAAACAAAGGAGATGATCGTGGACTTCAGGAATCAGCAGAGGGAGCACCCCCCTATCCACATCGACGGGACAGTAGTGGAGAGGGTAGTAAGTTTTAAGTTCCTCGGCGTACACATCACGGACAAACTGAATTGGTCCACCCACACAGACAGCGTGGTGAAGAAGTCGCAGCAGCGCCTCTTCAACCTCAGGAGGCTGAAGAAATTCGGCTTGTCACCAAAAGCGCTCTCAAACTTTTACAGATGTACAAACGAGAGCATCCTGCCGGGCTGTATCACCGCCTGGTACGGCAACTGCTCCGCCCACAACCGTAAGGCTCTCCAGAGGGTAGTGAGGTCTGCACAACGCATCACCGGGGGCAAACTACCAGCCCTCCAGGACACCTACACCACCCGATGTCACAGGAAGGCCATAAAGATCATCAAGGACAACAACCAGCCGAGCCACTGCCTGTTCACCCCTCTATCATCCAGAAGGCGAGGTCAGTACAGGTGCATCAAAGCAGGGACCGAGAGACTGAAAAACAGCTTCTATCTCAAGGCCATCAGACTGTTAAACAGCCACCACTAACATTGAGTGGCTGCTGCCATACATGTATAAAATGTATCACTAGCCACTTTAAACAATGCCACTTAATATAATGTTTACATACCCTACATTACTCATCTCATATGTATATACTGTCCTCGATACCATCTACTGCATCTTGCCTATGCCGTTCTGTACCATCACTCATTCATATATCTTTATGTACATATTCTTCATCCCTTTACAGTTGTGTGTATAAGGTAGCTGTTGTGAAATTGTTAGGTTAGATTACTCTTTGGTTATTACTGCATTGTCGGAACTAGAAGCACAAGCATTACTCTTTGGTTATTACTGCATTGTCGGAACTAGAAGCACAAGCATTTCTCTACACTTGCATTAACATCTGCTAACCATGTGTATGTGAGAAATAAAATTTGATTTGAGCAGCTAACCGATCGCTGCAGCTGTACATAGCCCACCCAATCTACCTACCTCATCCCCATATTGTTTTTATTTACTTTCCTGCTCTTTTGCATACCAGTATTTATACTTGCACATCATCATCTGCTATTTATCACTCCAGTGTTAATTTGCTAAACTGTAATTACTTCGCTACTATGGCCTATTTATTGCCTTACCCCCCCCACGCCATTTGCACACACTGTATGTATATAGACTTTCTTTTTTCCCCTATTGTGTTATTGACTGTAAGCTTGTTTATTCCATGTGTAACTGTGTTGTTGTGTCGCACTGCTTTGCTTTATCTTGGCCAGGTCGCAGTTGTAAATGAGAACTTGTTCTCAACTAGCTTACCTGGTTAAATAAAGGTGAAATAAAAAAAGTAAAAGTAAAAAAAGGCACACTTAACAAGCATGGATACCACAGCATTCTGCAGCGAGACGCATCAAACCCATCTGGTTTGCGCTTAGTGGGACTATTATTTGTTTTTCAACAGGACAATGACCCAACAACTCCAGGCTGTGTAATTTGACCAAGAAGGAGAGTGATGAAGTGCTGCATCAGATGACCTAGCCTCCATAATCACCCGACCTCAACCCAATTGAGATGGTTTGGGATGAGTTTGACCGCAGAGTGAAGGAAAAGCAGCCAACAAGTGCTCAGCATATGTGGGAACTCCTTCAAGACTGAAAAGCAGTCCTCATGAAGCTGGTTGAAAGAATGCCAAGAGTGTGCAAAGCTGTCATCAAGGCAAAGGGTGGCTACTTTGAAGAATCTCAAATATAAAATATATTTTGATTTGTTTAACACTTTTTTTATAGTTACTACATTATTCCATGTGTGTTATTTCATGGGTTTGATGTCTTTAACCAGCAGCATACCACCCTGCATACCACTGCTGGCTTGCTTCTGAAGCTAAGCAGGGCTGGTCCTGGTCAGTCCCTGGATGGGAGACCAGATGCTGCTGGAAGTGGTGTTGGAGGGCCAGTAGGAGGCACTCTGTCCTCTGGTCTAATTTTTTTTTTTAAATATCCCAATACCTCAGGGCAGCGACTGGGGACACTGCCCTGTGTAGGGTGCCATCTTTCGAATGGGACGTTAAACGGGTGTCCTGACTGAGGTCATTAAAGATCCCATGGCACTTAACGTAAGAGTAGGGGTGTTAACCCCGGTGTCCTGGCTAAATTCCAAATCTGGCCCTCAAACCATCATGGTTGGCTCATTCATCCCTCTCCTCTAACTATTCCCCAGGTCGTTGCTGTAAATGAGAACGTGTTCAGTCAACTTACCTGGTAAAATAACAGATGTAAAAATAAAGAAAAACCCTTGAATGAGTAGGTGTGTCCAAACTTTTGACTGGTACTGTATACAAAGACATTCTAGTCTTGGATGGTTGTGGAAGGGAGGACCTGAGAATCTTGAGGAGTGTCTGAGGATGGTTCATTCCCTCCTGTGGACCTTCCGTCCCTCTTGGGAGTGCTTGTGTTGGAATACTCTGAGGAGTGAACATTTCCTGCAATACCAGAAAGTCTGTTTCAGGCATAACCATGGTAGACAAGATGATTTAAGGAAATTGAATAAGAAAGGACAAGGCACTACTTCTGTAACAGTTCTGATTAAAAGTGAATTATTAAAATAGGCAAGTACATTTTCTGTTACATGCCGACTACACGCGTGCATCTGTCATTGCTGATTTTGTCCATCCACACCAGACGCATTCATGACACGGAGGTTAAAATATCAAAACCAACTGTGAACCAACTACAGTGCCTTTGGAAAGTATTCAGACCCCTTGACTTTTTCTACATTTTGTTACGTTACAGCCTTATTCTAAAATTTCTTAAATAGTCCCCCCCTCATCAATCTACACACAATACTCCATAATGACAAAGATTTTTTTTGGTTTTAGACATTTTTGCAAATTACAAATTAAAAAAGGAAATATCACATTTATATAAGTATTCAGACCATTAACTCAGTACTTTGTTGAAGCACCTTTGGCAGCGATTACAGCATTGAGACGCTATAAGCTTGGCACACCTGTATTTGGGGAGTTTCTCCCATTCTTCTCTGCAGATCCTCTCAATCTCTGTCAGGTTAGAAGGGGAGCGTTGCTACACAGCTATTTTCAGGTCTCTCCAGAGATGTTTGATCGGGTTCAAATCCGGGCTCTGGCTGGGCCACTCAAGGACATTCCTTCAGAGACTTGTCCTGAAGCCACTCCTGCATTGTCTTGGCTGTGTGCTTAGGGTTGTTGTCCTGTTGGAAGGTGAACCTTCAACCCAATCTGAGGTCCTGAGCAGGTTTTCATCAAGGATCGCTCTGCTCCGTTCATCTTTGCCTCGATCCTGACTAGTCTCCCAGTCCCGGCCTCTGAAAAACATCCCCACAGCATGATGCTGCCACCACCATGCTTCACCGTAGGGATGGTGCCAGGTTTCCTCCAGATGTGATGCTTGGCATTCAGGCCAAATAGTTCAATCTTGGTTTCATCAGACCAGAAAGACTTTCTCATGGTCAGAGTCATTTAGGTGCCTTTTGGCAAACTCCAAGCGGGCTGTCATGTGACTTATGAGGAGTGGCTTCCGTCTGGCCACACTACCATAAAGACCTGATTGGTGGAGTGCTGCAGAGATGGTTGTCCTTCTGGAAGTTTCTCCCATCTCCACAGAGACACTCTGGAGCTCTGTCAGAGTGACCATTGGGTTCTTGGTCACCTCCCTGATCAAGGCCCTTCTCCCCCGATTGCTCAGTTTGGCCAGGCAGCCAGCACTAGGAAGAGCCTAGGTGGTTACAAACTTCTTCCATTTAAGAATGATGAAGGCCACTGTGTTCTTGGAGACCTTCAATGCTGCATAAATTTTTTGGTAACCTTCCCCAGATCTGTGCCTTGACACAATCCTGTCTCTGAGCTCTCCGGACAATTCCTTCGACCTCATGGCTTGATTTTTGCTCTGACATGCACTGTCAACTGTGGTACCTCATATAGACAGGTGTGTGCCTTTCCAAATCATGTCAAATCAATTGAATTTACCAAAGGTGGACTCATCTCAAGGATGACCAATGGAAACAGGATGCACCTAAGCTCAAAATTGAGTCTAATAGCAAAGGGTCTGAATACTTATGTATGTATATAAGTTGTTTCTGTTTAAGTTTTCATATATTTGCAAAAAAATATAAAAAATCTCACGCTTTGTCATTATGGGGTATTATGTGTAAATGGCTGAGGATTTGTTTTTATTTAATCGATTTTAAAATAAGGCTGTAACATAAAATGTAGAAAAAGTCAAGGCGTCTGAGTACTTTCTGAAGGCACTGTATATTAATTTTGCCGTAGGTCGAACACACAAAACATTCATGAACATTTAGCTAGATAGATGTTGCTAGCCAGTTTGTACTGGGAGATAAACATTGGGTTGTTATTTTACCTGACATAATTATTGTTCTCTTTTTAGCTGATTCTTTGTAGAATTTCTACCCATAGTCATGTTTCTCTACTCTGACTATTAATCAGATAAAAAGTGAAACCTAGTTAGTTCTTTAATTAATCTCTCCTCTTGTTTTTCAAGCATCCACGTGGGTTTGAATCTTCCTGATATCCTATGAGGGGACTTGCAGCGCGTGGACACGTTCGCACGAGCGGTGTGGGTGAAATTATTGAATAACATGTGTAAATGTATTTTGCAACACTCACGCAACTTGGCCTTTGAGGGTTGCATGTTATTCTTCTCTTTACTATCCACAATAGTTTCAACTTCACAGACGTGGCATGAGTGACCTTGCTTGGGGTGTATTATCGCAGATCTTGGTAGACGAGGTCTGATTGCGGCATGACCTAGCAAGATTTACCGGTATTTTTCCCAAAATGAATATCACCAAATCTGAGCGATGACACAAATACCTTAGTGTAACTGACTTAAAACTCTACATTACAGAACCATCTTGTGGCAAAAAAGCGAAGTTGCGTGTATGTACAGAACTGGCTGCTTCGCGTGATATATTGTTGTCTCTACCTTCTTGCCCTTTGTGTTGTTGTCTGTGCCCAATAATGTTTGTACCATGTTGTGTTGCTACCATGCTGTGTTATGTGTTGCTGCTTGCCATGTTGTCTTAGGTCTCTCTCTTTATGTAGTGTTTGCTACCATGCTGTGTTATGTGTTGCTGCTTGCCATGTTGTCTTAGGTCTCTCTCTTTATGTAGTGTTGTCTCTTGTCGTGATGTGTGTTTTGTCCTTTATTTATGTTATTTATTTATTTTAATCCCAGCCCCCGTCCCCACAGGAGGTCTTTTGCCTTTTGGTAGGCTTTCATTGTAAATAAGAATTTGTTCTTAACTGATTTGCCTAGTTAAATAAATCAAAGAACAAGGGGTTGGTATTGAATTATGGAAAATACTACTCTCACGGGTGTTTAGCTTGCTACTTGGTGAAAACTACATCAATGACAAGTTGGCACACTGTAGTTTTGAGGAGTTTTGCACTCCGTCCTTAAACTGCATTGGCATGGCAGATCGATTTACCAGCTCATTACACCAGAAACTACAGTAGGCCTTGTTGAACAGAGGATTTCACTCCCACAAGAGGAAACAATCTGTTTGCGTGTCTAGTACATAACAGCTAAACTTCTCAAAATACATGAGAAACTCTTGTTGCCCAGAGTACATGCTCAGACTTGTGAATAAATCTCTCTCAGTAGATGCCTATTTTTACAATACTGTTATGAGGCATGTTTAGCATTTCATGATATCTTCCATACCCTCATCGTTGATTATGGTTTGTCAATATGTATCGCTAGCCTGAAAATCTTTAACCACAACTTGCTAAATTGTTTCAAGCCATTCTCTGTATGCTGATGGGTTAATTCATAGAACTGTTCCCAATGCTGCCATTGACATTAGTGAAGATTAAACAACATTTGTTTTCACGCATGACTAAGTCACTTTGGGGAAAAAAGAGTGCTAAATGGCATATATTATATATTATTTTGTTCACCAAATGTTCCTTATGAATGCCATCTACAAGCCATAACATGTACACTTTTGACCTTGACAGCTGTGCAACTGCCATTTTTTTTTACTATTCTGGGATTATGTGGGCTGTATAAAAGCATTCTGCCTCTCAAGTTAAGTCATATTGTTTGACAAGTTGACACTACTCTTAGAAAATACCTCAAGGTAAGACAAGAGCACAGCTTTAATGAGGACAATATGCTGTATGCATGGTATAGTTTCATATAGTTTAGTTGAAACTAAGGCAATGCTCTCCCGTTCTGTGCTAGGTAGCATATTGACTGACCACTCTTGCTGTCTGTGCTCTTCAGCTGCTCTTTGCCAGGGGACTGGCTGTGGTCGCTCTTAGCCTCGTTGCTGTCACTCTGGGAAGTTGCCGTGGCCTCTGGGGCAGGGCTGGCACTGTTGCTGTTCTCCTGCTTCATCGGGGAGCAGTCAGCAATGGAGCTCTGGTTACTGTTATCATCTAAGAGATACAGAAAGTAAAAGAAAGATGAGTTTACAACTATTATTGAACATCAGTTTTAACTATTTTGCGCTTTGTTTGCAAACGGTGTGAATTGGCTCTTACCATGCATGTCCATCATTCCAGGAGAAGAGCTGTTTTCTGGTGTTGTGACCTCCGACCCATACTTGTCATCCTTGCCTTTCTTCTTATTTTTGCTCTTCTGCAAGATCGCACATAAAATGCTGTAGTTGTGCTATTTATTATGTATAACATATTACATTATGTATTTTATCTCAATATAATCACTTTGTATATGTCATATCAGAAGGAATTTGAAAGGAGATGAAAAAAGGAAGCATAATGGTGATCATCCACCGTACTTCTGTAATTTAACTGTTCCCAGTTTCATTCTACACTCACCATTAAAAAAAAGAATAAAAATTGGTGCCCCCAAACACCCTACGGACTTACATCATTTGACTTGGGTTCGGTTACTGGCACCCACTTGTAGATTCGCAAGGATGTGTCACCGACTGTTACCCATTTCTTCTCCCTGCATTAGATACACAAGGAATGAGGAACACTTGTTTGCATTTGTGTATTAATTTCAAAATGTCAACAACACCACAAAATATTTTTGTTTACTATCACTTTAAATGTCAATTCCCCGTAGAAAATGTCCTTCAACATATCTGTGGAAAGTTCATTTGAAAGTGAGGAATGTACTTGTAGCCATTTGAGAAATCTACCAATGAGTGAGCCTACAGGCGAATAGCCTCAACTAAATTATTTAAATTAATTTAGTGGTGATTACATTTAGGCTACAAACACATCCACATTAGTGCAAATCTATAAATTGCAATTTTATTAAACTATAGGACCATCCAAAATAAAATTGTAAAGCAATTCGGTCTTTGCACAGTTCCTCTTCCCACCAGCACCCCACGCGCTCCCTATATTTGTAGGACACAAAAACCTCTCCAAGCGCTAAATTTAAAACCCCGCGAACATAGAAACTATTCTAACTATTGACCGCTGTCGTCGAACGCGGGCTGTGATGTTATTATTGATAACATTCGAGCGGTGAAAAACCAGTAGCCGACAAAGCTTCTCAAGCCGGCAGTACATGTACTATGCTAGAACGGCAAAGGCTTCATGTGACTGCAACGAAATGGCTTCTAGGTTCAACCCACAATATTTTATGAATAGATGTAATATTCCCACATGATACGTGTTTAAGCGACCTCCTCATCTGACCAGAGCACGGGAGCGCAGCGCACATGAGCCGAGATATCATCCGACCGAATTTCATTCAATATATCTTTCGTTTCATAAATTTGTTCTTCTCCCGGTCTCTCCTCCCCCACTAGCAATGCTGCTCTCGGGTCTTAGATAACGCTTTCCCTCTTACCAATTTCGTACTTTATCAACAGCAGCCATAACCCGCTTGATGTCATCTTTCGCCCTACTCCGTGTCTCCGCGCGGACCGACCTGCCCGACATAGCTGCTAAAGGTAAAATATTTTCTTAAACTCGCCGGCAGTTTAGGCACAATGCAAACACACTGAAGCGAGCTGTAGGAGGAAGTAACGCGCCTGCGCCAAGGACAGCGTTCAGAACAAGCAAAGCGCGTGCACGCCCAATTTTTTTTGTATTTTGTAGACAGACAGCCTGAAGAGAAGTTGCACTACTTCAGACAAAAGTTTTACAGCATTTATCTTGCAAGTCTCCCAGAAAACAAAAGTTAATGCATAGACTATACATTATTTTTTTTTAAGTATAATTACTTGGCACAAATAAATTAAAAACATTTGCAATTAAATGTGTTATTTATTTTTTCTTGTCATAACATATGCTGTATTCAATTGATCTTTATTAGCCAATCATAGCCAATTAAAGGTCACATCAAACTGCACCCATGAGGAAACCTGTATTCTGTATGTGTGTGCTTCATGAACTAGATACTTCCCATGAGTCTTTTACAGCACTCTTGCCACCTCCCCGTCATGATTTACATCTCACTCTTGCCACCTCCCCGTTCAACAACAAGACCCAGGCCCTAGCACGGTTCTGCCTGGGATCTTACCTCAGAACCCTGAAGCTGATCCCAGTCGACCTGCGAGCCCCAGTCTCTTTTCTGCTCCCCACACACTATGTCCAGCTCCAGAAGTTAAGACATTTTAAACTGGAAAAAGAAGCAGTCACGGTTTTAACCAAACACCGCTCTCTTCTCTCTCTTGTGCAGGAGCGGGAACCAGTGTGTACAGTGCGCAGGCTTACTATAGGTGAGCCCACAACGGTTTGGCGCAATGTGGCCCATCTTGCACTGCTGAATTGGCACCGGGACCTGCCCTAGATGGTCTCCCACGAGATCCTCCAAGTCAGGGCCGTTATGCACTCCCGGGGCATGGCGAGGACATCCGCGTGCCCTCGACTGACTGCTGTATGGGGTGGGCCGAAGGCCTATTCCACCAAGGGCCTTCACCAAGCTCTGGCCCACCCTCACATGTCTGAAGGAAGCACTGTGGTCCTCCCGCAACCTGCTGGTAGCGAAACGAGTAGAGACTACCCCCCAGGTAGTGGCCATGGTAGCCACGGAAGCCCTGGGGTGGAACAGAAGAAAGGGAGCCTCGACCCCAGACTAAGGGTCCCCCACAACACCCAAGGAGCCGGCGGCCACAACCTGACAGCGCTGTGGTGCCTAGAGGGAGGGATCTCCTCTGGGCCCCGACGGACAGGACGGTAATTGATTCGGAGGAGCAGGAGGAGGTGAGTTTGATAAGGACTCACCCTGTTCCTGTACAAAGGACCGAAGACAGCCTTTTAACAAAGTGACTTTTTAACATGTTTTTCATGTCTTAAAAATGTTTTTCCTTTGTTAAATCATTTGTATACATTTTAAATGGCTTTTACAGAATGAGGTTTTTACAAGAAAACATACTTTTATTCAAGGTTGTTTCTATTGTTTTTAACATGTACTTTTTAACCTATATTTAACCAGGTAGGCTAGTTGAGAACAAGTTCTCATTTGCAACTGCGACCTGACCAAGATAGAGCAAAGCAGTTTGACACATACATCAACACAGAGTTACACATGGAATAAAAAACATACAGTAGAAAAAGTCTATATACAGTATGTGCAAATGAGGTAGGATAAGGGAGGTAAGGCAATAAATAGGCCATGGTGGCGAAGTAATTACAATATAGCAATTAAACACTGGAATGGTAGATATGCAGAAGATGAATGTGCAAGTAGAGATACTGGGGTGCAAAGGAGCAAGATAAATAAATAAATAACAGTATGGGGATGAGGTAGTTGGATGGGCTATTTACAGATGGGCTATGTACAGGTGCAGTGATCTGTGAGCTGCTCTGACAGCTGGTGCTTAAAGCTAGTGAGGGAGATATGAGTCTCCAGCTTCAGTGAATTTTTGCAGTTCGTTCCAGTCTTGGCAGCAGAGAACTGGAAGGAAAGGCGGCCAAAGGAAGAATTGGCTTTGGGGTGACCAGTGAGATATACCTGTTGGAGCGCGTGCTACGGGTGGGTGCTGCTATGGTGACCAGTGAGCTGAGATAAGGCGGGGCTTTACCTAGCAGAGACTTGTAGATGACCTGGAGCCAGTGGGTTTGGCGACGAGTATGAAGCGAGGGCCAGCCAACAAGAGCGTACAGGTCACAGTGGTGGGTAGTATATGGGCTTTGGTGACAAAACGGATGGCACTTGTGAAGACTGCATCCAATTGGTTGAGTAGAGTGTTGGAGGCTATTTTATAAGTGACATCGCCAAAGTCAAGGATTGGTAGGATGTCAGTTTTACGAGAGTATGTTTGGAGCATGAGTGAAGGATGCTTTGTTGCGAAATAGGAAGCCGATTCTAGATTTAATTTTGAATGGAGATGCTTAATGTGAGAGTTTAGTCTAACCAGAACCTAGGTATTTGTAGTTGTCCACATATTCTAAGTCAGAACCATCCAGAGTAGTGATGCTGGATGGCGCGGCGTGCAGGCAGCGATTGGTTGAAGAGCATGCATTTAGTTTTACTTGCATTTAAGAGCAGTTGGAGGCCACGGAAGGAGAGTTGTATGGCATTGAAGCTCGTCTGGAGGTTAGTTAACACAGTGTCCAAAGAAGAGCCAGAAGTATACAGAATGTTGTGTCTGCGTAGAGGTGGTCAGAGAATCACCAGCAGCAAGAGCGACATCATTGATGTATACAGAGAAGAGAGTCGGCCCGAGAATTGAACCCTGTGGCACCCATAGAGACTGCAGAGGTCCGGAAACAGGCCCTCGATTTGACACACTGACTCTATCAGAGACGTAGTTGGTGAACCAGGCGAGGATCATTTGAGAAACCAAGGCTGTTGAGTCTGCCGATAAGAATGTGGTGATTGACAGAGTCGAAAGCCTTGGCCAGGTCAATGAATAGCGGCTGCACAGTAATGTCTCTTATCGATGGCGGTTATGATATCGTTTAGGACCTTGAGCGTGGCTGAGGTGCACCCATGACCAGTCTTGAAACAGATTGCATAGCGGAGAAGGAACGGTGGGATTCAAAATGGTCGGTAATCTGTTTGTTAACTTGGCTTTCGAAGATTTTTAGAAAGGCAGGGCAGGATGGATATAGGTCTATAACAGTTTGGGTCTAGAGTGTCTCCCCCTTTGAAGAGGGGGATGCCCGCGGCAGCTTTCCAATCTTTGGGGATCTCAGACGATACAAAAGAGGTTGACAGGCTAGTAAATAGGGGTTGCAACAATTTTGGCAGATAATTTTAGAAAGAGAGGGTCCAGATTGTCTAGCCCGGCTGATTTGTAGGGGTCCAGATTTTGCAGATCTTTCAGAACATCAGTTATCTGGATTTGGGTGAAGGAGAAATGGGGGAGGCTTGGCGAATTGCTGTGGGGGGTGGAGGGCTGTTGATCGGGGTAGCCTCGGTGCAGTGGGCAGCTGGGAGGAGGTGCTCTTATTCTTCATGGACTTTACAGTGTCCCAGAACTTTTTTGAGTTTGTGCTACAAGATGCAAATTTCTGCTTGAAAAAGCTAGCCTTAGCTTTCCAAACTGTCTGTGTATATTGGTTCTTAATAACTTCCTTGAAAAGTTGCATATTTGATGGGGCTATTTGATGCTAATGCAGAACGCCACAGGATGTTTTTGTGCTGGTCAAGTGCAGTCAGGTCTGGAGAGAACCAAGGGCTATATCTGTTCCTGGTTCTACATTTTTTGAATGGGGCATGCTTATTTAAGATGGTGAGGAAGGCACTTTTAAAGAATAACCAGGCATCCTCTACTGACGGGATGAGGTCAATATCCTTCCAGGATACCCGGGGCAGGTCGATTAGAAAGGCCTGCTCGCTGAAGTGTTTCAGGAAGCGTTTGACAGTGATGAGGGGTGGTCGTTTGACCACAGACCCATTACAGATGCAGGCAATGAGGCAGTGATCGCTGAGATCTTGATAGAAAGACAGCAGAGGTGTATTTGGAGTGCAAGTTGGTTAGGATGATATCTATGAGGGTGCTCGTATTTACGGATTTGGGGTTATACCTGGTGGGTTCATTGATAAATTGTGTGAGATTGAGGGCATCAAGCTTAGAATGTAGGATGGTCGGGGTGTTAAGCATGTCCCAGTTTAGATCACCTAGCAGCACAAGCTCTGTAGATAGAAGATTTTTAACAAATGTAAATGTAATACTCGAATGCTGTTTTATGCCGTTTTTATGTGTATAAACGATGTAAATGAAAGTGAGCTGTTTTTAAAGGAAATTGATAAATAAAAACTTCTCCAAAAGAAAAAACATGTAATTTCCATACAACTTCTGACCCTGAGGAGGACAACATTCCCTCTTGGGAGGAGGGAACAATCCCCAGGAAATCATTAGAAAATGTTTCCATGGAAATCTCCTCCAGGATCTCACAATCCAGCATGTCTTCTGAATCTGTCCCACACACACTTTTAATGGTGGACTATCAAAGCTGTGTAGTCTGTCTCATTATCACATTTTTAGACACTACTCTGAGCTTAACATGGTGATACATACCATCACATTCAATGGCTTCCAGCTCAGATCTCCCCCTCTCTGGATTCAGTCCTACCAGTGTGGTGAAAAATTCTGCCAGCTTGTCCTCTGATGTGTTCCGCTGAGGCAAAAAGAGAGTTGACGTATTATTAGAATGAAATACCAGCGCTGCCTCAGAACAAGGGAACATAAAGACATAAAGCTAGCAAATTGTAGATATTGACACTACCCTGCATAGAAATATACAGGCACAGCAAACAGACGTGTGGAGACTAAGAAGATGCAAATTTACAGGCAGCTAGCCTAGCACATCTCTGTCCTGGAAGAGTTCCAGCAGCTCGTCCCTGTTCACTACATGTCATCCCAGGACCTGGAAAGTGTGAAGCAACTACTTCTTGGAGATACCAAATGCTGGCTGTTGGTTGACGTACACCTTAATGAACTCCTCCAGGTCTATGTCGGTCACATATTTCACAGTCTCAGCATACCTGCTGAACTTTACTTCGTTCTGCATGTCCTCCAGCAAACATTATTTCTATACTGAACCTAACTCATTTTTATAACTCATTATAACTTAAAACAAAGTATAACAAAATGAGGAACGAAAACAGAAAATTATCAAAGTAATCGATTAATCAATCGTTTCCCACAATAGCCTAGTCATCGCATTAGTCCTCATTAAGGACTTTGTACCTCTTGCTCAATGGGGAAGAAGCCCAGAGCCCTTATGATAAAGGGGACCTTTGCTAGTGGGATTCGGGGGGACACCTGTCGGATCTCCATGGAGTCAATGCCTTGTTTACGCAGCTGACAGTAATAGAAAAAGTCCTCCATTTCCTAAAGGGAAAAATGTAAGTGTCAGAACAAACGCACAAGTATTGTACAGCCATAACTGATGTGCCCACTCTATACAGTTATGAATATTGATGGTTACATGGTAAAGATATCAGTTTGACCTACTCTAAAGAGTTCTCTGTTTCTAATGCACTAAACTCATAAGAGACAACGATTCAGTATATGTTCAACAGGAAAACTCAACGGTCTACTCACTTTAAACTAATCTACCATGAGAGGACTTCAGTCAGACCCCCAGCAGTGAAGACATATAGAACGTCATTGGAGTAGGCCATAGCAGATACCCCTGTTGGGTGGCAAATCAGAGCAGAGGACTTGGGGGTTCCCATCAATGGGCAGAATCTCGAGATCCACCTTGAACAAGAACACAATGACATTATGACAAGTGACAATGAAACCAGTATCTCTTCATTAGGCAAGAAATGCACACAAGTCTGGCCCCTAAAATAAAGACTTTCATACATATTTGGTCTGACTGAGGAGGTAGTTTGATACGATTGTGCGTGAATCAACACTTACCTTGTCTTTTGTGATGTATGCCATTTAATGAGAGCTAGGGTCATGATCCTTCATTTGTGGCCTTCATACTACACCCCAATGACACAGAGATGCCGTGAAATAAGAGGACTAATCATATTTTTACAGACTGTTATTTGGGTGCTGACCTGCACATCTTGGTGATGCTGTTGAAAAGCTTCATTTTGTAGAGGCCAGAGGCGGTGAGCAGGAAATCCTCTGTGGTGAGGGGTGTGCACCAAGCCACACAGGTGGGCCCGACGCTCTGCTCAATGCGCTCAGGATCAGCAGCTCATTCTCATTGCTATTCTCCAGGTCATACTCCACCTAATCAATCACCACCACATACCAAGGCAAAGTCATCCAACGTGATTCAGCATGCCTAGTGGTTCAGCAAGTAAAGAACCACTGCATGTAAGTAAACCCGAGCCCTACTAAGTGTGAGGGTCTGGTCCATGCCCAGGGAGAATAGTCTGGGTTGGGTGCTGTCCAGGTACACCCAAAATAGGAAGTCGCTGATGGGCTTATAGTAGGAGTGATGCCTCACCAGGTACTTCCAGCACTGCACGCTCCTACCAGTGTATAAGCCAAACACCATTTCCGCTTTTCCAGCATCCCGACAGTAGCAACAAAACACGAGGGAAATGTGCAATTTGTTAGCTTCAGTTTGATTATAATGCTTCAAGGTAGAGGGCTCAAACCTGTTACTTTCCAATCCCAATGCCAGAACCACATAGTGTCTGCTCACTGCTGTGGCCAGGTAGAGGGAGTCTGGAGAGAAGGTAATGTGAGTGATGCAGTCTTGGCTGTAGTTGAGTCGCTCCTCTGCCTTACTCTGCTATGTGCAAGCATCCAGTACATGGACAGCTCCACTTGCAAATCCAACCGCCAGGTATAATCCTGTTCACTGACACACAGGATAGCCTGGTCCAAGCTGAGCCAACTCACACAAACACAGACAGAGAACATGTTGTTTTTAAGGGGAGTTCTCCGTATACCACAAATCAATTGTGAGAATATCAATGTGAGATCTTTCTATGTATGCATATAGATTTACTTATAGGAAATTAAACTGACAAAAGCCTCTGGCCTGCTGGGTCACCTTGGGGGTCATAGGCGATACACTGAATCTGCCTCTCCTTCTCAAAGACCCTGCTGCAGATGGACACCTTGCGCTCATAGTCCCACACCTTCAGGATGCCACTGTGCTGCCCAAGGCAACAACTGGTTGCTGGGGGTGACAGGCCACAGCGTGCAGTGCCTCGCAATGCTTTCGCAGTAGCGGCTTCGTCACACCGCCCTGTGCATTCACATGTACCACCCTCAAGCTGACTGTAGACAGGACAAAATTCCTACAGACAAGAGAGGGATTAAAGGGAGAAGTAGGACAAAGCAGATACGTTTCACATACACTGGGGCACCAGCTGGCATCACACTGATTCTCACCGGATAAAAAACATCTTAGCTTACTTACAAGCCCTTAACCAACAATGCAGTTTTAAGAAAAATAAAAGTTAAGAAAAATATTTACTAAATAAACTAAAGTAAAAAATAAAAGAGCAACAATAAAAGAAGATTTGGAAATTGCTCCCCAGGACGAACGTAACTTGTGTAGGTCTGCAATTTATTTTCTGAGGGCTTGAGGATTCTAGCAGTATTTAGCACTAACTGAAGTTTACTTTGTGCTTTATCCGGGTAGCCGGAAAGTAGAAAATTGCAGTAGTCTAACCTAGAAGTAACAAAAGCATGGATTAATTTTTCTGCATCATTTTTGGACAGAAAGTTTCTGATTTTTGCAATGTTACCTAGATGGAAAAAAGCTGTCCTTGAAACAGTCTTGATATGTTCGTCAAAAGAGAGATCAGGGTACAGAGTAACGCCGAGGTCCTTCACAGTTTTATTTGAGACGACTGTACAACCATCAAGATGAATTGTCAGATCCAACAGAAGATCTCTTTGTTTATTGGGACCTAGAACAAGCATCTCTGTTTTGTCCGAGTTTAAAAGTAGAAAGTTTGCAGCCATCCACTTCCTTATGTCTGAAACACAGGCTTCTAGCGAGGGCAATTTTGGGGCTTCTGTCACGTTCGTCATCTGAATCGGACCAAGGCGCAGCGTGGTATGCATACATTCTTATTTATTAAAAGAATGAACACTGAACAAACTAACAAAATAACAAAACGAAACGTGAAGCTATACAAACGAGTGCTGACAGGCAACTACACATAGACACACAAAATCATAGAAATAAAGGACATAGAATGCCCACCCAAATCACACCCTGACCAAACCAAAAAAGAGACATAAAAAAGGCTAAGGTCAGGGCGTGACAGCTTCACCATGTTTCATTGAAATGTACAGCTGTGTGTCATCCGCATAGCAGTGAAAGTTAACATTATGTTTTCGAATGACATCCAAGAGGTCAAATATATAGTGAAAACAATAGTGGTCCTAAAACGGAACCTTGAGCAACACCGAAATTTACAGTTGAGGACAAACCATTCACAGAGACAAACTGATATCTTTCCGACAGATAAGATCTAAACCAGGCCAGAATTTGTCCGTGTAGACCAATTTGGGTTTCCAATCTCTCCAAAAGAATGTGGTGATCGATGGTATCAAAAGCAGCACTAAGGTCTAGGAGCACGAGGACAGATGCAGAGCCTCGGTCTGACGCCATTAAAAGGTAATTTACCACCTTCACAAGTGCAGTCTCATTGCTATGATGGAGTCTAAAATCAGACTGAAGCATTTCGTATACATTGTCTGTCTTCAGGAAGGCAGTGAGTTGCTGTGCAACAGCTTTTTCTAAAATGTTTGAGAGGAATGGAAGATTCGATATAGGCCGATAGTTTTTTATATTTTCTAGGTCAAGGTTTGGCTTTTTCAAGAGAGGCTTTATTACTGCCACTTTTAGTGAGTTTGGTACACATCCGGTGGATAGAGAGCCGTTTATTATGTTCAACATAGGAGGGCCAAGCACAGGAAGCAGCTCTTTCAGTAGTTTAGTTGGAATAGGGTCCAGTATGCAGCTTGAAGGTTTAGAGGCCATGATTATTTTCATCATTGTGTCAAGAGATATAGTACTAAAACACTTGAGTGTCTCTCTTGATCCTAGGTCCTGGCAGAGTTGTGCAGACTCAGGACAACTGAGCTTTGGAGGAATACGCAGATTTAAAGAGGAGTCCGTAATTTGCTTTTTAATGATCATGATCTTTTCCTCAAAGAAGTTCATGAATTTATTACTGCTGAAGTGAAAGCCATCGTCTCTTGGGGAATGCTGCTTTTAAGTTAGCTTTGCAACAGTATCAAAAAGACATTTCGGAGTGTTCTTATTTTCCTCAATTAAGTTGGAAAAATAGGATGATCGAGCAGCAGTGAGGGCTCTTCGATACTGCACGGTACTGTCTTTCCAAGCTAGTCAGAAGACTTCCAGTTTGGTGTGGCGCCATTTCCGTACCAATTTTCTGGAAGCTTGCTTCAGAGCTCGGGTATTTTCTGTATACCAGGGAGCTAGTTTCTTATGACAAATGTTTTTAGTTTTTAGGGGTGCAACTGCATCTAGGGTATTGCGCAAGGTTAAATTGAGTTCCTCAGTTAGGTGGTTAACTGATTTTTGTCCTCTGACACCCTTGAGTAGGCAGAGGGAAGGGCATCAAGGAATCTTTGGGTTGTCTGAGTATTTATAGCACGACTTTTGATGCTCCTTGGTTGGGGTCTGAGCAGATCATTTGTTGCGATTACAAACGTAATAAAATGGTGGTCCGATAGTCCAGGATTATGAGGAAAAACATTCAGATCCACAACATTTATTCCCTGGGACAAAACTAGGTCCAGAGTATGACTGTGACCGTGAGTAGGTCCAGAGACATGTTGGACAAAACTCACTGTCGATGATGGCTCCGAAAGCCTTTTGGAGTGGGTCTGTGGACTTTTCCATGTGAATATTAAAATCACCAAAAATTTGAATATTATCTGCTATGACTACAAGGTCCGATAGGAATTCAGGGAACTCAGTGAGGAACGCTGTATATGGCCCAGGAGGCCTGTAAACAGTAGCTATAAAAAGTGATTGAGTAGGCTGCATAGATTTCATGACTAGAAGCTCAAAAGACGAAAACGTCGTATTTTTTTTGTAAATTGAAATTTGCTATCGTAAATGTTAGCAACACCTCCGCCTTTGCGGCATGCACGGGGGATATGGTCACAAAAAAAACATTTCTGCCAACACCTCCAAAAACATTTGATCAAGTTTGCCATTGATATTTCCTTTAGATATAGGCCTAATGTCTTGGCCTAATTCCAATACTTCCAAATTATACAGCAAATACGTAAGGGCGTTACTGTCACCATAAAATGTGAATGGTGGGTGTTATTCAGCCGGAGTTATGACGCTTGTTCACACGCGCACAGCTTTCTACAACAGGTCTGATTTATAACAGGAAACATGTGTATGAATGGCGTGCGCCAAATTTGATAAATCTAAATATTTTTGTGCATGGGCAGTCTTTTCATTAATAGCGCACACAGATATTTAGTGGCATTAGGGCACGGCATGGAAATACGAATTGTTGTTCAATATTTAGTTTATCAATAAATTATTGGGTTTCTATGTCCTGCCTACATATAGGCTCTGAGATTAAATAGGCAACTCTGAAAGTAAATAGGCAATGATTTCGGGCTCCTATCGCACAGCATTACTGTAGCCTACCAAAACAATAAAATATATCTTACATAAACTGTTTTAATCTTTAGCACTGATTTATGCTGGCTGTATATGGAAAAGAACTGTGTCAGTTTCTGAAAGAGAAAACAATGGAAAATTCAGCAGAAGATTTGAATTCAACAATGTTTTGCATCGACTTTTATCCAACATCAATATGATCTGCCCCTGAATTCTGAAACATTGTCTAGGACAGGCAATAAATAAAAACAATAAATTACAGTACTTACTACTGTATACCGGTATTATGATATTGCAAAACTTGAAATACATATAGCCAGCCTACTGTATCTATTTTACAAGGCTACTAGGTCCAATTACTGTAAATGAGAGATGCACATGGTAATTTGTTGTATGGCTCCTTTGGGAATATGAATCCATCACTGCCAGAAAAGGTGAGGAGTTTACTCTGCAAAGGTTATGAAAATAAAATAAATAGGAAAAAGATTCCTGTCTAATTATTAATTCTAAAAATAAAACGCATAGATTTTCACTCTTTTCACTAATGGCAAATGGCTACATTGTTGTTAGAGTTTTTCTTTTCTTTTTTATAATGAAAAGCTTATTCATATCTCCCATTTGCACAAAACACTAACTGTAGGCCTTCTTGCCAGGTTGCAATGCAATATTTCAACCACTAGCAGAGGTGTGTACGCATGGTCTAAAGTTTGCTGGGAGGTGAGCACATTCTCAGGTAAAGTAATTTTTAAAAATAAATGCCAACTTTTGCGTGAAAACTGGCGCATGCATGCACATTTTGGGGTATATTTTGTACATACTCATGGTTTATAAAAGGGACCCCTGGCCCTTTACTAGCTTACCTGAACTTCTCCAGCTCCAACTTTTACCAAGTATTTGGAGTCCTTTAACAGTGCCAAAGCTGCAACAGCCCCCCCCCCCCCCCCCCCCCCYCCCCCASGGTGGCATGTCAAATTATGTCCGCACATGAATCCTGGAATAGAAGCCAAACAACCACTGTTTCAGAATAACACAGTTATACTAGATACATAAAAAATAGGAATGTACTTTTAGAATAAAGTGCTATTGTAAAAAGGAATCCCAAATGATGACCAGACTTTCCTGTTGCTGTCAACTCACACAGAAACATAAAATGGGTCTGCTGTGCCCCTGTAGGTAAGCATCAAGTTTGTGTCAATACTATTTGCCTTGAACAGTTATTTTTTTAGCTTTCCCTTTGCCATTGAACACTGGCATTCCTAACAACATAGACATAGCATTCATTCCATATACCCACAGGTCTTTGCAAGCATCTGACCTCGTTGAGTGCATTGAGTGCACTCGTTGCGTGCAACTGCTGGAACTTACCTGAAGGAAGTGTTGTGAATTTGAGGTTTGGTTGTACATGACGGCTACATGGGTGCCAACATATAAGATCACCAGCTGATCCTGGTCCTGAAGGCTGAAGACAGTAAAAGCCCGGTGCACCCCAAAGGCCCACTCCAGTGTCTGTCACAATACACAAGAACACTACATTACATTTCTGATATTAAACTTAGTGTTTCTTAGATATATATCTAGTTGAATACAAATGTTTATGATAGAAAGCTAGATTAATTTTTACCAGTGCATGAGTTTTTACTTGGGGGGCTCCCGAGTGTCAAAGCGGTCTAAGGCACTGCATCTCAGTGCTAGAGGCGTCACTACAGACCCTGGTTCGATTCCAGGCTGTATCACAACCGGACGTGATTGGGAGTCCCATAGGGCGGTGCACAATTGGCCCAGCGTCGTAAATAAGAATTTGTTCTTAAATGACTTGCCTAGTTAAAAGGTTAAAAAAAAATTAAAAACATGAGGGGATTGCTTGGATAACAGTGTCATTGAGGTGTCTGGGTAGACAGAGTCAGATTCCCATGTATTTTAGACTGATCATCTGTCTTAGTCCCCATTCTGTCCACTGACAGTCAAGCCTTTCAACCTGCTCTTTACCATTCTTCTCTTCTCTCTGATGCAAATCTTCTCCATCCTTGTCTGGCTGCTGCTTTGCTTCGGTGCCAGTTGCGGCCTGCTGCTCCTCTGGGGGGCTTGGCAAGGGGTCATTACTCTCGGTTCCAATGCCTGACATGACTCAAGTATTCACAGGCCTACTGTGTTTTCAGACAAATACCATCTGAAATAGATGGGTACCATGAGGGCAGTAGCTATCAACAACAAACAGAATCAATGTGCTTAGCTGTCATTTTGCTAATGAAAAATATACAGTGCATTTGGAAAGTATTCAGAAACCTTCCCTTTTTCCACATTTTGTGACGTTACAGCCTTATTGTAAAATGTATTAAATATTTTTTACTCCTCCTCAATTTACACACAATACCCCATACAGACAAAGTGAAAACAAGTTTTTAGAAATGTTAGCAAATGTATTAAAATACATTAAGCATTTTTTATGAGACTCGAAATTGAGCTCAGGTGCATCCTGTTTGCATTGATCATCCTTGAGATGTTTCTACAACTTGATTTGAGTCCACCTTTAGTATATTCAATTGATTGTACATGATTTGGAAAGGCACACACCTGTCTATATAAGGTCCCACAGTTGACAGTGCATGTCAGAGCAAAAACCAAGCCATGAGGTCAAAGGAATAGTCCGTAGAGCTCCAAGACAGGATTGTGACGAGGCACAGATCTGGGGAAGGGTACCAAAACATGTCTGCAGCATTGAAGGTCCACAAGAACACAGTGGCCTCCACCATTCTTAAATGCAAGAAGTTCGGAACCAACAAGACTCTTCCTAGAGCTGGCCGCCCTGCCAAACTGAGCAATCGGAGAAGGGCCTTGGTCAGGGAGGTGACCAAGAACCCAATGATCACTATGGCAGAGCTCTAGAGTTCCTCTGTGGAGATGGGAGAACCTTCCAGAAGGACAACCATCTTTTGCAACACTCCTCTAATCAGGCCTTTATGGTAGAGTGGCCAGATGGAAGCCACTCCTCAGTAAAAGGCACATGACAGCCCATTTGGAGGCGCCTAAAGGACTCTCAGACCATGAAAAACAAGATTATCTGGTCTGATGAAACAAAGATTGAACTCTTTGGCCTGTATGCGTCACGTCTGGAGGAAACCTGGCACCATCCCTACTGTGAAGGATGGGGGTGGCAGTATCATGCTGTGGGGATGTTTTTCAGAGGCAGGGACTGGGTGACTAGTCAGGATCGAGGGAAAGATGAATGGAGCAAAGTACAGAGAGATCCTTGATGAAAACCTGTTCCAGAGTGCTCAGGACCTCAGACTGGGATGAAGGTTCACCTTCCAACAGGACAATGACCCTAAGCACACAGCCAAGGCAATGCAGGAGTGACCTTAAGTGGCCCAGCCAGAACCCAAACCCGATTGAACATCTCTGGAGAGACCAGCGACGCTCCCCATGAAACTTGACAGAGGTTAATTTCTTATATTTTTTATATATTTTTTGGTCCCCTTTTCATCTAAGACTACACTGTACAGGACTGAACAATAAACCTCATCTTTATTCAGGTTACCAACAACCATAAACATGCTATTTATATCCTTTCATATTCTCTTGTTGTTCTAGATGGACACTGTATGTTGAATATCATTGTAAACAGATATAACCAGTAAGGCTG
This sequence comes from Salvelinus sp. IW2-2015, assembly GCF_002910315.2. Lineage (NCBI taxonomy): Eukaryota > Metazoa > Chordata > Actinopteri > Salmoniformes > Salmonidae > Salvelinus > Salvelinus sp. IW2-2015. The sequence goes on along the minus strand of NC_036855.1, from coordinate 23,775,192 downwards.
GGAATTGCCAGAAACCTCACGATACAATATTATCACCATACTTAGATGCCGATATGAGATGTATTGCGATTCTCATGATTCTTTATGCATTGCGATTCGATGATTATTAGGTTATTCTGCTTTTGCAGAAGCAGCAGATACTCTTCCTGGGGTCCACACAAAAAAACAGAACATGACAAATAACAAAACACTGATACAATGAGACAGTCACACAAATTTAAAATAACACGATATATAAACAATACAACAAAAATTGTGTGTGTGTGTTTTTGTTCCCTCACAGTTCCAAACATTGCTCACCATATGTTTATTTTTTGTAATTTTTTTATTATTATTAACCCATCCATATTTGTCCCTCTTCAGAGGACACATATCTTTGTTTTTTTACAGCTTTTCTGCTACATATACAGTTGAAGTCAGAAGTTTACATACACATACAAATACATTTAAACTCAGTTTTTAACAATTCCTGACATTTAATCCTCGTAATAATTCCCTGTCTTAGGTCAGTTAGGATCACCACTTTATTTTAAGAATGTGAAATGTCAGAATAATAGTAGAGAGAATGATTTCTTTCAGCTTTTCTTTCTTTCATCACATTCCCAGTGGGTCAGAAGTTTACATACACTCAATTAGTATTTGGTAGCATTGCCTTAAATTGTTTAACTTGGGTCAAACATTTCAGGTAGCTTTCCACAAGCTTCCCACAATAAGTTGGGTGAATTTGGCCATTTCCTCCTGACAGAGCTGGTGTAACTGAGTCAGGTTTGTAGGCCTCCTTGCTCACACGCTTTTTCAGTTCTGCCCATGATGACCACTCCAATACCTTGACTTTGTTGTCCTTAAGCCATTTTGCCACATCTTTGGAAGTATGCTGGGGTCATTGTCCATTTGGAAGACCCATTTGCGACCAAGCTTTAACTTCCTGACTGATGTCTTGAGATGTTGCTTCAATATATCCAAATAATTTTCATACCTCATGATGCCATCTATTTTGTGAAGTGCACCAGTCTCTCCTGCAGCAAAGAACTCCCACAACATGATGCTGCCACCCCCGTGCTTCACGGTTGGGATGGCGCTTCTTCGGCATGCAAGCCTCCCCCTTTTTCCTTCAAACATAACGATGGTCATTATGGCCAAACAGTTCTATTTTTGTTCATCAGACCAGAGGACATTTCTCCAAAAAGTACAATCTTTGTCCCCATGTGCAGTTGCAAACCGTAGTCTGTTTTTTTTTATTGCGGTTTTGGAGCAGTGGCTTCTTCCTTGCTGAGTGGCCTTTCATGTTATGTCGATATAGGACTCGTTTTACTGTGGATATAGATACTTTTGTACCTGTTTCCTCCAGCATTTTCACAAGGTCTTTTGCTGTTGTTCTGGGATTGATTTGCACTTTTCGCACCAAAGTACGTTCATCTCTAGGAGACAGAACGCGTCTCCTTCCTGAGCAGTATGATGGCTGCGTGGTCCCATGGTGTTTGTACTTACGTACTATTGTTTGTACAGATGAACGTGGTACCTTCAGGCATTTAGAAATTGCTCTCAAGGATGAACCAGACTTGTGGAGGTCTACAATTTTTTTTGGGGGCTGATTTCTTTTGATTTTCCCATGATGTCAAGCAAAGAGGCACTGAGTTTGAAGGTAGGCCTTGAAATACATCCACAGGTGCACCTCCAATTGACTCAAATGATGTCAATTAGCCTATCAGAAGCTTCTAAAGCCATGACATCATTTTCTGGAATTTTCCAAGCTGTTTAAAGTCAACTTAGTGTATGTAAACTTCTGACCCACTGGAATTGTGATACAGTGAATTATAAGTGAAATAATCTGTCTGTAAACAATTGTTGGAAAAATTACTTGTGTCATGCACAAAGTAGATGTCCTAACCGACTTGCCAAAACTATTGTTTGTTAACAAGAAATTTGTGGAGTGGTTGAAAAACGAGTTTTAATGATGTAAACCTCCGACTTCAACTGTATATATATATATATAAATATATCTTTTTTTAAATGTTTGCATTTATTTAACAAGGCACGTCAATTAACGGCCTACCAGGGAACAGTGGGTTAACTGCCTTGTTTAGGGGCAGAACGACAGATTTTTACCTTGTCAGCTCGGGGATTCAATCCAGCAACTTTTCGGTTACTGGCCCAACGCTCTAACCACTAGGCTACCTGCCGCCTATTGTTGAGTAACTTTGCCTGAAACCAGAAAAACTACAATGGCTCCCCAAGCTAAATTGCTTAGGCTTTGTGGAAATTGTAAATGTCTCTAATATCAAAAATGTGTCAAATGTTTTTTTGTTTTTTTGAGCTGTTACATCAGGTGAGGAGTTGGGCAAATGGAAATGTCAGATGAATATTTAAAAATATATATTTTCACACTGAAAGCAATATGTAAACTCAAAGAAAATAATGTTAATACTTTTTATTAGAACATTAAATTGACATTGAATCAGTTGAAAATGTCAGTCTTCTAATTTATGGGCTCAAACAATTCCTTTACTCATAGCCATCCAGTGACATAACAGAGTAAGGTTGGTGGTAAAGTTGAACCCTTACGATCTTGCTGGTCACATGGTCCTTATCATCTGTGGATGGGCACAATGTTACATCTGTTGGGAAAACAATTAATAAGAAGTCAATAGTTTATCTTCTACAGTTGTCATGGTGCTGGCTTGCCAAATTAGTATAGATTTAGTCTGGATAAAGTAAAATCCTGCCCAAGAATTAAATGGCAAACCAGTTTTTCAAGATAGCCATCTCATTTGAGGAGTCACCTGAAGCGTGAGAGGAATTGGAGATCGAGGAATACAGCAGTGCTGAGGCAGAGGGCTCGTAATGAGGACGACTAGCTACTATTCTGAACTGTGTGGTGAGCTTTCTGGCAACCAGATCTGCTAGAGCAAGTGGGTGCTACACAGAATGGAAGAGGAGAAGTCTAGTAGCTACGTCCAATGGCTATAAAAAAGTCAGACTGGTTCTCAGACTTGCCCTCTACAAGATCATCAGCAGACACAATCTCCATCCTCTACCATCCTCTGACCAGCTCCCTCCGCTCAAGCCATAAACTGACCCTCTCCATCTCTCCAGGATGCAGCTTTCAAAGACTTGGCCTCTATTAGTTGACCTGTCATATAATATTGCTTGTTGTTTTTTGCTCTTGAAGCGGTTTGAGATTCTATGAAAAGCACTATAGAAATGAAATACATGATTAATTATAATTTAGCTAACAATGCCAGCTAGTGGTTTTGATTGGAATACATTGGCCTACATTGGGCGGTTTCTATGGACTCCTTGATTGAAGAGGGGGACTACAATTCAGTGGCGAATTGGCAGTGAGGAATTCATTTCTTAAGAGTATTATCCCAAATTTATGAATGGACTGTATCCTGAGTGAGAGCATGGGGAGATAAAATACAAGGGCCTCCCGAGTGGCGCAGTGGTCGAAGGCACTGTATCGCAGTGCTACTGTGCCACTAGAGAGGTTAGGGTTAGGGAAGGTATGGCCGGCAGGGATATCCTTGTCTCATCGCACACTAGCGACTCCTGTGGCGGGCTGGGCGCAGTGCACGCTGACAGTCGCCAGGTGTACGGTGTTTCCTCCGACACATTGGTGCGGCTGGCTTCCGGGTTGGATGGGCATTGTGTCAAGAAGCAGTGCGGCTTGGTTGGGTTGTGTTTCGGAGGACGCATGGCTCTTGATCTTCTCCTCTCCCGAGTCCGTACGGGAGTTGCAGCGTTGAGACGGTAACTACTACCAATTGGATACCACGAAATTGGTGATACATTTTAATGAAAAAAATACAAACGACATCTCATTCCACAGGTACGGAAGTCGAAACGCCTCGAGCTACCTGCCTACCCCCAGACGACCTGATCTGGCTGCTCAGCTCCTTCTTTTGGCCACCTGCACTCTGTTCAAGCCTTGTGCTATTGACTGTCGCTCCATGTGTCGGAGGCTTAAAGTACTCAGAATTTAGTCCAGACCTATACTCATACCATTCATATTTTTTTACTTGTGTACTGCAATTCAGCTTTTAGCTGCCAAGTATGGCCTACATGTAAAATGGTTTATAAACTACTACTACTAAAATAAATATCTCAGGTGATGAATTAGAGTGCCTTCAGAAAGTATTCATACCCCTTGACTTAGTCCACATTTTCTTGTGTTACAGCCTGAATTCTAAATAGATTAAATATTTTTTTTCCTCTCTCACCCATCTATACACAATACCCCATAATGACAAAATAAAAATTTGTTTTAAGACATTTTTGCATATTTATTGAAAACGCAGTATTCACACCACATGCCTGAAAATACGAAGAGTTGTACTAAGCGATGTGTCGTGTTTGCCCCAAACATAACGCTTTGTATTCAGGACATAAAGATAAATTCTTTGCCACATTTTTGCAGTTTTTATTTAGTGCCTTATTGCAAACAGAATGAATGTTTTGTCATATTTTTTAAATTCTGTATATTCTTCCTTCTTTTAACTCTTGTCATTTAGGTTAGTATTGTGCAGTAACTACAATGTTGTTAATCCATCCTCAGTTATCCTATTACAGACATTAAACTCTGTAACTGTTTTATAGTCACCAATGTCCTAATGGTGAAATCCATTAGGAGTGGTTTCCTTCCTCTCCCCGACAACTGAGTTAGAAAGGATTCCTGTATCATTGTAGGAACTGGGTGTATTGATACATCATCCAAAGTGTAATTAATAACTTCACCATGCTCAAAGGGATTTCAATGTCTGTTTTTTTTCTTCCCATCTACCAATAAGCAGTGGTATCTGTACTCCACTATTTATATTTTTGACTACTTTAAATTTACTACATTCCTTAAAAGAAAATATTGTACTTTTTACTCCATACATTTTCCTTGATACCCAAAAGTACTCGATACATCTTGAATGCTTAGCAGGACATGAAAATAGTCCAATTCACTCACTTATCAACCGAACATCCCTGGTCATCCCTACTGCCTCTGATCTGGCGGACTCATTAAAAAACACATGCTTCATTTATAAATGATGTCTGAATGTTGGAGTGTGCCCCTTGCTTTCTGTAAATAAATTAAAAACAAGAAAATGGTGCCATCTGGTTTGCTTAATATAAGGAATTTTACTTTTGATACTTAAGTATATTTTAAACCAAATACTTTAAAACTTTAACCCAAGTAGAATTTTACTGGGTGACTTTCACTTCTACTTGAGTCATTTTCTATAAAAAGGTAGCTTTACTTTTACTCAAGTATGACAGTTGGGTACTTTTTCCACCACTGCCAATAGGTGCCTTTCTTTGTAAGGCACTGGGAAATCTCCATGGTCTTTGTTGCTGAATCTGTGTTTGAAATTCACTGCTCCACTGAGGGACCTTGCAGATAATTGTATGTGTGGGGTACAGAGGTGAGTTAGTCATTCAGAAATCATGTTAAACACTACTACTGCACACAGAGGGAGTCCATGCAACTTATTATATGTGACATGTTAAGCCAATTTTTACTCCTGAACTTATTTAGGCTTGCCTTAACAAAGGGTCTGAATACTTATTAATGCAAGACATTTTTGCTTTGAATTTTTTATGAATTTCTATAAAAAACATATATATAAAAACATAATTCCACTTTGGTATTGTGTGTAAGCCAGTGGCACACAATCTCAATAATAAATGTTTCATTCAGGCTGTAACACAGCAACATGTGGAAAAAGTCAAGTGGTGTGAATACTTTCTGAAGACACTGTATATGATATGCATTTTGGCATGTATTTTAAATGTGAACCACAGTAAAGTTAGATCAAATAGTAATCAGTCTAATCTCTACCTCAATAGGTAGGACACTCACCCCAGTAAACCTCTGCCCGACCACCGCTGTGGGGTAAGTCCCATTTGGGTCTTCTGGCCATTTCGAATCACTGTAACGTTTAATGGCTTCTAAGGAACAGAAAAGACAACATGTCACGCATGGTAAGTTATCACTGTAGTGACTGCATTTCATATTGCTGTCATAATGGCACGTTACCCCGCCAATGATTAGGTTATTTGGCACAATAAAATACAAGTGGTTATAACAAGATTATTATAGTCACAGACTAACATACCCCTTCACTATGCTGAACCACTGAGGCAATATTCTGCAGGTTCTGGAAGTTCCCTGTGTTGATGGATCCAAATGCTATGATTTCATCACTAATTCGCAAGCCCTATGGGAAAAAACATAAATGTATCACAACTGAAAAAAAAACACTCTTAAATAACCCCAAACAAACACACAAAGTAAATAACAATGTCTGTGTTGTAAACAAATTCTATATAACTTTTAGGTCAATCTAGAAACTGTAAACACTCACAGCCTGACAGGCAGGGGAGCCTTGTGAGACAGCATCCACACGGGCAAAGGGAGAGGGCAGGGTGACTTCCTGCTCCATGGACTCAGTCTGGGATTCTGCCTGGTCCTGCTCCCGCTTCGCCTTCTCTAGAGCATGCAACCTGTGCAGGGCCTCCTCGATTTCCACCATGATGGCTTTGTGATCATTCTGTAGACCTGCCACATCGACATGGTGGCCATAGTTAGCAGGGGAAAAATACAGTAGGCAGTAGCACCCACGAACAATGGAACCCCTTACACACTACACTGTAAATAGTTTGTCTGACTGTTGTCAAGTAATGTCAGTTAAAACATGTTATATTGCACAGCAGTGCTACAAGCTCTCTTACAAGAAATACTGTGCCTTGTTGTTCTGATCTGGTACACATTAACATCTGCGCGGGGGAATCCCTCTGCATCAACCAAAGGACCTTCCATTCCAACCTCTTGCTAAAAGAGGACACACAAATTATTGACGGGGAATCATATTTCTTGCGTCATATAATAGCCTCACAACACGCACACACACGTTGTTTCTAACGTTAGATAATACAGACTGAATAAAGCGAGCAGTGATTGACGTAAATTAGCTACAACATATTGGAAAAATAACCATATTTGAGCTCGCAAGTTAGCGTTAGCTCGCTAACGTCAGTTGGTCCAAAATGTAAACAAACAACGTATCCATGTAACGTTACAAACGTACATCTTCCAAAACGTCGTAGTAAGCTTTAATTTGTTCTTCAATAGTGTCTTTCTTTTTTATAAGACTTTGGACATCTTCCATTGTTATTGTCGAATTTCCATCGTTGTTTTCCTCCGTCATCTTCATGATTCTCTCTCGTCCGGAAACTCAATAACGACAACTACCAGTCCGTGAATAACAAAAAAGTCCGACAAGTAAAAATTCTTAGGGCCGGTCGCTATTTCCGGTTTATTCTTCTTCTTCGGTGAGGTTTATCAGTGGTTGGCATTCAACGTTATGGTGCATTACCGCAACCTACTGTACTGGAGTGTGAGCCAGAGACAGGGAGAAACTAAATCCTACCTGCCAGCCCCATTGCTCTAAAAAAAGATAACAAAATATTTAAGACTATATCTAATGACCGACGCGTTTCGGCTGCATGGCCTTCGTCAGGGAGTACAGAAAAAGGAGAATACAATGTCCTCTTTTGAAAGGCTTTTCCAATTAGCCCTAATTAGAAGAGGGAGTGGTTACCAAATTGGACACACCTAGTAAGCAATAATATACACATGAAAAGGTGAAATACTGTAGCTATGTTATCATGAGCATACAACTCCAAGCTAGAAGCATCAGAACACCCAGAGAGGCAGTTCCAACCCTAACCATGACTGGGAGAAGTGTCCAGAACAAGAAAGCAATATATTCCACAGTACTCCAGACCACAGCAAAACATGAACAACAGTCCAAACATAGCTAGAGGGCAATTGAGCAAAATGTCCACTAGATGACAGCAAATGGACCCATCACGACCCTACAGGAAGGGTGAGAAATCCATATCTTCATTTAAACCAGGGTACTTAGTGGCCTGTAGTTTGTAAATCCAAAAACTTTCCCTTTGGTTTAACTGTTTAAGACGGTCCCCTTTTCTAATAGACGCCGGAACATGATCAATACCCATAGCTTGTAGGGAGACAGGGTTACCATGGTGTAAGGACTTGTAGTGCCTTGCCATGGGGTAGTCTTCATTGCCTACCCGTATGGCGTACTTGTGTTCCGCCAAGCGATCTTGAAGGCGTCTCTTTGTCCGTCCAATGTAGAACACCTTGCACTGTGGACATTCCAGTCTATAGATGACATGAGTGGTTTTGCAGTTAATAAAATGCTTGAGGTAATACTCCATTTTAGAAGCTGTGTCAACAAAATACTTTTTCTGTGCAATATTACTGCAATGGTTGCACTGGTAACATTTAAAAGAGCCCTTGGGTTTGTGGTCAAGCCAAGTGTTTTGAGAGTCACCCGGAAGATAACTGTGGACTAATTTGTCATTTAGGGTAGGACATCTCTTAAAGCTTATGACTGGTGGTTCAGGAAAGACTTGGCGTAGTAGCGTATCACTTTGGATGATTCCCCAATTATTTTTAATGATTCTTTTAATGTTCTCTGCTTCAGTGCTGTATTTTGTAACAAAATACACTCTCTCTGATGTATCACGAGGCACTCCTCTTCGTAACAAGTTCTCTCTGTCAAGTAATCCAGCCCTTATACCTGCATCTTTCAGGACCTGAACGCTGTAGCCCCGATCCAAAAAGCGATTCTCCAATTCAGCAGATTTGACACTGTAGCTGTTTCCTGATCGCAAATTCTACGGACTCTTTGAATTGGCCATATGGAATATTCTCTTTTAGCCCTTTTGGGGTGAAAGCTGTCTGCCCTCAAGAATGGTATTCCCATCTGTAGGCTTCCTAAAGATTGATGTGTTGCAAATAACCTTTGTCATTTTTACTAATGTCGAGGTCCAAAAATGAATGTTATCCTTGCTGTATTCCATAGTTATTGATGTTAGGGTTAATGCTGTTTAAGGTATTGGTGGAAGGAAATAAGTTCATCTTCTGAGCCGGACCAAAAACAGGCAAACATCATCAATATAGCGTCCCCACCATATAATCCGGTCAAGAGAAATGGTTATTAGAAGGATCAAAATGAAGTCATTTTCCCATTTACCCAAGTACAAACCAGCGTAGGAGAGGGCTGTAGCAAGCTCCCATGGCACATCCTTTGACCTGTTTGAAAATACGGTCCTGGAAGATAAAGATGTTATGATTAAGAGTCCATTCAGTCAGTGATACAATGAAATTCTGTAGAGGCATCTCAGTTTTCAGCCGGTATCAAGAAATGGTGCATCGCTGCCAAACCTTGTTGATGCTCAATGGTGGTGTATAGAGACTCCACATCCATGGTGACTAAAAAGGAAGCTGTACCTATATTTCCTTCAATTCCTTAATTTGTTCAACACATCTGTGTATCTGAAGATAGGCTGGAAGTGACAACAGAAAAGGCTAATAAAGTAATCAATGTACTTAGAGATGGGTTCTGGTCAGACTTTCATTACCACTAATGACTGGTCTGCCTGGGGGTTTCAAGATTTTTTGTGGATTTTTGGAAAGAAGGTAAAAAGAAGCCATACGCGGACTGCCAATTGAAAAGAAAATTGAACTCATTGTCTGAAATGTAACCATTTTTCCTTAGCTTCTGTGAGGATCCCTTTCAATTCAGTTTTTAGGTCCTCTGTAGGGTTGAAGGTAAGAGATTGGTAGAATTCGTCATTGTCTAATTGACGGTAGCTTCTTGTCACATATTTGTCTTTACAACCAACACTACTGTAGCACCACCTTTGTCTGCTTTTTTACATTACAATCCGTTCATTTTTGGACAATGATTCAACCTGCATCCCTCTCTGTCTTAGAAAGATTACGTCGTGTTTTGTTGGAATCAATTTTACCCTTAAACAGATCTCCACCATCAAAATTAACTTTCTTGGCAAATGTTATTTAGTGTGGCATTCTGGACTATGGGACAAAAAGTGGACTTGGGCTTAAAAGGTGTTTTAGAGGAACAAAACTGCCTGACCTGAGACACTGGCGTCTGTAGTTGGAAGAGATGTTTTGCTTTACCAGGCCTTCAGATGTAGATTCCTGTAGAAAGAAATAGGTCAATCTTTGTATAAATTCATTAGTTGAATATGTGGGGGCCAAAGGAACAGTCCTTTAGACAAGACCCTTATGCAATCATCAGAAAGGGGTTCTCCAGAAATGTGATCACAGCCTTGTTCTGGTCCTGCTCCGTGTGGTTGGATAGTATTGAATTCTTCCTCCCCCTCCGTGTTGGCCTCTTCCGCGTCCTCTCCCTCTCTTGTTTGAGGAACCTGCGTGGCTCCTCTTCCTGATCTAAAAATCTTGGAGGAGCTGGCCTCTGAGCGTCTGGGGTGATCCTCATCGTCACTGCTTGTAAAGTTGAAAGAAACAGATCTAGGCTTCCTTCTCTGCAGATGTGATTCTGAATTCTTGCGTGTTGGTCTTCTCCAGCAAAGACCTTGCCATCTCTATAATCTACTTCATCTCTTCTAAATTTTCTTAGCTTGTCTTGCTTCAATGTCAGAGTGAATGTGTCTACTTTCTCTTCAAGATCTCATCACATTGTGCTTTGTTAGAAATATCACTGTGTTCTGAAATTTTCCTTTTTAAAATTCTTCAATTCTGTTTGACTACTTGTCTGTCTTTTTAGAATCTTCTATTAGAAGTAGCATTAGGTCAAAAGAACACTTGTTGAGAATAGCCTCCCCATTTATCTTTAAATTCAGTTTTACCTTGTGTCTCCATGGACTCTAATCATAACATCTTTATCTTCCAGGACCGTATTTTCAAACAGGTCAAAGATGTGCATGGGAGCTTGCTACAGCCCTTCCTACGCGGTTTTGTACTTGGGTAAATGGGAAAATGACTTCATTTTGGATCCTTCTAATAACCATTTCTTTGACCGGATTATATGGTGGGACGCTATATTGATGATGTTTGCCTGTTTTGGTCCGGCTCAGAAGATGAACTTATTTCCTTCCACCAATACCTTAACAGCATTAACCCTAACATCAAACTAACTATGGAATACAGCAAGGATAACATTCATTTTTGGACCTCGACATTAGTAAAAATGACAAAGGTTATTTGCACACATAATCTTAGGAAGCCTACAGATGGGAATACCATTCTGAGGGCAGACAGCTTTCACCCCAAAAGGCTAAAAGAGAATATTCCATATGGCCAATTCCAAAGAGTCCGTAGAATTTGCGATCAGGAAACAGACTACAGTGTCAAATCTGCTGAATTGGAGAATCGCTTTTTGGATCGGGGCTACAGCGTTCAGGTCCTGAAAGATGCAGGTATAAGGGCTGGATTACTTGACAGAGAGAACTTGTTACGAAGAGGAGTGCCTCGTGATACATCAGAGAGAGTGTATTTTGTTACAAAATACAGCACTGAAGCAGAGAACATTAAAAGAATCATTAAAAATAATTGGGGAATCATCCAAAGTGATACGCTACTACGCCAAGTCTTTCCTGAACCACCAGTCATAAGCTTTAAGAGATGTCCTACCCTAAATGACAAATTAGTCCACAGTTATCTTCCGGGTGACTCTCAAAACACTTGGCTTGACCACAACCCAAGGGCTCTTTTAATGTTACCAGTGCAACCATTGCAGTAATATTGCACAGAAAAAGTATTTTGTTGACACAGCTTCTAAAATGGAGTATTACCTCAAGCATTTTATTAACTGCAAAACCACTCATGTCATCTATAGACTGGAATGTCCACAGTGCAAGGTGTTCTACATTGGACGGACAAAGAGACGCCTTCAAGATCGCTTGGCGGAACACAAGTACGCCATACGGGTAGGCAATGAAGACTACCCCATGGCAAGGCACTACAAGTCCTACACCATGGTAACCCTGTCTCCCTACAAGCTATGGGTATTGATCATGTTCCGGCGTCTATTAGAAAAGGGGACCGTCTTAAACAGTTAAACCAAAGGGAAAGTTTTTGGATTTACAAACTACAGGCCACTAAGTACCCTGGTTTAAATGAAGATATGGATTTCTCACCCTTCCTGTAGGGTCGTGATGGGTCCATTTGCTGTCATCTAGTGGACATTTTGCTCAATTGCCCTCTAGCTATGTTTGGACTGTTGTTCATGTTTTGCTGTGGTCTGGAGTACTGTGGAATATATTGCTTTCTTGTTCTGGACACTTCTCCCAGTCATGGTTGGGTTGGAACTGCCTCTCTGGGTGTTCTGATGCTTCTAGCTTGGAGTTGTATGCTCATGATAACATAGCTACAGTATTTCACCTTTTCATGTGTATATTATTGCTTACTAGGTGTGTCCAATTTGGTAACCACTCCCTCTTCTAATTAGGGCTAATTGGAAAAGCCTTTCAAAAGGACATTGTATTCTCCTTTTTCTGTACTCCCTGACGAAGGCATGCAGCCGAAACGCGTCGGTTTTTAAACAACTTTGTTTCTATTGAACATGCCATACTAATAAAGGCATTTTAATTAATTTATATGAGAGTGCCTTGGTCCTCCTTTCTTTTTGATGACCAATTTACACCTTTTACCAAAGAGCACCTTCTATCTACCAAAATATACTATAGTGTACCTTAGTAGCGCTTCCCTTCCTCCTCTTTCTACTATATCTAATGACGTTCTACTCAATATACTCTTTAAACTAATTTCCTGTATCCCCTTCTCCCTCAAACTAGATCTCATCCTCTCTCTTTCCCTCCAATAATGTCCACACTGTATCTACACATTTATTTATTTATTTTTTATTTACATTTATTATTAACCAGGTAGGCTAGTTGAGAACAAGTTCTCATTTGCAACTGTGACCTGGCCAAGATAAAGCATAGCAGTTCGACACATACAACAAGACAGAGTTACACATGGAATAACAAAACATACAGTCAATAATACAGTAGAAAAAAAGAAAACAAAAAGTCTATATACAGTGAGTGCAAATGAGGTAAGATAAGGGTGTTAAGGCAATAAATAGGCCATGGTGGTGAAGAAATTACAATATAGCAATTAAAACACTGGAATGGTAGATGTGCAGAAGATGAATGTGCAAGTAGAGATACTGTGGTGCAAAGGAGCAAGATAAATAAATAAATACAGTATGGGGATGAGGTAGTTGGATGTGCTATTTACAGATGGGCTATGTACAGGTGCAGTGATCTGTGAGCTGCTCTGACAGCCGGTGCTTAAAGCTAGTGAGGGAGATATGAGTCTCCAGCTTCAGTGATTTTTGAAGTTCGTTCCAGTCATTGGCAGCAGAGAACTGGAAGGAAAGGCGGCCAAAGGAAGAATTGGCTTTGGGGGTGACCAGTGAGATATACCTGCTGGAGCACGTGCTACGGGTGGGTGCTGCTATGGTGACCAGTGAGTTGAGATAAGGCAGGGCTTTACCTAGCAGAGACTTGTAGATGACCTGGAGCCAGTGGGTTTGGCAACGAGTATGAACCAAGGGCCAGCCAACGAGAGCGTACAGTTCGCAGTGGTGGGTAGTATATGGGGCTTTGGTGACAAAACGGATGGCACTGTGATAGACTGCATCCAATTTGTTGAGTAGAGTGTTGGAGGCCATTTTATAAGTGACATCGCCAAAGTCAAGGATTGGTAGGATGATCAGTTTTACGAGGGTATTGGATTGGAGATGTTTAATGTGAGTGTAAGGTGAGTTTACAGTCTAACCAGACACCTAGGTATTTGTAGTTGTCCACATATTCTAAGTCGGAGCCGTCCAGAGTAGTGATGCTGGATGGGCGGGCAGGTGCAGGCAGTGATCGGTTGAAGAGCATACATTTAGTTTTACTTGCATTTAAGAGCAGTTGGAGGACATGGAAGGAGAGTTGTATGGCATTGAAGCTCGTCTGGAGGTTAGTTAACACAGTGTTCAAAGAAGGGCCAGAAGTATACAGAATGGTGTCCGTCTGCGTAGAGGTGGATCAGAGAATCACCAGCAGCAAGAGCGACATCCTTGATGTATACAGAGAAGAGAGTCGGCCCGAGAATTGAACCCTGTGGCACCCCCATAGAGACTGCCAGAGGTCCGGACAACAGGCCCTCCGATTTGACACATTGAACTCTATCAGAGAAGTAGTTGGTGAACCAGGCGAGGTAATCATTTGAGAAACCAAGGCTGTTGAGTCTGCTGATAAGAATGTGGTGATTGACAGAGTCGAAAGCCTTGGCCAGGTCGATGAATACGGCTGCACAGTAACGTCTCTTATCGATGGCAGTTATGATATTGTTTAGGACCTTGAGCGTTGCTGAGGTGCACCCATGACCAGCTCTGAAACCAGATTGCATAGCGGAGAAGGTACGGTGGGATTCGAAATGGTCGGTAATCTGTTTGTTAACTTGGCTTTCGAAGACCTTAGAAAGGCAGGGTAGGATAGATATAGGTCTGTAGCAGTTTGGGTCTAGAGTGTCTCCCCCTTTGAAGAGGGGGATGACCGCGGCAGCTTTCCAATCTTTGGGAATCTCAGACGATACGAAAGAGAGTTTGAACAGGCTAGTGATAGGGGTTGCAACAATTTCGGCAGATAATTTTAGAAAGAAAGGGTCCAGATTGTCTAGCACGGCTGATTTGTAGGGGTCCAGATTTTGCAGCTCTTTCAGAACATCAGCTATCTGGATTTGGGTGAAGGAGAAATGGGGAAGGCTTGGGCGAGTTGCTGTGGGGAGTGTAGGGCTGTTGACCGGGTAGGGGTAGCCAGGTGGAAAGCATGGCCAGCCCTAGAAAAATGCTTATTGAAATTCTCAATTATAGTGGATTTATCGGTGGTGACAGTGTTTCATACATGCTCCATGGTCTCCTGTTGGATGCTTTCCTATCATATGTAAGGTCTAATTCAACTGGCTGTGTCTCACCCTTAATCTTGTAAATATAGCCTCCTCTCTTCTGTCCCTTCCTGCCGTTCTCCCCTCCCCAATTTTCCTCTATATTTGAAATAAATGCCTGCCCTTAGTATCTCTATTCCACTGCTCCTGCCATTTCTCCACCATCACTGTCCATATCTTGCTTTTTGCCTCTGCCTTGCTCATTGAAACTACCACATCAACATCCCCACTACTTAGTGCTTGTTTAGCCAGTACATCAACTGCCTCGTTCCCTTCCACTCCCACATGAGCTGGGACACATGTAAATATTATCTGTATACCCATTTGTTTACTCCTGCCATGGGTTTGTAGCTTAACTTACTCCAACCACTGCAAGGCCAACAGTATGGCCATTATCTCAGCCGTATATACAGCCAGCTGATCTGTAATACGTTTCCTGACTCTCACCCCACATTCCTGCACTACAAATGCTGACCTAGTACGTCCTGTCCTTGGATCTTTTGAACCATCTGTGTATATGGCCACAAAATTCTGATACACAGTATCAAGACTTCTCTTAAACAAATCAGATGGATCAATAGCCTCTTTATCTTTCTGTAGTCTCTCCAACACTTCTAGAACTACTACTGGAGGTGGGAGTAGCCATGGTGGATTCACAGGGATAGCTACCATTGGACTAAACTCCCTTCCATACAGTTCCATCTCCTTCGCCTGGGTATTACCCACCCACCCAAAGCTTGTGTTCTGTCTTCGCTCATGTTCCCAGCATGCCTGTAAAAATCCCTGAGATAACCATGTCTCTGTAGGCTGACCCAAAAATTAATTGCCAGCTGCTGTCTCCTAATATGCAATGGCATTTCCCCCATCTCCACCTGTAGTGCAGCCACTGGGGACGTCCGAAACGCCACACTACATATTCTGAGTCCTTGTCCCTGTATGACATCTAGCCTTTCCAATGATGTCCGGGCTGCCGAACCATACGCTATATTTCCATAGTCTATTACAGATCGGATAAATGCAACATACATGGTCCTCAATGAGGCATGCCCAGCCCCCCCACTCCTTCCCTGTCAGACAGCGCATCACATTTAGTACCTTCTTACACTTTCCCACCACTCTCTCAATGTGTTCTGCCCAGGTCATTGAGTATCAAAGTATACCTCAAGGAACCTGAAGGCCTCCACGTTCTCCAAGTTTCTCCCATATAACCTCAAGCATTCCTCATCTCACACCTTCCTCCTGGTAAAGAGCACTGTCTGAGTTTTCTCTACAGAGAACCTGAATCCCCACATTAATGCCCACCACTCTACCTCATCAATTGCTTCCTGTACCTTCCTGACCATGTATGGCACATTTCTTCCTCTCTTCCATAAGGCCCCATCATCTGCAAATAACGACCTCCCAATATCCGGCTGTACCTGAGAGTAAACATTATTGATCATGATTGAGAACAACAGAGGACTAATCACACTCCACTGTGGTGTACCATTATCCACCATGTAGCTGCCTGAGAGAGACTTCCCCACCCTCACCTGGATAGACCTTCCAAACCGGAAATCCTTTATCCAGTTGTACGTTCTTCCTCCTACCCCCATAATATCATGCTTGATTAACAACCTCTCCTTCCACATCATATCGTACTCCTTCTCCACATCAAAAAATACAGCTACAACAGTCTCCTTGTTCACCTGAGCCTTCCTGACCTCTGCTTCTGGGTCCATTGTTCCCTTTCCCTTCCTGAATCCGCTCTGATGTGGCGATACTAACCCCCTGCTCTCCAGGAAGTAAGTTAGCCTCTCCGTTATCATACGCTACATAATCTTACATACATGTGATGTTAAGGCTATTGGCCGATAGCTTGTTGGCATCGTTGGGTCCTTCCGGATTGGTACCACTACTGCCTCCTTCCAGCTGCCTGGTAGTTTCCCCTCCTCCCACATTCTGTTGTACAACACCAATACCTTATCCAGTGCCTCATCACTAAGATGGGCCAACATAAGATAGCACACCTCATCTTTCCCAGGCGAAGTTAACCCAGCCTTAACCATTGCCCTTTTCACCTCTGCCATGGTAAATGGTGCATTCTTTCCTGTTTATATATGTCACAAACGTTTTTAAATGACTAGGTTTATTGCAAGACTGAAGTCAGAGCTAAAATGGATATAATATCAATATGTATTTGGAAGAAAATCCTTTTTTTTGTAAGGTTAAGCAAAGCAGCTTGGCTTTACAGCTCAACCTGATACTCAAGACAACCGGAAGAACTCAGATACAGACTACAAAAATAAAATTATGTCCACTTTCCTTATATTTAATTAGATGTTCTGCTGTACATCCACTAAAAATGTCTTCATTATCTTGGGAAACGTTATTTGAAACATGTAAACAGTGTACTCCACAACAGTGATTACATGGAACACAATCAGATTTTATCCTTAACAAGAGCAGGTAAATGCAAGGGATTTTAACTGTACCTTTAACATAGTCTAAGTCTTATATTGGAAAGTAACACGTAATCCATAATCACAAACCATTGAATAAATGATTTTGCTTTGACCTCTTATTTACAGGGTTTATCAATGAAAGGTTTCACATTTTATTCACAATCTTCATTACTGATTTATCACATTGTTTGCATAGGCACTTAGAATACTAAGTGAAGATAAACCTAAGAAATATGATACCAGCAATCAACAGTAAGTGCTCAATTATTATAAAAAAACTTTCCTACTGTCCTGATATTCGACAAACTTCAGGGTCCGATACATAGCTTTTTTCTGACAGCATATAAGAGCACATATCTCGTAATTATGAAAGTGACTCGTGCAAACAAATAAGAGAACCTTAAAACGTTGAGCAAGGTCAAGAATGTAAACATTGACGACTGCTCTTTGTGATCTGTGAAACCAAATAGCAGAAATAATTGCCTGTGGTAACTATGGTTCCAAGATCAGCACTTGCCATCAGGTTGTGCTTTTGATGTCCAAAGTTGGCATCAAGGAATGTTGAGGTCTGTTTGTCTTTGAGGATCCCACCAAACTAAAAATGTGTGCCATTATTTGGTGCCTCTGTTATCAATTAAGCTGCTTCCTATAGTCCTACAGAAATACTTATTGTTGTCAATCACCTGTAACTCACCAATATTTACTCCACAAAGCTCACACAAGCATTAAGAACCAGGATCAAGGGGTTGACCACTGTACCCCAGTCTTAATATGGCTAACACTCTGTATCCGTTAGTCAAGTGTTGTTGTTAAACTCTTGACCCTGTAACAATAGCACTAACTGGTCTTGCACATCATCTGCCTGTGCAAGAGTAGAGACAGATTAGCTTTGCAAAAACTCTGACTGGGCTTTAATTTGTTCTTGTGCCAGAGCAGACTGGGTTGTTACCTCATTTACCTGTGCCTGGACCGACTGTACCTACTGCTGTAACTGCTCTTTGAGGGCGTTCATTCCTTGGTCCACCTTCTTCTGTCTGCCCTTGGTCTTGTGTCTCCAGGGCCATCTTTTGCCTCTCACTGCCCCTCTTGGAGTGAGCACGGCGACCCAGAATATAACTCCTCTGGGCTAAGATTGAGTGCTGGCCCATCCAGCTTTTCAATGAAGGCCACTGCGCAACGTTAAATTGAGAACAAAATGAGAAAATTACCAAAAAGGACTGTCGTAATCTCAGCACGAAGACTATGTACAATCAACAAGTGTATGCATGTACACACCATTATCTCACCAAATTGGTGAAGTAGTAGCCAAACTCTCCTGCCATGAGGCTGTGAGGGAGGCCCAAGTGGATCACATACTGCATGTTGGAGTGAAGCCGGGGTGGGTAAATCAGGCCAGACAGGAAGTCGTCAGCATTTGCTGGCTCACTATTGGAGGTGGAGAGAGCCTGGAAGACATTCTGACTACACTTCCATACGCATGTAAACTTGTCCTGTGGTGCTCGCTATCTCAATAATGGCTGACAATTGTGAGTGTCACACAGTTAGTACACAGGAGAAACTTGAAAAGGTCTGGAAATGTTTTAGTCAAACTAATTTAATCATTTGGCTTTCTTCATACTGACATTTCTGTGTTGCTGGTGCCATGTTTTATCCAAATAAAGGAACACTGTCTTCCGTTACATTACAATTAGTCATTTAGCAGACAATCTTATCCAGAGCAACTTATATCATCGTAAGATAGCTAGGTGAGACAACCACATATCTCAGTCACCTGTTATAGCAGGCAGAAAGGGATCACTGACAACCTCAGCCCTCTCATCAGGAAAAGGCACTCTCAGTATGTGGGGGGTGACCCAGTTTAAGGACCTGTCAATGTTAATTCTAAATGAAAAACAATTGTAAACTAAGTTGAATCACAATAGTAGATGAGTCCTTAACATTGCTAAGGAAGATATTGGTGATGTTAGATAGACAATGGTCAGGGGAGGGGGTTTGCCATAATAACCACACACATCCTTGCATAGAAGCTCTGTATGAGTGACTCGGATCCAGCGTTGCTGCTCTGCTGCCATATTTCAGCTCTCTTTTACTCCCACTTTGTGACATAGCAAACACAGGTAAAAGTCATTGCATAATTGTTTAAATGCTTTGAACAACTCATAGACAAACATATACGTACAAGGCAGGAGATGTAAATACAAACACAGATAGAAATACATTTTTTACTTAGCATAGTTGCAGTTAATATAACAACCAGCATGTAGCTAGATCAAAATGATCATAATAAAGATGACCAGTAAATGATTAATAAAATAACTAACATGATGCCAGTTGATCAAGCATAACCACTGATTCTTCTCCGACTAATTCAGAGGTCATGTTTGACAGTTCAATAAAACATATTCTTTAGCTAAATGCATTATTGTTCAGCAAAGCAGTCTTAATTCCTGGTAATATAAAATAACTTGTCACACTTCATAAATTTTCCCTCTACCGTTACCACTTCAGTTACCAAAATCTAGCCTCTTCACCACTGGAAAACTGTGTAATTTCTCGGAGCGAAGAGCCTACCCAAATTCAAAACCTAGTCATCGAATACATTACAAATACAGACCAGACTCAGAGAAAGAACGCCAGCTTTCTGGCATTCTACCAAGAAATACTCTACATATACAAAAGTATGTGGACACCCCTTCAAATTAGTAGATTTGGTTATTTCAGCAACACCTGTTGCTGACAGGTGTATAAAAATCGAGCACAGAACCATGCCATCTCCATAGACAAACATTGCCAGTAGAATGGATTTACTGAAGAGCTCAGTTACTGCCACGGTCAACTGTAAGTAATGATATTGTGAAGTGGAAACGTTTAGGAGCAACAACATCTCAGCCGTGAAGTAGTAGGCCACACAAGCTCACAGAACTATTATTGTTGACGATATATCGTTTTGGAAATATTGCAATATTTATGCGCTAGCTTGCTATATATACCTGCACCAAAACACCACTATTTTTCATTCATACTTTGTTGTCAATCTTCTTTTTAATAGGGATCCAAAAATGTTTTCAGACCCTTTATTTCTATGACTGATCGAAACTCTCTCTCATCCTTCTACATGTGGTGAGCAATATGTATGAAACACGAATCGCAATAAAATCACAGTATCGAATCACAATAGATATAGAATTTAGAGAATCGCAATGCATATCGTATTGGCACCTAGGTGATTGTCATGAAACCAGTTTTAACCATGGCAGTAGCAAGAAAACTAACAAACAGATAAAAAGAAAATAGTACCACAATAAAATAACAATAACGATGGTATATACAAGGAGAACCGATACAGAGTCACTGTACTGCGGTACAAGGAAGTTGGGGTGATATGTACATGTAGGTTTGGTGAGGTGATTGATTGAAGTACTATGTACATGTATTATTGCAGTAAAAAGTGTCTGACATGTTTCTCATTACCATAACACTCCTTCAGGTTGCTGTAAATACTACAATAGGCTTGGATTTTTTTTTTTACATAGTATCTCATAGAAATACTTTGATTATTCTTTGTATGATAACTAGTTGAAAATGTATCGCTAATTCTGTACCTTTCCATCATTTTCACCCTATTATTAATTTACAAAATATACAGGACGTGACTCTTATTCTGAAAGATTCCAGAAATCCGTGACCCGAAAGTACTTGTTTCACAGAGGTGGTTTGATTTGCTTGGTCTTGGTGTTTTCATGCTCGCCGGGAACTCGGAAAAAAACGAGGTCAAACCATGACGTCAGTTATCAAGGTTGGAAAATTGGCGCTCTAGAAAGATTCGTTTCTGACTTGGAATTCCGAGTTGAATGAACAATGTTTCCCAGTCATAGCTCGTTTTTGTTGTTGTCTTGAACGCACTGAAGTCAGAGATTTCCGAGTTATTTTGAACACGGCATGTTGGTTTCCACTAGTTACCAAAGCCACAAAGTCAAAATTGGCAATATCGTAAACATTGATTTGTTAGATTAGTCACAATCTACCGATCATATATCACGGTTTTGATGCTTTCAAAAAAGACCTCCGATAGAGCTATAAAGAACGGACGTGTTTTTACCATGGTATGTTTACCTTTATTTAACTAGGCAAGTCAGATAAGAACAAATTATTATTTACAATGACGGCCTTGGAACAGTGCCCCTTGTTCAGGGGCAGAACGACCCTGTCGGCTCGGGGATTTCGGTTACTGGCCCAACGCTCTAACCACTTGGCTACCTGCCGCCCCTTATACAATGGTATAGTCTGAATCATGTAAATGTAACATGGTTTTAGCCTTGAAGTATGTTGGTACTATGGTACTGCCATGCACATAAATAATATCATGGTATAGATGTGGATCATGAAAATACAATGGTTTTAACCTGCATTATACATTCTACCAGGATAACGCACAATTATGATAAATGGTACCCAAAATTATAATATGGTATCATCTTTATTAATTGTGCGTTAACATAATACAATGGCAGTATAATGCATTAAATAAATAAACCCCCCAAAGTCAAAAGACGTTGGATGGTATTATATTGATGGATTTATATACCAGTATGGGCAAGATTCTGATGAAGTCAGAGGCATGCTACTATTGTTGGTCCTAGTTTGTCTGTAACATCTAAGACAAAGGGAACTAGTTGATGTGAAAAATGGTAATGTTTGGGTTCCCTGTGTTTCTAAACTGAAATGTTGGACAGTGTGAGATATATGGTCGCGTAATCTTTGGGATTTTGTGATCGATCATTTACAGTATTTAAAGTCATGGGGTGTTGTGCTTGTCCGCCCACAGAGAGAGCCGCTCGCTCTAGTGGTTGCTTCACGCACTCTCACTCTACTGTGGCTCTCACGCTCAGTGTTGCCATGTTCGCAGTTTTCTTGCAAAATTGGGAAACGATGTCGCCGGTTTAAATGTATTGGTTGCGGGTATATGGGCTATTTCTAAGTTGCACCGCGGTCGCCATGGCACCAGAGGAGTGTGTGTGTGTGTGTTGAGCAAGAGGTGTGAGAGCAGCACGTGCGCACGTTGTGACAACTTTTTTTTACCAGTTGTAGGTAGGCTATTTAGATTGTCATTATGATTTCGAGATCCTCTGTCCAATTTTCATAATTCTAACTCTCCTGTCTGATTTATCAATAGTTATGCACATGATTACAAATGACTCATTCATCCCCCCTCCACAGGTCGTTGCTGTAAATGAGAACGTGTTCTCACACTCACTCCACATGTGTAACTGTGTTGTTGTCTGTTCACACTGCTATGCTTTATCTTGGCCAGGTCGCATTTGCAAATGAGAACTTGTTCTCAACTAGCCTACCTGGTTAAATAAAGGTGAAAAAAAAATGAAAAAAAAAAAGACAACGTACCTGGTAAAATAATAAAAATAAACATGCACAAAGGGGATTTATTTACAATTATAAACCTGGTTCGAGCCCTGAAAGCTGTGGTATAATAGACCATATACCACAGGTATGACGAAACATTTACTTTTTACTGTTCAAATTACGTTGGTAACCAGTTTATAATAGCAATAAGGCACCCCAGGGGTTTGTGGTATATGGCCACAATATAGCTGTATCCAAGCACTCCAGGTTGCGACGAGTTTAAGAACAGCCCGTGGTATATTGGCTATATACCCTACCCCCTTGTGCCTTATTGCTTAATCATAGCAGTCAAACGAGTTAAATCAACATCCATTGATGAAAAATGATCTGGTCACTTTAATAAGGGTGATTTATCTTTTCTCTTGCAACATATTTAAATTCGTTAATTATGTCATAGCTTGCAATAATTATTATTTAGAGGAAACCCGAATGTTGCTTCTAACATCGTTACAAGTTACTATGATATTCCTTGACTCGATAATGTAATGGAAAATGATTTATTGTATAGACATGGCAACTCCTCTCTTGCTGTGAAAAAAATTAATTGGACAAGTTTTCAGGCCTTTTGTGTGGGTTTTGAGTGGTCATGGGCTACACATTGAGCTTGACATGGCAACCCTGCTCGCGGTAGCCTGCCTAATGTGCCTGCCTAGCCAACTGAAACTGGAGAAGCGCCAGATAAACGAAATATTTTAAACGTTATCATCACGGTGAGCGAGTTATAAAGCATAGGATATGAAACACCAAGTTACGCGAAGTGTAATTATATAATTGTTATGTTTATGTTACGATAGTTTAATTCATTTATAAACGTCCGTTAGCATAGAAGCTAACGTCGGCTAACCTCCAGTCAAGCTAACCTGCATGGCGACTGGACCAACGTCGTTGCCATTAACGTTCACAGTGTAAACAAAGGGAAACGTTGTAACTTGCTGTTTTTTGGGTTATGTTGAGAATTACATGATAAAAAATGTTTTTCTGCGATATCTTTTTACAACTATTTTTTTTAGTATGTTGGCTATTTATAATTGTGTAAGAGTAGCTAAGTCAGTTGAATGGGTGAGAGCCAACTGAAAACTGTATTGAAGAGAGAAGCACCAGATAAACTATTTAAAATCTTCAAGGTTTCAGACTCCTTTAATTCTCCCCACCATACCTTTTCCAGGCCCAAGGTTTAAGAGGGTGCACTACACAACTAGACCATGTGTGTTGTGGTTTTTCACTTTCAGCTAAGGGGGTTTAAGAGGGTAATGGCCTACGCTTTGCAATTGCAGAGCAAGTAGTCAATGATGCATTATGTGAGTAACGTTACCATAAATGGTCACTTTTGGTTTTTGGTCACTCTACCCGAAAAACGGTGGGGAGACAGACCATCACAATACATTGTAAACAACTAGTTGGCTTTCGTTTCACTACATGCTGCTAGTACAAAACCATGGTATTTTTTTTTATTGTACTACCATGGTTCATTGTTGTAAAAAATAAAATGTGGTCACTACAATGGCAGGAAAAAACACGACATGACCAAAAGTATGTGGACACCTGCTTGTCGAACATCTCATTCCAAAATCATGGGCATTAATATGGAGTTGGTCCCCCTTTGCTGCTATAATAGCCTCCACTCTTCTGGAAAGGCTTCTCGATGTTGGAACATTGCTTGCTTCCATTCAGCCACAAGAGCATTAGTGAGGTCAGGAACTGATGTTGGGCGATTAGGCCTGGCACTAGGCCTGGCACGCAGTTGGCGTTCCAATTCATCCCGAAGGTGTTCGATTGGGGTTGAAACTAGGACTCTGTGCAGGCCAGTCAAGTTCTTCCACACCGATCTCGACAAACAATTTCTGTATGGACCTCGCTTTGTACATGGGGGCATTGTTATGCTGAAACAGGAAAGGGCAATCCCCAAACTGTTGCCACAAAGTTGGAAGCAAATAATCATCTAGAATATCATTGTAGGCTGTAGCTTTAAGATTTCCCTTCACTGGAACTAATGGGTCTAGCCCGAACCATGAAAAACAGCCCCAGACCATTATTCCTCCTCCACTAAACTTTACAGTTGGCCCTAAGCATTTGGGCAGGTAGCGTTCTCCTGGCATCTGCCAAACCCAGATTTGTCCGTCGGACTGCCAGATGGTGAAGCGTGAATCATCACTCCAGATAACGTTTCCACTGCTCCAGCGTCCAATGGCGGTGAGCTTTATACCACTCCAGCCGATGCTTTGCGCATGGTGATCTTAGGCTTGTGTGAGGCTATTCGGCCATTGAAGCCCATTTCATGAAGCTCCGGACTAACAGTTCTTGTGCTGATGTTGCTTCCAGAGGCAGTTTGGAACTCAGTAGAACGTGTTGACGATTTTTACTCGCTTCAGCACTCGGTGTTCCCGCTCTGTGAGCTTGTGTGGCCTACCACTTCGTGGCTGAGCCGTTGTTGCCCATGGATGTTTCCACAATAACATCACTTACAGTTGACCGGGGCAGCTCTAGCAGAGCAGAAATCTGATTTGTTGGAAAGGTGGCATCCTATAATGGTGCCACGTTTAAAGTCACTGAGCTCTTCAGTAAGGCCATTCTACTGCCAATGTTTGGCTTTGGAGATTGCATGGCTGTGTGTTCGATTTTATACACCTGTCATTTACAGGTGTGGCTGAAATAGCCGAATCTACTAATTTGAAGCGGTGTCCACATACTTTTGTATATATACACACCAAGGTACTGGTGCAAATACCATGATATTTTCCTGCCATGGCAGTACAAGGGGGTGGAAAATGACCATGTCAGGAAATGCAATGGTATTTTCCTGCCTAGGATAGTGACCAAAAAACCATGATAGTACCATGGTATTAAGGGGTAATAATCAGCTGCCTGCCTGATGACCACCGCGGTAACTAGTGACGACCGATGACACTAGGAAAAACATTTTATTCAATCTTTATGGAATTAGTTAGTGTTCACTTAACAAATGGTAAGAGGGTATTGTAAAAAATAAACAATTCAGAATGTTGGTATGAGTGGATGCAAAATTGTATTGGAATTCATATTAAGGAATATTAGGCCAGATTTATTAACAAATTCTGTATTTAAAAGTATCAAAAACATGCATGTACAAATGGTGAGATGTGACATTTAAAAAAACAAAAACAATTGTAGCCATTATCTTTTGTGATCATAAACCCAGAGCCATATGCTGGATTCATGACGGAAACTCGGAACCGCAGAGTAAAAATGTACCTAGGTTATTTGTGTAGAGCTTCCCATTGGTTTATTCTGATACTGTCTGAGTGGGAAACTTGGGTATTATCGTATCCAAGTCAAACATGTCTGAGTTTCCTAGTTCCGACATGTCATGAATCAAGCATTAGCGCTTCCTAAACCATTGGTGGCCAACTCTGTTGTAGAGGTGGAGGCTTTTTTTCCTTTGTTATTTTGATTAGTTCAATCAGGTGTGTTACTGCTTGCCTGAAACAAAAACCTGCACCTACACAAGCCCTCTGTGTATTAGTGACCATCCCCGGCCTAAACCAATATTTCCGCTTGACATAACCTGCGGTTTACCAAGGAGGGTGATTATACAGTAATACCTTAGCAAAAGAAAACCGTGGTAATCTTTAAATAAAACTTTCCAATTACAAAGGTCCATGTACAGTGTTAATTTGCATGTCACGTTGATGGCTTGAGTTTCTTCTTCTTTGACTTCACCACCTGGGGCAATGGAATTTTGAAGGCAGTCCTACAAGGAAAAGGCATTTGAAGATGACTAAACACATTTGCACAGAAACAAAAATAATTACCACCTGTTCCTACTTCCCCTAATGTCTATTACAACAAGAGTAAAGGTCTGTAGTACTCACTCGCACGTTGTGCAGATGGGACTGAAGTTGCAGAATACTTCAAGAGAATAGGGTTTGTTCATTAGAAATTAAATTATTATACAACTGCAAATGTTCACAACTTTTATACAATGAGAAAACAAAACATAACTCACTTGACAAACACACTGAGCAGACATAACCAATCTCAATGAGGTTTCTGTGGCAAAAGCATGCTGCTCTGTAATCCACATGTACAGGAGGTGGCAGCACCAGTTGGGAGCGTTGGTCAGAGTCTGGCAGGAATACCCACTACAGGTAAAAGAGAATGTAACCAATATCACACAAAGCATAAGACATAAAAGATAAGACATAAAAGCTAATACATTTTTATCTCTGATATCATTTTTATCCTCACCAGAAGATATTGTGCCAAGGCAATCTTCTGTGGTATCTTCAAGTACAATCCTCCAGTTATGTCACAGGCCTGTTAAGACAAATACAGTAGACAATGGTGAACCTTCTGAAAATGTTTGTGCACATATATATGATAAAGCAATCAAAACTTGCCTGTTGGAGGAGACCCGAGTCCGAGTCCAACACACAGGCGTCTATTAGGATGCTCTGTAACAAGACAAGACAAAATAGAGGCACAGTTTCTTCATTAAACATATGCTAAAGAAAGCGAAAGCTGAGAAGTAATTTTACCTGCTTCTGGGCAGCGAAGATCACATTCATGAAGTTCATGTATTGCAAGGCACAGTCTTCTGCTGCTTTAACGACCTATTCCGCAAAAACACAAAACAAATATTCAAACCACACTCACCAAAAGAGTAAGAGACCATTGTGAAACTGACTCCAGTGAGGTCTTACCAATATCCTTGACTTAATTTCTTGTCCGGCTGAAAAAAAGCAGGGAAACATGACTGAAAACCATGACTGGTATAATGACCATTACAAAATTGTAAGATTAAATCTGATGGAATTTATTAACACTTTATTAACCTAGTAATTGAAATGCTCTGAATACCTTCCAGCTCCTTTGCGACTCTATGGATATCTGAATATTGAAAGTAAAAGAAACATACAAGCATCCAGCTCAAATTTGATGAGGGGGATTTTATTTATAATTTACAAATCGACAAAACACCAACAAAAACCAGCCATTTAAAAATAATTCAGTGGCTGCGCATCAAAGTTCTCTAGAACCCTCTTCCCGACAACTAAAGGTCTGAAGCTTCTGCGCATGTGCGTGATTCTCTACTTCACGCAGTTTCTGCTCTACTCATTCGGCTTCCCAGAGAACAGGCTACTCTGGCAAATGGTGCTCATTTAATAAAGTTGGATTAAAGCTGAATCAATGTCTGCAAGATCACATAATGACAGTATTCTGCACAACAGAACTGAATATATTAGCATAGTATAACGTTACTGTAAGACAAAAAAAACCACATTTATGATATTTTCCCCCTTATGATAGTGCGAATAGTCATATTAAATACATTTTATAAGTGTGAAACGTCAATCAGTTTCATGGGGATATATATTTAGATGTTCTTTAGTTATCAACAGTGTTGTTCTAAAGTAGCCTACAGGGTTGCCTTGAATTATGTACGGTGACTAAATTTAGAACAGATGGTGTTAAAGTAGCATACCTGTGTTTCAATCAAAGCACATATTTTGCCTAGTGGCGCACGCTGTTGAGTTTTGACCACACGAGAGAAAAATGGGACCAGTCGCACAATCATCCTAAAATCTCATAAATTATTAATATTTATTTTCTTACAGTAATGTTATACTTTGCTATTATATTTGGTTCTGTTATGTTGACTACTGTCAGTATGTGATCTTGCAGACATTGATTCAGCTTTGACCTAACTTTATTAAATGAGCACCCCTCGCCAGAGCAGCCTATACTCTGGGCAGCTGAACGAGTAAAGCAGAGAATACCGCATATGTGCAGAAACTTCTGACCTTAAGTTGTCGGGAAAGGGTTCCAGAGACTCTGATGTGCAGCCTTGCCCAAAATAATTTCTGGGAAATTGATTAATATCTTCTCTAAGATGGTGATTATGCTGCTGTTCGAATGTAAATGCATTGTAATGATTAAGCATTTTAATGGAAAGGATACAGCAGAGAGCTTTAGCAAGTGATCCCGCCAATAGTGTGTCTGTCTGATTTCCCTTCACTTCAGCTGAAAAACATAACAAAAGTGAGGATCTTATAAGAGTACACAAAGGGAGTTGACAAACACTGCTAACTGTGTTATTTTTTGGCAATGCACAGGGAAATTATTCTGCACTTACTTCTTGACATGAGATTCTTGATCTCTTCTGCAATGAAGTCATTGGCAACTGACAATAGCTCATACTTGCCATCCCCACTTGTTGATGCATTGTCATCCCCATGACCATCTCCAGATTTCCAGAGCTTACAAGGATACAGAAAATGACTGCAGCATATGACAAGGAAGGAAGAGAGAGATTTGTAATTAGATTGGAACATAAAATCACCGGACAGAAACCAGCATTTATAAGTATTCTGTGTATCTACTAACAAGTGACAAGTTTGATTACCTTTCCTGACAATGGCTGGCAATTATGGCCAGCTTGTTGGTCCTAGTCATGACCAGGTGGGAGTTACCCATCACCATGACTGCATCCAGACACTTGGACAGGGTGAACTAAGAAAGGAGAAAGACAAATCATGCATATATCAGTCTAATGTATTCTTTGAAGTAGAGGCTAACTCTGTAGACAATTGCACAATTAATAATAGTTAAATACCTGAGGTTCTCGATTAGCTTGCTGACCCCACCATATGGGATTGACATCCACAACAATGACCAGAAGACTGACTTCATCCTCTGCAGACAAACACAGAAGTTAGCTTGACCGGTGGCTATTGTTGTTATGACAATAACTAACTTATGCCTTTTCTCATGCATTCATTTTATATCAGTGATTAGTACTACGCCAACGTTACTAATTGTTAGCTAGCTAGCTAGTGATTAGCACAAACTAGCCAATGTTAGCTAGCTAGCCAGCTATTTCATTCCTTCATAAAACTCATTCAATGCCAGCAAGCTTGTAAGCCAATGTTTTCACTATATATATATATATATATATTACACTTCCAATGTTTTAACATATTCATTATTGTTTGAAATTATGATTTATTATGGTTAAATCTCTATTATGGTGAATTCACTTACCCGACGCCATCACCATAAGTTAACATTGCTAACTCCTCCAGCGTGCCCAAACTAAAGACCCGCCCATTTCTCCCTAAAACAACCAATAAGAAATTAGTTGTACATCATCAAATTGCGACATCTGATATTTATGCCGCGTTTAAAACACCTGGGAACTCGGAAATCTCTGACTTCCGAGCGTTCAAGACAACTTGGAACTCGGGGAAAAATTAGCTCGGACCGAGAAAAAGGTCCGTGCTATTCGAGGTCCCTGGGACGTCTCTATCCCATTGAAGCTTACATTTAACATGGTTAGGGCAGGGTTTCTCAAACTCGGTCCTCGAGTGCCCGTT
The DNA here is from genome assembly GCF_002910315.2 of Salvelinus sp. IW2-2015. Classification (NCBI taxonomy): domain Eukaryota; kingdom Metazoa; phylum Chordata; class Actinopteri; order Salmoniformes; family Salmonidae; genus Salvelinus; species Salvelinus sp. IW2-2015. Next base: position 23,745,190 of record NC_036855.1, on the reverse strand, counting down.
TTGGTCTTTGCCCTAGCACTACACAGCTGATTTAAATAATAAACTAATCATCAAGCTTTGATAATTTGAATCAGCTATATAGTGTTTTTTTCCGAATGCCCAGTTGTCGTGAACGTACTGAAGTCGGAGAATTCCGAGTTCCCAGTTGTTTTGAACGCGGAATCCAGCCCCAAAAATTAGCAAACATTTACCTTAAACCCAGTATAAGTGTGACAGAATTTGCAATTAAACGTATTTTATTTGACGCAAATCAAGGATTGTCTTTTCTCAGTCCACAACGTAAGAAGCTACACTTGAAAGAGCATAATACGCGTCAGAGGAGGAAAAACGTGGCTGTTTAATGAGCGCGAGCAAGTACACGACTAGTAGCTCGCTAACGTTAGATAGCTGGAGAACGAAAGACTAGGTAGCGTAGTTGTCAGCAAAAATCCATCTGACACATACTAGGTTAGCTGGCTAGAAAGTTTATTCTACAAATATTCAGGTATCATCTGGCCGCTTTCTGCTTTTGTTGAGGTGTGGACTTGTTTGACAGAATGGACAAAGATGGTGAGTTTAGGTGTCATTGATGAACTTGATGAGTAGACATGCATCTCATATGGTCCCACATAGCAATATATACATGGTCTTGCCTGCAGTTGATTTCATGGGGGTTGTTTCCATGTATGCACAACACACTGTTCAAGTAGATTAGATTTGCACTGTTCAAGTAGATTTGCACTTCTATATGGTTCATGTTTCCATATGACTGACTTGCCCATGGCCATCTCCTTTCAGAGCTGGTGGAGTACTTCAGGACACAAATGAGACAGGACCCTGAGGTACCCTCTGCTGTAGCAGCAATCCACACTCTCCTGGAATTCCTCAAAAGAGACCAAAGTCAGATTTACTTTCAGACAAGACATTACTTTTCTACCCTCCTTCACTTGTTATACTGTTGTGTAGTGAATCAAGAGGCAAATCTTTTGTCTGATGGTTACTGAATTCAAGATATTTTCCTCATCACTGCTGAAGGGTTGGCACTCGATTTGTCAATTATTAGCAAATAGACAAGTTGTGGTATTGATTGGCTGTGTGCTTTATGTCCCTGAGCAGGTGAGACCATCCTGGGCCTGAGAGAGAATCTGACCCAGACCATTGGGTGTCTGGAGGAGGCGGACTCCTCTGTAGCTGTCTCGTCTGGTGGCGAACTGTTCCTCCGCTTCATCAGCCTCACATCACTGGAGCACCCTGTGAGTAGAGGGCTATCACCTATCCCTCTTGCTGCAACACCTAGGCTACTCTTATACACTCCGAGCTCACTTTACCATGATTTTGCATGTATTCAATGGTGAGAGTACCTTGAGTTGTACAACGTACCATCATGATTTGAGATGTCATTCTCAGAAGTGTTTTATTTGTCCCCCGAACAGGATCTCTCTCAATGCAAGAAAGTTATGGTAGAGAGAGGAGAGCTCTTTCTAAAGAAAATATCCCTTTCCAGGAGTAAAGTAGCAAAACTGTGCCACATCTTTATCAAGGATGGAGCTGTAAGTATTTCTATAGAATTTTGTTTTTTGAATGAAGTCTCAAACCTGCTTCACTGGAACACATGGTGATTCTGCCTCTGACAAACACAGTGTTCTCTATTGCCATTCACAGAAAATATTGACACACTCCTCCTCCCGGGTGGTTCTTAGGGTACTGGCGAGTGCAGCAGCCGACAAGAAACGCTTCATTGTCTACGTCACTGAGTCACAACCAGACTCTGCAGGGTGTGTGCTCAACACAAACGCGTGCATATGTATAATACCAAACTAAGCAAACCCTAGAGAGGAACTTGAAAGAATATTCACAAGTATACTTTTGTCTCTTTCCAGACAAAAAATGGCAGACAAATTACGCAACCTAAACATTCCGGTCACAGTGGTTCTTGATGCTGCAGTGGGGTAAATATCAAAATCATTTCAGTTGAGTCTTGAAATTATATAAATAAATCAGATTGAGATCTCAGCTCAATCATACAATTTTTTTGAAGGACCTTAAAATTACTGTTTTAATAATACCCGCTTTTGATTTATACAGGTAGTCAATATGAAGGAAGCAGTCAGTGAAATCCATGTCTCTTATTACAGTTCTGAAAATAGTGTTTTTTATTAAAGGTATATAATGGAAAAGGTGGATCTGGTGATTGTGGGTGCAGAGGGAGTGGTGGAAAGTGGTGGCATTATCAACAAGGTACTGTGTATATTCTGAATTGGATAACACACCAATCAGACAATCTTATGTTTGTCTTTGGATGATACCATTTACAACATCATGGGTTGTTCTGCAACCCACTTGACAGATTGGCACCTATCAACTGGCTGTGTGTTCCAAGGCTCACAACAAGCCTTTCTACGTTGTGGCAGAAAGCTTCAAATTTGTCAGACTCTACCCTCTAAACCAGCAAGATGTCCCAGACCGATTTAAGGTAATTGCACTAAAATATGGTCATTAACATTCATCTTTAATTTACAATCTGAGAATAGAAAGGTTCAGAACTTTTGTCAAACATTACAGCACAGTTAAAGTATATGGCAATTAGAAAATCAAAACTGGATGGTTTTCAGCGATAGATGGGAGGAGTGAGGGTAGCACAAAACAAATACAAATTGAAAAATATGACTAAATGTAAAATATACAGTTTCCGTAAAGTGTAGTATGTATACGGAACAAAAATATAAATGCAACAATTAATGATTTTGAGTTAGAAGGAAATCAATCAATTGAAAAAAAGTAGGCCCTAACCTATGGATTTCACATGAATGGGCAAGGGTGCAGCCATGGGTGGGACTGGGGAGCCACCCACTGGGGAGCCAGGCTCAGCCAGTCAGAATGAGTTTTTCCCCACAAAAGGGCTTTATTACAGACAGAAATACTCCTCAGTTTCATCAGCTGTCCGGGTGGCTGGTCTCAGACCATCCAGCAGGTGAAGAAGCCGGATGTGGAGGTCCTGGGCTGGCGTGGTTACACATGGTCTGCGGGTTGTGTGGCTGGTTGGAAGTACTGCCAAATTCTGTAAAACGACAGAGGCGGCTTATAGTAGAGAAATTAACATTCAATTCTCTGGCATCAGCTCTGGTGGACATTCCTGCAGTCCGCATGCCATTTTCAAGCTCCCTCAACTTGAGACTAGTGGCATTGTGTTGTGACAACTGCACATTTGTCCTTTTGTCCCCAGCATAAGTTGCACCTGTGTAATGATCATGCTGTTTAATCAGCTTTTTGACATGCCACATCTGTCAGGTGGATGGATTTTCTTGCACAACATTTGAGAAATAAGCACTTCGTGCATATGGAACATTTCTGGGATCTTTTATTTCAGCTCATGAAACATGGGACCAACACTTTACATATTGCATTTATTTTTGTTCAGTGTAGAAGCTAAGTATTGTTGTCCATTATTTTACTCTAATTAGGGGAGGTAGGATCAGAGTAAAATAAATTAAACATTTCAAATCTATGGGGGATTGGAAATGATGCAGACAATTACATTGATAGAACCCACAATATTAAAGCTGATCCACCCCTAAAAACAATTAAAGGTCATTGGGCTGTAGTTATGTGCTAACTTGTGGTCTCACTTTGCTCTCTCTCTCAGTATAAAGCAGACACTCTGAAGGCAGTGGAAGATTTAGCACAAGAACACCCCATGATTGACTACACACCGCCATCGCTTATTACACTTCTCTTCACAGACCTGGGGGTTCTCACTCCTTCCGCAGTCAGTGACGAACTTATTAAGCTGTACTTGTAAACCACCACTAGAATACAATAAACACCATCAAATGGATTCATTTAATTCAGATATGAACAAGTCACCTTTCAATATGCTTATCACTAATAACATTAAACCCATAGTGAGTCTAGACATAATACAAAGATTTTATTATTAGTCTTGGATTTAATGAGAAACTCACAAGCAAGTGTTTTACATTGTGTGAACATTTTCCCCCTACTTGCTTTACTGGAGTTTGAAAAGGTTCCTCCAACCCATGGGAGGGTATATAAAACTACTGTACTAGTTAATTACAAATTAAAAGCAATGAATCTCAAGAGGACAAGGAAACACTTTATTATGAACTGGATTTGGGTCATAAGTTCATCCACATTTTAATTTGACTCAGTCTGAGCTCTATCTGTTATTCACCCCGTTGTGACCAATGTCACCCTCTGCTAACCCAGAATAACAAACATTGAACATAACTACCAATACAAACTAGAATAAAACCTGTACAAAATTGTCCTCATTTGATAAAGTACAATACTAGAACAATAAATGCTCAAGCAACTACTTCAAACTGGCAACAATAGCTCAGATCTCACACCAAGGCTTTTCTTATTCTGCATCTTACCCCAAAATGTAACAGTCTTAAATACATACAGTACGATTATATTCCATTACTTTTTCCATTAAATATGCATTGTGCATACTGTGACTGATTGGCACGGTAGGTGTTAAAAGAACTTATTTGTACAACAAAATATACTCCCTAAAAAACATCTAGAGCAAGCTGAACAGTTGTCTAACAATTATCATTCCAAGCCCAGTGTTGTATTTAATGTGTCCACAACTTACTACAAAACCTCCTCCTGACATTGAGTTTTAGGGCAGTGGTTTGAATGCATAAATACTCTTCTTGATCAAAAATGTATAATACGCTCTTCAGTGCTATTGTCATCAAAGTCTGAGGAGTCAATGCAAAGACAGTTCTCCTCGATTGGAAAAACATACATTGTACCATGGCCTGAAGTACGAGAAGAGGAAAACAGACATGAGATTGGATAAGGAAAAGGCTTTTCAGAGGTTGTTTGATTTCCAACTTTCTAGTATGGTTCAAGTGAATGATGACTCACTTTGGAGTTGGAAAAAAAGCCTCGTTTTACACAACTCTCCGCACCTCGAAAAATCTCTTCAGGTAGTAGATCTGTCCCAGGGTCATGGCTACCAACACAAGAGCTTCAAAGAAGGACCAAAGCACCACTCGGCTGTTTGTGTTGTCATTAACTAGAGGGGAGGGGGGAGGGAGAGAAACAGGACAATACTTCAAACAACTACTGCCACTGAACAATGCATTCACTAAGCTGTCAAAATTGGGTGTTCTTTACATAAATTCTGTTTGGTTTTGTTCATACGTTATTAATTTTCTATAGAAATAGCACATTTTACATTGCTATGTTGTTGAAGAAAGAAGTAGCACAGAAGTGGTCTTACTTGCTCTGTGTATTCTCTCTCGGACCTCCATGTATTCCTGTTCGTGTTTTACGGCCGTCATGGCAACTGCTAGCTCATTAATCATCTCCTCCAGCTTGTTCTGGTGGGCTGTGAACAATAACAGTACACCAAATATTGCACAGTTAAAGAAACCAAGAGGCACAGGCACATAAGTAAATCAAGTAAATCTCAAATCCAAGGTTTATTGTAGATGCTGGTTAAAGGGATGTAAGGACTTTCAAGCAATAAACTTGTGCAGGAAATATTTGTACATCACACAATAAACACCATCAGTAACTGTCAGTAAACTGTGACATCCATGTCTCTGCCAATATCTTGTGCATACCTATTGTGCAAAATTGTCCTTTTAACTAATCTTTACATTAACCTTAAATACTTTGTTAGGTACATTTAAATAATTTAAGTGGGTTTTCTATATAAAATAACTGCAGTAACAAGACTTGGATAAAACTGAAGGCACAGTATGAGCTGGTGGTGCTGTGCAAACTGCTGCATTGACTGGACACACGTGTACATGGATTGGATACCAGATTTCTTATTGAAACTGACCAACCAATCATTTTGAAAGACAGGGAAAATAATAATAATTGTTGACCCAATTTGTTCACTTACTGCTCATAAGGCAGGGGATGAGGGGGGCATACATTTCCAAAGTCCATTCACCAGTCTCAAGTCATTGCTAGGCAACAGGTGAGTGTCCATAAAGCAAAAGACAAAACAGCACAACCCAGGCAATTAATAAAACTGCACTATTTAAATTCCCTGTGTTTATAAAGTAATTCAGTATCTGGGGTAAGCAACACTACAGAGAATGAGGTCATTCTCTCCAAGAGCATTGAAGAACGACCATCTCTGACCTCATGCAATAGTGTTAACCTACCGTCCCAGGTGTCTCCACCACCTGATGGAGGGAAGGGGCAGGCAGAATGAGAAAAGGAGGAATATGATAGAACAGAAGGCATATAAAGGAAAACAGCAGGAGAAAATGAAAGTAGCACACAGTGTTCCCCAGAACGTAAAAACATCTGACGGTGAGATGATATTCCTAACATCAGTCAGTGTAGCCATTGCTGCCTCGTCAACCTTAACCCCAGCCTACCTTCCGTCTCCATGCCGTCTCCTTTGGGAGCCTCTCCGATGTCAATGGTAAACATGACAATCTTGGGCGTCATGGTGGACATCTTATTGCTAAAGCAGAACTTGTATGTGCCATCCATATGGGCAGCCACAGAGTACTTTCCACTGGATTCTCTGTCTCCTTTATAAATCTGCTTCCCATCTGGACCTGTGATCTGCAAATGAAAAGTACCTGCTTAGTAATTGATAATCTCCTGTTAAAGCAGTGGTGGGCCGTCAGGGCCTGCAAGGCCTTCTCTGCTGGCCTAAACATCATCAGAATATAATTTTTTTTTTAAATATATTTTCCCACAAATATGTATTAAATTATTCCCCAGAGTAAGAGTTATACTCTTCATTTCATAGCTTTCCTCTTGGTTGCACTGCTTCCAGCCCCAGGTTGAGATTTGGAGGGCTGGTCTTTACGTTAGATCTTTTATCCAATCATATTCAGCCATCATGTGTTGCCAGGGGTCTAAAATCTGCCCTCAGGCCTTCAGAATCAACAGTGCGGGCGCTTGTAGCTTAAAGTGAATGGAAATTAAAATTTTGTGTCAACCAATCAGCTTTAGAGTTGGCTATTGTACGCCTGCTGGCTGGCTCCAGTGTTACACAGGAGCCAGCTAGCAGGCGTAGGGCGTCCACGTCTTTTGATTGGATTACCAATATTGAGAGGCAGGTCCTATGGGCAGGTCTATGCCTGTCTCTTATACACATCTAGATGTGTATAAGAGACAGGTCGAGGATATAATTATAACGCCATTCTCAAGACGAACTTTTCAAGAAAAGTTAGACATTGTAAGGAGAGGTCGCCCGACGCCACAAAGCCTGTCACAGGCGGGAAAGGGGTTCGTTCGTTCGCCACTTTCAAAGTTTCAACTATGAGCGCTGTCAATGGCTCACAGGCTCCGAGAAGCACTGCAAACTGTACTGCTGGGAATGCCTATTATTTGCAAGTGATCGATTTGGTGTTTGGAGCCACACTGGCTTTGCAAACTTGAGTTGTCTAACCAAGGCAGCAACGAGACACCAAAGTACGGCTGGGCACTTAGAAGCAATGGTGCTTTTGAAAACGTTTGGGGACACCAGAGTGGAGCTACAGCTCTCACTCGTCCTGCGTTATGTGACGGACACGGGAGTCAAGGAGCGATTTATCCGGTTTGAAGATGTGACAAGCGGCAAGCGTTTCTTGGAGGAAAATGAATGTAGTCTGGATAAAGTTGTGGCACAGTGTTTTGATGGCGCAGCAGTCATGGCATCTGGACTCAATGGGGTGCAGGCTAAAGTTAAGGAGAGGGCACCGATGGCCTTATTCATTCACTGCTATGCACATCGACTAAATTTAGTACTGACTCAAGGAGCCTCAAAGCTTAAAGAATGCAAGGTCTTCTTTGCCAACCTCAATGGCCTTGCAGCATTTTTCTCACGATCCCCTAAGCGCACGCAACTGTCTAATAATCAGTCTTTGGTGAGTAGGCATACAATGCATGTTATTTTTTATTAAATGTGTATGTATGTTTCGCATTTTATTTTGTTAATATTAAATAGCCTATATATTAACAAAATAAAATGGCAAATAGCCTATGTTGCAAATTATTTGTTTTCTTTTATTTTCAGTGAATAGTTATGTGTCTTTATCATCACGGTGAAACTGCTTTGGGTGCGACAATGCGCTGTTTAGTGAACACACTGTATTTATTTTTTGGGGGACTTAAAGCTCAAAGTTTGTGGACCAGAAATGGATAGAAGAAGAATATTAATATAACTCTGTTGCACTCGACTATGTTCTTGCCTATTAGTTGAACTGTACTGTATTGTACTCTTCCCCTGCAATTCTCTGAAAAAAATGTCAATTTCAAGGTGACGCAACGCCTGGTTATACTGCGTTTCTGTCTAAATGTATAGTGTCTAGAGCCATGGCATCTAAATGATGGTAATAACAGGTGGATTAATTCGGGTGGGACTGTGTAGGACCTCACTGAAGGCCCAGGCGCCAGGCCCACGGCACGCTACTGTGTTAAAGGGATAGTTCAGCCGAATTACAAGATGACCAATTGGTTTCCTTACCTTGTAAGCAGTCTATGGCCAAGGTATGACAGCAATCCATGCTTTGGTTTTATTTCCCTTGCATGATGCACTGTTTCCACATTTTAGCATTTGTGGCACAAATCCCATTTAAGTCATGGTACCGATATTAGCATTTTTCGTGCATCATGTCCAAACATCCGAAAGTATCTAAAATTGATTCTGAAGCTCAACAAAGTCACTTGTAGATAATTTGAACATGAACATCATACACCCAAAATGCTAATACCGGCACAATATACTTGAATGGGGCTTCCGAGTGGCGCAGCGGTCTAGGACACTGCAGAACCAGGTTCTAATCCAGGCTGCATCACATCCGGCCGTGATTGGGAGACCCATTGGGCGGCGCACAATTGGTCCAGCATCGTCCGGGTTTAGCCGTCATTGTAAATAAATAAAATATGAATTTGTTCTTAACTGACTTGCCTAGTTAAATAAATGTTAAACAAAAAAAATGTATAAGTGGGATGATAGCAGGGCAAGGAAACCAATATATAATTTGGGTGAACTATCCCATTACCGTTAGGAATACAGGTAATTTAGTTATGTTTTGACTGGACACCAGAATGAAAGGCGCTACATGGCCAATCCAACATCTGCATTGGCCATGCAGCATTTATGGCGATATGGCCTCTGCAGAAGTCAGGGCATTCATACTTCTTGCGCTTCGTGGAGCAGGGCAGAACTGTTGTGAAGGAAGTTGTCAAGGAAGTGAGTTTGTGTTTAAACAGGACCTCCAGCACCCCCATCAACCCTCAACCAATCATGTCAATGCGGAGCTGGGATATGGAGCCCTCCGCATCGTTACAAAATTTGTGAGGCGCATGCCATACATGGCTCAAATTGGGCCTCTGCATGCCGCTGGAGGCTTCGCAATTGCGTCACAAACTCCATACTGGAGCCTCCGACCACATTTTCGGATCAAGCATAAATTGGCTCTTAGACGGAATGCAGCCCAAATCCACCAACACAAATATATGAATTATAAATAGCCATAACATGAAATCATGCCTTGGCTTATGTTATTTAAATTATAATAACTATGTAAACAGGACTTATTTTATATGGCACAATTTCAGTGACGTTTGCAAGGTGATGCTGCTAGCTAGGCAGGTTAACGTTGGTTGGCCAACTCGCAAAAAAGTTAGCCACTAACATCCAGAGATAGTTTTCTAATATCTCCGACATAGCTAGCTATGTTACCAAGCTATCTATTTACCCACCCAACTTAGCTAACAATAAAATTGTCATTATTATGTACCGCAAGGTGTAGACTTCGCTACAAGTACATTATATGCCAAGACAAGACCAACTGTTAGCATTATTTTTAGCCACACTTACTAACTCATATTGCTAACTAGTAAACTAGTAGGACGAGTTTAATGGCTTGCTAGCTAGCTAGGCTAACGTTAGCTAACTCAATTGCTCATATTTAGCAAGGCCCACATATTCCAAACCTAGCTAATTGAGCTGCTGCAGGGACTGATTTCGCGCAAACAGATTTAGAAAGATGTTGGGCACGTTCCACAACTCAATGGGCTCACCTCCACATCGATGTCAAGGAAACCTCCTTCGGCCACCTCAAACATGAGGCCCATCTTGGTACCAGAGTTGACTCGTTCAAATAAACATTCTTCTGCATGAGCGTCTATGCTTACAAAATAACCTGACGCTGTGGCGGACAACATAGCTAAAATTACCATAAACTCAGAGAGGGTAAGCATAACTGCTGTTGTTTTTCGCAACTATCTATGAAAAAGACGCTAACGCGTACTATTAGAGCGAGCCCTCGCAAGCCACTGATTTGTGGAGGAGGAGCTAACACTTCTAGTGACTAGTGAAACGCGGACCCGTTCTTTACACCTCAGTGAACGCGTCTTACTTGAAGATGGTGCCACATAAAGACGGGAAAACGAGCCGCGTCGACGTTTAAAAAGCTATTGAATTTCCACTCCGCACTAATACACTACACACTCAAATTAACCGGGGCCTGGTGCAAGACCTGCTGTAGGCCTACGTATCATAATCTAGTACACCGGCCGATTGTAATTTAGCTGCAGATGAAGACCTCGCCTGCTGCAATTCCTTGTTCTGCGTTTGCGGCACACTAAACTTTCAGCACCATGGACAGCGCCACGATCAGCGCAAACTTTGAGAAGCTACGCTGTGCATTTTATTTGAAATGTTTAATGAGTACATCATAATTTGAGTTTGCACACAGGGAAATCCATCCTCTTGGAAACATGGCTAAGAAACAAGTTTACACCATGAACACATGACCAAAGCATTATGATGGGAACTTTCTTCCCTTTGCGAAAAAAACCATCACCATAATAACAGATAAACAAATGTTCTATACAATATCAAACAACATAGCCTACTTCTGCTATTATCTGGAAACCTGCTTAAGCCGGTTATATCCGTAATTATTATTATTAGGCTGTAGGCCTATAGTCTGGCTATTTTGAACAACAATAGGCCTACACAAGTGCTTTTATAACAGTCATACTATAATAGAGCAACTCATCAAGTCCCCCTTTTTATTTTGCAACCATGAAGTATGTTGTCCAGCCTGCTAAGAGCAAAGCGCCTAACAGCACTGTGTAACTGAAGAGAACAACTTTCAGAAGTTCTTTAAAGGTCCGAAGGAAGCAGATAAACATTGGCTCCATCTCGTACAGGTATTCAATCACCCAATGAGTGATGTAGTTTGCAGGATCTGTCTGCTCTGCAATCCCAGGCCCTGAAAAGATTTCAAGGATTTTAATTTGGTCCCCCATTGGGTATACAGTAGAACCTATATCAGCAATCATATGCATGGCTAAATACTGCAATAGTCAAACCATTACCTTATGCATAATATATTTGTAAATTGCTCCAAATGCTTTTGATCTCACTCATCGCAAATGATCATACATTTACTTCAGACACATACAAGCTACAAGAAGTAGTCTGTATATCTTATTGGTAATTTCAACTACTGAAATATACCCATTGATATTTGAAGAATACAGTAATGGCTTAAAGCTTGTCAAAACCCCCAATAATTATTTGTAACGATACAAAATATTTTAGAGAACCAATAAGGAGAAGAGCTGCTGTTTGTAAACACTGGAGTGGATGGTTCACCCACTCAGAAAGTAATTAAGCAACTTTATCGATTGAAATGATCTTCAAATGTATTAATTTTTAAATTCTCTCAGGGAATGTCATTCCTTTATAGATATCCTGTCTATCGTCCACATGCACATTTTACAGTGCACAAATTCCCTGCACTTGTAGACGATACAACCTCGATCATATAGGCCTATGAAAGGTTGTAGACGTACAAAAGTCAAAATAATGTAATAGTCTAAGGGCTCTATTCAATCTGAATCACTGAAGCGTTACATTGCGAAATATACATTTTCAGGTAATTTCCGACAGATGCAGCGTTTACCTTGAATGCAGCCTCGAACATTGACTTTACATTTCAATCACGCTGTAACGCTGAACAACCGCAATATGGATCGAATAGAGCCCTAAAACCAAATATAGCAATAGCCTAAACACATTTATTCAGAAGGAACTATTTAACGGATGGTGCACCAAAAACAGCAAAGCCCCACTTCTTTCTCAGCTAAAGTCATTTTTGTTGTTGCTTTGATAACGTATTATTATAAAATTGTTTACTAAACTATACAATTTATGCTTTTTTCAAGTATATGAAAGTTTATAACTGAACATGGATACAACCAATGAACTCATTGAACATATCGTTACAACGTTGTCAGTATTTATAAACTGCCTAAAAATGGTTAGGCTACTTACCCAATTGGAAGCCTATTTTTAACTTCTTGGAAATTGCATCTGTTGCAGATGCTCTCAGTGCACGGGTTTCGATGTGTTCAATTGTGTGTTATCATACATTTGACAAACCGAAAAGAAAATGCAATACAACATACTGTATATCTTCATGTGATATTTCACACTCAGTTCCTGACTCTTCGCTATACGTTGAAGATAAAATATATTATTTTCGATCTGGACTGTGAGTTCACAAAAATCTCAGACTGCTGTCAGCCTGTCAATACCCGTCCACCACTGACTACAATACCCCGCTGAGCATAGAGCAGGGCACGGACAAACCATCGATCTAGCCAGGAGATCAAACCCAACTCCCCCGCACTTATCCTCTACCGGAACATGGAGCAAATGGCCTCCTAATTCAATCAGCGTCCTGCGCTGTCAAATCATGGGCCTTTATGGGGTAAGATATCCAGACAGCAGAAGGCGATTATCGGCCGATCGGGAGGCCTGTTATTGGGCTAATTGTTCCTTGAGAGAGCTGGACTGCTGAAGGCTGACTGGGCTCACAACCTTTCCGCTCCACTCCTTTCCTCCCTGCCTGCATCATCTGTACCATCTTTATTTTCTTCTACAGCATAAACAACTCGTAAAGTAACAATGCATGTAGCCTAATTAATCGTTATCAAGGATTTTAGATCCTATATGTTGAAGGTGGAGCAAGGATAGTGTAACGGAGGTGCAGCCAAAGTCAGACTGTCCAACTGTACATCAGACATTTGGTCACATTGTAAAGTGGAAGGATAAATGTTTAAATGGTCAGTGTTTTAGAGACCTGAGGCTAACTCTGGTTATAAAAGCAGTAATAAGCTGTCAATTACACATTTTATTTACAGGACTTTTTACACAAATCCTGGAAAGGAGAGAAAAGCCCTATACTGTACAACACATTAAATATAGGTTGAAATCACCAATAAACAATAATAATAATAATACAAACAACTACATTTCAGCCTCTGTGTAAATACAGTATTATTTTTTCAATGATCTTAGAACCTTTCATATGATCATGCCCCAAGTAAGACAACATCTTCTTGGATCCATACAGTGACCACAACAGGTGACAATGGAGAACTATATTTAGAAAGCTGTGAGAGTTGAAGAAGAAAGACATAGACAATTGAGGAGCTGACTTCTGCTCACACTGACTTCTGCTGAGCTCAATCAGACACACCGGCAGGGCGCTGGAATATGGACATTAAAAACAAGCGGCAAGGTCTTTTTTTCCGACTGTTTGTTGGGTCCAGCAGTGCATCTGTTCCCCCTGAGGGGGCAGACAGCAGGCTCAGGAGGCCTGAGCCTCAGGGCGGTCCATTAGAGATTTGATCCAGCTGGTACCATTGATGAGCTTGGTGGTGGCAATGATGTATTCTGTGCCACCATCCTCCATCTGAGACAGGAAGCGTAGGGCAGCGATTTCCGCATAAGTCACCCCTCCCAGAAAGAACACCAGTGTGGTCCTGTTCTCCCCCTGCTGGCCTGTTGGTGGGGAAAGCACAGTCAAACAGGGTGGAGATCACAGGGTGCACCATTCTCAGAGGGTGTCTCAGAGTCCATTTCACACATACGTATAATACACACTTGTACATGTATGAAACAGGACAAATTTAAGCACCCAGTGCCTTTTCCCTCCTCTTTCATAAACGAATACATGTACACAAACAATTACCCAGACAGACACACACTTAATGTTAAGGTCCAGTTTGGTTCACTGTGTACAATAAATCAACTGCTGCTCTAAGACATCTGACACGACAGGGAAAAAGCCAGCTCTTGTCGTCAGCCAGCAGATCACCACACCGGTGATCATTCACCCTGCCTTTCAATAGCTCAGCTTGTTGAGCAAGAGAGCAACTGGCTGCCTTGGTCTCCTGCAGTCCTTACGTTTCTTATGGAGACCAGCAGGCAGCTGTTGTCTCTCCTCAAAGTGTGGACCAGGGAGCATCTTCAGAACCTCCTCGATGCTGCGCCAGCCAGGCCTGGCCAACACCTGGGTCAGACGGATGCTAAGAGGAGCATAGCCACTGTAGACATAGGAGATGTCGTTGGGGTTCTGGATGAAGATGACACACACACACAAGCTGGGTATCAGTACAGACAATACTACATACAAATACAAATCCCACTCTCACAGTCAGAGAAAAACTACGCATGTGAGCTTTGGGAACGTTGTTTTACAAAGACATTTTTCTCTCTCAACTTTCTTAATGACAAAAACAACTCCATTATTGTGCAATTACTAAGCAATGACTATATTACTAACGTGTCACTAGAATAATTACAGTGTTGTTACACAGGTGTTAGTGTTAATTCCCATCCCCTCTCCCAGACTGCATTATGTCTCTCTCATGGGATTCATTCACCTGTTCATTGGCATCCTCCATCCAGAGTTTGAGTGTCTTCCTGATGGTGGGGTAGTTATTCCTGGTGCTTGTCTGGGGCTTCAGAAGACCTGTCTTCTCCAGGTTGTTAAGGGTAAGCATGTGTTCATATCCATAAGTCTGGAGAAAAACAGCACGTCAATCATGTTGCCACAGTAGCATTCATCACATCTTCAAAATAACCATCACTCGTTTAAAACCACTGACTTATTGTAATGTAATCAGAAAAAAATGCACCTGCAGAATCTCCCTCTTGTAGTAGTCCAACAACTTCTGCTTGAGGCCATTGTTGCAGACCGACTGCATACAGACCAGCCGCAGGATTTTGATTAGGGGATCCTTCTGGGCGATGCAGTCCTCTATGTATGTGTTAACCTGGGGAATGGGAAATAGGGGATGTTGACAAGCAAGACTTGAAATGAGTGCACACACACACACAGCCAAAAAATATGTTTATTTAGTGAAGGCAGCTTTCAGGGCCGACCCTAGCTTTTTGGGGGCCCGAGGCAAGAATTTGTTTTGGGGCCCCCCACCTCGCTGGTAAAACATTTAAGTTAGCCTCCTCTACGCCTGTGGTTTTAAAGCAAATTTTGTGAAATTTTACACATTTTGCCATGGGGCAGAAAGAAAATGTTGCAATTTTAAAGCAAATTTCCTGTAATTCTACAAAGTTTGCCATGGGGCAGAGAGAAAATGTTGCAGTTTTAAAGCAAATTTCCTGTAATTCTACAAAGTTTGCCATGGGGTGGAGAGAAAATGTTGCAGTTTTTAAAACATGGCATAATTGAACATACCTTAACTGACTTATGCCATGTTCATATGATATCTGAGTGAGAGTGACTAACAAAATCAGGGCCACTGGGCACATGCCCTGCATGCCTGGTCAGTAATCATTCGGCCACGAATACTACAAGGTGTAAATAGCCTCTCAAACAAACTCCGCCCTCCTCCTGCTACAACAGGCTTGTTTATTGTCAGTCTCCATTATCACCTTTCTAGAACAAAGACATGGCAGACATGTAAGAGCAAGTCAACTGTCTAATACCCAAACTCAGTTCTAATAACATTGCATGGTGTGAAAGGCATCTCATTAAATTAATCTTCATGTCAATAATATGTCCAAACTGACCCTGGAGTCAGTAACCCACACTGATAGTCACATTGAGACATTAGAAGAGAAGAACTAGTGATGCTCTACTACATTTCAACATTCCACCTTGTGTATTCTACTATTCTAACTCTCAACAGTAAGTTGAGACTGACTGAGTTCCTACATTTTTTTATATTTTGTTTGCGGCCCCCCCCAGAGCTTACAATATTAGAGCTAACCACATGTCCACCAAGCACTGAAAACATTGTGTACCTACCTTGTCTGTATCGACTCCAGTCATAAACTCCTGCTCCACTGTCAGGTTATCAAAGAAGGCCTCAGACGCTGTATCAGAGAGAGAGAGAATATCCATTTACCTCTGTTACAGAGTATCAACAGCTGTCTTACTCTAAACTGTATGGCACACATACATGACATACTGATATACTCTACCACATTGGATTATACTGTAGGTATATCTTGTATCAGGAAGAAAGACAGATAGAGTGGAGGGGTGTTAGTTGGACATGAAAGAAGAAGGAGTAAAGGTTGTTTTTCTCACTGGTGATGTCCTTGATGAGCTCAGCTATGGAGGTGTGATTGGCCAGCGAGCTCCGTGCTGCCTGCATGTGGGGCAGCTGGGACACAAACTGCTTTATCTCGCCCACTGTTTTGGCACTATGCCGCTCCTGCAAGACAAATTCAATTAAATAACATTAAAACACTGGGGGAAAAAGTTGACAGGTCAGTCGTAGACAGTTTAAATCACACATTACCATGAGTCAGATACTGGATGCTGGAGGTTTGAAATAAGGAAAATGTATGATAGACTTTAACAAGGACTGTGTAGCGTAACATACGGATGATGTGAAATGTGGGAACCGTTTGAGATGACAATCACGTAGGAAATTACAACAAAAAAATCTACTTCTCAACTACACAATAAACAAACATTAAGCTCAAAGCAAAGATGTTGGAATGATTTCAGATGAAACATATCGTATAGACTGCTGCTACGTAGGCATAACAGTAGTAAGAAAGGGCTTGTTGGCTGGAGAACAGCTGATACAATCATCAAACTAGAGAACATAAACTTGGATTAGGAACAGGTTTGGGCAGGACAGAAATGTAAGAATACATCAACGTCCACCGGTGTGGGACGTCAGCCTAATAATCACATGCAAAGCATCCAGTGACAATTCTGATGCCAAAAGTCTCTTGCTGACAAAAATGTAGGCCTGTAGGGAGATTACCTAAACACAGTAGAAAACTGCTTTTCTTGTTGCTCTTATCTAACATTCTTGTATCATAAAAATGTTGTTTACGTTCTTAGTCGATAATACTAACTGTCAGCTGGCTTTACTTTTTGGAAATCCACCTTCTGAAAAGTCTACCTGGCACATCGAAGGTGATTAATAAGAACACAAATTGATATGATTAGAGAAATCGGTAGCTAATGTAATTACATTTACATTAGAGTAGTTTAGCAGACGCTCTTATCCAAAGCGACTTAAATGAGCTTTAGAAAAGAGTTGTCATTTTCAGCCTGAACCTGAGCTCAACAGTACTGAATGGGCTTGGGCTGGACCAGAATTTCACAGAATTGAGTCGGGTCCTCCAGCATCTTCACAAGGGCCTTTGCCTTTATTCTGGGATTGATTTACACTTTTCGCACCAAAGTATGTTCATCTCTAGGAGACAGAATGCGTCTCCTTCCTGAGCTGTATGATGGCTGCGTGGTCCCATGGTGTTTGTACTTGCGTACTATTGTTTGTACAGATGAACGTGGAACCTTCAGGGGTTTGGAAATTGCTCCCAAGGATTAACCAGACTTGTAGAGGTCTACAATTTTCTTTCTGAGGTCTTAGCTGATTTCTTTTGATTTTCCCATGATGTCAAGCAAAGAGGCACTGAGTTTGAAGGTAGGCCTTTAAATACATCAACAGGTACACCTCCAATTGACTCAAATTATGTTAGTTAGCCTATCAGAAACTTCTAAAGCCATGACATAATTTTCTGGAATTTTCCAAGCTGTTTAAAAGGCACAGTCAACTTAGTGTATGTAAACTTCTGACCCACTGGAATTGTGATACAGTGGATAATAAGTGAAATAATCTGTCTGTAAACAATTGTTGGAAAAATGACTTGTGTCATGCACAAAGTAGATGTCCTAACCGACTTGCCAAAACTATAGTTTGTTTACAAGAAATTTGTGGAGTGGTTGAAAAATAAGTTAATGACTGCAACCTAAGTGTATGTAAACTTCTGACTTCAACTGTACATTGTTTTATCAATTTTGCGCCAAATAGAAATTGTGTGAGCAATAATAGGACCAAAGCGTAGTTTACATTGTTTAAGGGATATATCAGAGAAGAACACCTCTTCCAGGGCAATAGGAGACACCATATTCCTCTATATATTTAGCCCGGGGGCAGAAGAATCATGTCTAAACCAATTTAGGACGTGGAAAAAAGCTAGTGGATGGAAATACAATTTAAAGTTTGGTATGGAGTCTTCCTACGTCTTTCCCTCTTTGTAAATGTGTTAATTTTATCCGGGATCGTTTACCTTGCCATATACATTTTGAAACCGCACTATGAATTTTATCCCAATAGCCAAAAGAGGGAGCGCCATGGGAAGCATTGAACTACAGAAATTCAGCCATGGCAATATATTCATTTTGACAATAGATATTCTACTGGTTAAAGCAACTGGGATATTATTCTATCTACTGAGGTCGGATTTAATTGATTTGAGTGCTCTGTTAAAGTTTCTGCCAATGGTTTCATTTAAAGAAGGAGATATTCCCAAATATTTAAAATGGGAAACGATTGGATTCTATAAGTAGAGATGGAGTCCTCCATCGGGGTCTTGAGAGGCAGTAGGGCAGATTTGGTTAGATTTATTTTATAACTTGAGATGGAGCTGAATTTATCTATGACCTTCAATGCATTTCGACACGATTGAGATACATTGTCTAGATATAGTAAAATATCTTCTGTGTATAATGAGATCAAGTGATCAGTAGATTTTAGAGATTGACGAATTGCCTGGGCCAGAGGTTCCATGGATAATAAGAATAGCAGTGGTGGAATTGGATCGCCTTGTCTGCTGCTTCTAGTGATTCTGAATGGAGCAGATTAGATATTGCCTGTTATAACTATGGCTGAGGGATTGGCATATAGTATTTTAATCATATTAATGAAATTGGAGCCAATTCCCATATGTTCCAAGAAAGAAACCCCTCGCCTTTCTAAGACAAGGACTGTTTCCTCGTCTCTTCACGCCGGTGCCACTCGCCTCCGCCGCATTGTTCTCAACATCAGTTTAAATCAATATATTTTCAAAAACCGATGGCTTTTTTTCAGGTTCATAAAATGTCTGTGATGTTGGACGGGGCCTGGGTTCGAGCTTCAGCTCACCGGGCTTGGCTCAAATTGTTAAGTTGATGACAACTCTAGCTTATGTGGTCTGACATTTGGACTCATCTGAGTGTTTTCAACAGTTGGTCTGCCCTGTCTGTGTGTGTCTGTGAGTGTGTGTTGGGATGAGGCCAACCTCAAATGCAGCGGAGATGATCTTGGCCTTCTTGCTCAGTGCAGCCCCTACGCCATTGAAGTTTTTGTCCCGTATCTCAGCATACAGCTCCTCTGCTGAGTTGAGCTGCATCTTCTTGGGCTCCGTGGGCAGGTCTTTACCCGCCTCACCCTGCTTCTTTTGAGCAGAAAACTTCTCAGGAGGCAACTTCACATAACCTGTTTGCAAACGCATGTACACAGAATAGACAAACATGCAGACAAAGGTCACAAAACCACATACACAAATCGACAGAAACCTCTCAAGATGTCTGTCTTTGAATCTATATGTCATTGAATGTCTGTATTTAGCTTATTATTGTTTTTTCATGCATTAACAGAGGCTCATCCTCACCGTTGGTGATTCCATAGACTTCGTCAATGAGGCCCTCGTAGGTGAGCTGTGTGGCCAAAGGGGTGAGCAGGTCTACATTGCGGTCCAGCAACAGCAGTGAGTCAAACACAGGTAGGATCTGAGTCTGGGTGCCAGCAAACTCCCTTTTCATCCTAAGCATCATGTTAGCTACATGCTTCACAGGAAAAAGACACGACAGTTTAATTTCCAACACAATGCATTTATCCAAGAGTTAACTGTGGACATTTAAACTCCAAATGAAGCTTTTTCCAATACTCACCCGTGCACACTCTCCTTTCCCAAATATCTGGGGGATGGTCCCATACAGAGCCTGGAGAGTCATAAGGCCCTTGGCAGTGTGGTACAGACTTGTCTGGTCACTTTCCAGATAGCACTCCTAGAGGAGCCAGGCGGGGCACATGAATAGGTAATTACACCTTACAATACAAAATAAAGCTTTGTACCTGAGCCTTACTGGGCATATGCATACACTGGGACGTGTGTAGTGTCTATGTGCATGTCCCTGTTCTAACCTACCCTGAAGGCCCCCTCAGACTCCATGGAGAGCAGGTCTCCATCATAGGGGATGAGGTCTAGGATGTACTCGTCTATGTTGATAAACGAGCCCAGGACCCCCTGCTCTTTCAGCCTCTGCTCACAGAGCATGCTCCGCCGTGGCACAAACAACATGTGGAAATCACGTGGGGAATGCATCTTATCTTCACTGCAGAAACACACATTGAACACAAGAGATACGCTATATGAGGGTAAGCAAACCACATTCACATCCACCCATATGCAATACTGGCTGCAGCATTACTCCAAAATCAATACAAGTATTTAGTGCCAGTGAGATGCTGACCTGATTACATTTTCAGCTATAATATCCATCAGCTCAAGCCTGGGACGGACAAAGAAGATGATATTTTTCACGTCAGCAGCAGGGAGACGCCCCCCTTTGAGGGTGAACATCTTCTCCACCTCATGTTCCTGGAGGATATAAAGAAGACACAGATCTGTCAACAACCAGTTTGGCATTTTGCTCTTGCTGTAATGTGAGTCTTCTAAAGCCTATGCAAACACAAGCATTCATTGTTGCTATTCTGTCAGACTCGGTTATAAAATTGTTGCTGTAGGTCTACAGTACACACAGAAGTACACATTTTAAGTCAGTCTTACCTTCAACAATGAATATTGTGCTATCAATCCAAAGGGTCCAGTCAGGTATTCATCCCACACAATAGCCTATGGACAGTTAACAACAATTTTTGACACATAAATACTATTTGAGGTCCAAAGTTGACACTTGAATCCACTGCATCTAACTGTTATTTATTTAGCTAGCTAGCTAGCTAACGTTACTAACTATGTGGATTACTATGTACCACAACAACCCCATCATTGTTTATGTGGATGATAGCTTTGCATGCTAGCTAGTGTTGAACAGAAAATTCAGATTAAAACAAGGTAAATGAGTTTGTAATTTCTAAACTCTTTAATCCAGACGTTTTACCTTGCTTCCTCCACATTTGTCCAAAAACTCACGGAGCTCCTTCCGCGCTGCTTCCCTCAAAATGTTTAAATTTACTCTTCCATATGATAAGTGCGCAGACATTTTGGCACCGACTGTGTAGGGAGTGTCAGGTGACTGCTAGTGGTAAAGTGTGTGTGTGCGCACCATGTGACCTACAAGAGGTAGTCTTTGAGCTGTAATAAATATTCTGTCCAATAGATGGCCTCAGTAGAATCCTCAGTTATACCGCAACTGTAAAATCAGATGGGGTGAAAGGCATTTAGAGACGGGCAGACCATTTAACATGCACAAATCAATTTAAGACCAAAAATCTAGGATAAAGTGTGGCAATAGTATAACGATGTGCCTCTAGCGACAAATGTTGTTGATGACCATGGCCAGTTGATGTAGCATATAAAACACAGACATGCAACTAATGTGGCCTTCTGATGGAGGGAAAACTAAAACTTCATATGTTACCCCGATATGCAGGCTGATTGAGCATCCATGAAAATAAGGTTGACGTCTAGGCTATTAGACCGTTTAACTGAAAGTGTTTACTTTCATTGGGCTAGTGTAGCCAATCAATTAAATAGTAAGTTGAAAATTAGAAACACGAAACGAAGACAAATTTAAAGTATAACCAGGTAAGAGTCCACTACTTGAGCATCAATGGTAGTCTACTTGGATGCAGGGGTCTCCTTCCCAGGGTACCAAGGGCTTACCACTGAGGAGGGGAGCCCACGCAGGGCGTATAGTGTGGAGATTGGTCCTGGCGACGGTGTTATAGGAATTGAGAAGCACCCCTTGACAAAAAAAAAATTGGCTTGTGACAGGCGTTGCATGCGCAATGAACGGTTTGCGGTTGATTCCAGTACAGTATAAAATTAGTCCGCATCATTCCCTGACATCTTCCTTCAATAGAGGGCTGAAATCTCAGGTAGGCTTGCTACGGTTTTCTAAAGGTCTGCATCTATTGTGAGCAATAGGCTACATTTCACGTATTGCAGTTCAGGGTGCTTCAATTAAAGATTTTTTTTGCAAAATGCAGTTACATGAATAAAATAACATTATGTATACATATGAGGACTGGCTGGTTCTAAATCACAGATTCTCCATCACTTATGATGAAAAATGTATGGAGCGCTGGGCTTCAGTTTATTTGAATAATCTCATTGAAAATGTATTTGAATGAGAAAAGTATCGAATTGTATCACATAGACCTATGGTATGCAATATGATGCTATCTGTATAAAAAAGACCCGATGGATCAGAGTTTTATCTAGATTGTTGAAAACGTTCCCGAAGACGAGGTTGAGGGAATAGACTGCGTTTTATTTCGTAGCTGTAACAAATGCTTTTACTGAGTGAAATTACTTGACTACCAAGAGAATGCTATTCCATAGAGCCTACTAAACAGTAAGCTTTACTGACGTCATTTTATGCTTAGCATATGTTACTTCAATAAAACTGATATTACAGGCTGTCTGTTGTAAAATACATAGGCTAATGATTACTTGAAGTATTTACATTTCTTATCCACTTCATTCATGAATAATGTGGTCCATTAATAACCACTGATGGTGGTAAAGCTTCCTGCAGCCTCCATTCCTCCATCAATGTCTCTACACACCCCTGTGCAGTAAGTGCCTCTTTACAATGAGACTGGTGGCAGACTACAATTCATTCTCTCAGGTCTGGATGATTCCTTGTTGCAGTTGGGTTGTGGGAGAAGAGCCCTGGTATGTTATTTGGGAGATACTGTGGTTGCAGTAAGCTCCCTCACATCTCATCCCTGGGCGTTGCTGCAGGATTTGAGAGAATCACATCAGTACTTGATGTGCCACCGCGCCAGACCTGACTAAAATCATGGAGATTGATTTTAAGGCTCATGCTTTCCTGATGGTTGCACCATTGTTAGTCAGCTGATGTTTGGTATGTGATGTTTCAACCTCCTCCCCAGGGCATATTGAGAACGAGGTTGGGGGCCCAGAGTTATCTGAACCACAACTGTATTGAGGTTAAAACCAATCTAGGGGAAACCCTGAAATTATGATAGTACTACCAATACCACCATCCCCAACTCTTGCCAAAGTCTTGAAGCATGGGGATTAAATGGAGGAGGGGAGATAAGACTGAATGGACTGCTTGCGATATCTGCAATTGCCTCCTCATATATGAGTAACCACCCATAGCAATTGGTTGACACCCATGCGCTCTGCCCCCCCCCCCCCCCCCCCCCCTGCTTCTCTCACTACACCACACTCCCTATGTGCATAAGCTGCTGCAGAGGAAGAGAATGGAATGTGGAGAGAGGAGTAAAAATGTCTGTGAAGAAAGAGGGGGATTAAGGGGGGGGGTGATTAGCTTCACACCATTTGTATATATATATATATATACAGTGACAAGAAAAAGTATGTGAACCCTTTGGAATTACCTGGATTTCTGCATGAATTGGTCATCAAATTTCATCTGATCTTCATCTATGTCACAACAATAGACAAACACAGTCTGTTTAAACTAATAACACACAAACAATTATAATTGTTCATGTCTTTATTGAACACACCGTGTAAACATTCACAGTGCAGGGTGGAAAAAGTATGTGACCCCTTGGATTTAATAACTGGTTGACTCCTTTGGCAGCAATAACCTTAACCAAACGTTTTCTGTAGTTGCGGATCAGACCTGCACAACGGTCAGGAGGAATTTTGGACCATTCCTCTTTACAAAACTGTATCAGTTCAGCAATATTATTGGGATGTCTGGTGTGAACTGCTCTCTTGAGATCATGCCACAGCATCTCAATCGGGTTGAGTTCAGGACTCTGACTGGGCCGCTCCAGAAGGCATATTTCCAGTGGGTCAGAAGTTTACATACACTCAATTAGTATTTGGTAGCATTGCCTTTAAATTGTTTAACTTGGGTCAAATGTTTCGGGTAGCTTTCCACAAGCTTCCCACAATAAGTTGGGTGAATTTTGGCCCATTCCTCCTGACAGAGCTGGTGTAACTGAGTCAGGTATGTAGGCCTCCTTGCTCGCACACGCTTTTTCAGTTCTGCCCACAAATTTTCTATAGGATTGAGGTCAGGGCTTTGTGATGGTCACTTCAATACCTTGACTTTGTTGTCCTTAAGCCATTTTGACACAACTTTGGAAGCATGCTTGGGGTCATTGTCCATTTGGAAGGCCCATTTGCGACCAAGCTTTAACTTCCTGACTGAAGTCTTGAGATGTTGCTTCAATATATCCAAATTATTTTCCTTCCTCATGATGCCATCTATTTTGTGAAGTGCACCAGTCCCTCCTGCAGCAAAGCACCCCCACAACATGATGCTGCCACCCCCGTGCTTCACGGTTGGGATGGTGTTCTTTGGCTTGCAAGCTCCCCCTTTTTTCTCCAAACATAACGATGGTCATTATGGCCAAACAGTTCTATTTTTGTTTCATCAGACAGAGGACATTTCTCCAAAAAGTACGATCTTTGTCCCCATGTGCATTTGCAAACTGTAGTCTGGCTTTTTATGGCGGTTTTGGAGCAGTGGCTTCTTCCTTGCTCAGCGACCTTTTAGGTTATGTCGATATAGGACTCATTTTACTGTGGATATAGATACTTTGTACCTGTTTCCTCCAGAATCTTCACAAGGTCCTTTGCTTTTGTTCTGGGATTGATTTGCACTTTTCGCACCAAAGTACTTTCATCTCTAGGAGACACTACGCATCTCCTTCCTGAGCGTATGACGGCTGTGTGGTCCTATGGTGTTTATACTTGCTTACTATTGTTTGTACAGATGAACGTGGTACTTCAGGCGTTTGGAAATTGCTCCAAGGATGAACCAGACTTGTGGAGGTCTACAATTTTTTTTTCTGAGGTCTTGGGCTTGAATTTCTTTTGATTTTCCCATGATGTCAAGCAAAGAGGCACTGAGTTTGAAGGTAGGCCTTGAAATAAATCCACAGGTACACCTCCAATTGACTCCAATCGACTCAAATGATGTCAATTAGCCTGTCAGAAGCTTCTAAAGCCATGACATCATTTTCTGGAATTTTCCAAGCTGTTTAAAGGCACAGTCAACTTAGTGTATGTAAACTTCTGACCCACTGGAATTATGATACAGTGAATTATAAGTGAAATAATCAGTCTGTAAACAATTGTTGGAAAAATTACTTGTGTCATGCACATTGTAGATGTCCTAACCGACTTGCCAAAACTATAGTTTGTTAACAAGAAATTTGTGGAGTGGTTGACTGCAACCTAAGTGTATGTAAACTTCCGACTTCAACTGTATGTATATATACAGAGAGAAGAGGGGTGGTCATGGAAGAGGTAGAAAAACAAATATAGGAAAGAGACAGATAAGTGCTCTGCAAGCGAACTGCATAATTTAAAGCTGGCAGATACAAGGCAGATGTACCAAAATCCACCCCCTAGGCACAGTTCAACATTTAGTTTTGATTTACATTTGGTTAAGTTGTCAACTAAAGTGACTTCCACTTGAAATCAACAAAACAATTCACCATTTATCATTGGATTTAGGTAAAACCCTGTAAAGTTGGGTTACATTTTTTAAATTCCCTTAGGTTGATTACTTTTTTCAAATCCAATCAGTTTGCCATGTTGATTCAATGTCATTACATTGACTTTTTTGGTTGAAATGACATGAAAACAACGTTGATGCAACCAGTTTTAGCCCAGTGGGCAGTATCTTTGGGTTTGTTTTCATGGTTTGCCTCTCAGACCATACTCTCTTAAGGGACTTGTTCTTATTCAATTCTATTTCTAGCCTTGCAGGAAGGCTATCTGGATGCATTATTTGGGTTGAAATGCAGGCTCAGGGTTTTCCCCAGCACACATGGGCTACGGAACATAGAGCCGGTATATCATTAGTAATTAGTCATGTGTTTTGGACCCCTTGTGAGAACACACTATTTTCCCTAAGCCCTAACCCTAAACCTAATTCTAACCCTAAAACTCATTTTAACCTTAACCCTAAACCCCCTAGAAATAGCATTTGACCTTGTGGGGACTAACAAAATGTCCCCAGTTGATAAAATGTTTGTTTGTTTACTCTTCTTGTGGGGGCTTTTGGTCCCCACACAGTAAAGTTAAACATGTCCACACACACACACACACACACACACACACACACACACACACACACAACACACACACACACACACACACCAACACACAACCACACACACACACACACACCACACACACACCACACACACACACCACAACACACACAAGCCCACACACACCACAACACACCAACATAGTGTTTGATTGATCAATCACATTGTTTTCTTCTGATCTCCCTGTTACCATGGTCACAGTTGGTAAAGGTAGTTCTGTTCCTCTTCTTCATGTTCTTTGGAATCCATTTTGGAAAAAGATAAAAGCCTAAACTGTATGACTGCTGTACACAGTTTGTTGATTGGATAGCTTTGTGAATGGTTATGTGTGTGAGTGTGGCTTTGTGTCAAAAGGGAGTGAGATGTTTTGAAGTGTACTTCTCTGAGGATCATCAAGGCGTGGGATCAGGATTGATTGGCAGAGGGGGTTCCCCTGGACACTTGTTATCAGAGTTCTCCAAAAGCAGCCGTAGTGATGAAGAGAGGGGCCATTGATGAGACAATAACTCCACAGTCCACCCAAGAGAGAGGTTTAGAATCAGAACTGGCCATATCTTTAGCCTGGATTGGATGGGGGTTGAATATGTGATAAGTGGCCCATTAGAGAGCATCACCCACGGAATCAGTCCAATAAATACAATTATCAAAAAATGAACAGAGGATAACAGGCCCTCTTGTGTTTCCACTGGCTCCATCTCTCTACCCTTTAGCAGCATAGAAAGACCAACCTGAGCTGTGATGATGGAGATGACCACTGCTGACCCCAATATATCACCAAATGGCAGGTCATTAGGAAAATTGGCTCATCAAAAGGCTTTCCTAAGGGAGTTATTGTAGAGAGGGGGTGAGTGTAGAGTAGTTCTGCCTAAGCCTTTTAACAAGTCAGTGACCAAGCGGCTTCCCATGTAATAGTACGGCTGAACCTACCTTTTATATCAAAGGGTGCATTATCCTGGGTCATTAAAGATGCACTATGCAGAAATCGCACCGCCATTTCATGGTTACAAAAATTCTAATAGTTTGCCTAATTTTGGTTTATGTGACAAAAAAGCATGTATAGTGTAGAGAATAATTGTATCATCTAAACCGCTGTGGAATATATTTTACATAACCAAAAATATTGTATTTTCAGCTGTTTGAAACTGGTGTACAAAAATCAAAAGTAAAAGAAGCAAAAACAAAATGTAAGAACAGGAAGCATAGAAATACCACACATAGAACAGATCTACCGCTTCTTAGACTTGCTTTCAGTGAGAATGACAGATCTATAACACACATTTATATATGAATTTGATTGACTCGCCCAAAAAGTTACATATTGCAGCTTTACCTACATGTACATATTACCTCAATTACCTCGACTAACCGGTGCCCCCGCACATTGACTCTGTACCGGTACCCCCTGTATATAGCTATTATTATTTTACTGCTGCTCTTTAATTATTTGTTAATTTTATTTCTTCCTTTTGAAGGAATTTTTCTTAAAACTCCATTGTTGGTTAAGGGCTTGTAAGTAAGCATTTCACTGTTGTATTTGGCGCATGTGACAAATACAATTTGATTTGATTTGATTTGCCACCACCATATGAATAATACTCAACCTTAGCATGTGGAATCACTTTTTGGAATTGATATTTTTCAAATTTTTGTATTTTTCTATACTGGTCCCCCATGGGAATTAAACCCACAACCCTGGCATTGCAAGCGCCATGCTCTACCAACTGAGCCACACGGGACCACAACGCAACATTTCACCTCAAGAGGGATGCATCAGGGTGAGAATTGAGATGCTTAAACTGTCCCTAGACCCCTGCCCCTCCTATCTGAATAGCAGAATTCTAGATGGTCTTTCGGTGTGGGTTATTTACATTTATTTAACCAGGTTAGTCTCGTTGAGATCAAAAATATATTTTTCAAGAAAGACCTGTGGGTGCGAGTGGGCTCTTTGTTAGCAAACAGACCTGTTGAAGACACTCAGGTAGATGGTACCTGCTAGTTTTCTTGTGGGCCAGAGGGAGTGTCAGATAGCCAGCAGCGGAAGTGTGCCAGCTCCTCACAGCTGACTTCCAGCAGAACAGCCGGGGGTTCGGCAGAGGCATCACCATTATCCTCAGAGAGACAATAGAGACGAAATGGAATACGATTATATTTCCCTCCGCCACCTAGGCCACATACAATCATCATGTCTAGATCAATAGCCATATGTCAAGGTTTGTGTGCAACAATATAAAGCATTAGATTTTGACAATGGAAAATGAGTGGCTTGATTTAATGCCCCATGCACGTCTTATTATGCCTGTCTCCTGGAGAGGTAGTGAGAAAATGAGGGGAAAATGACTGACCTACAACTCTTGAGTTGAATTTCCACGTCCCTCTTTTCAACTCTGGGGTACGGCAAGGATGAGTCACCAGACTGTGAGCTGGGAGCAAATCAGGGACGAGGAGCCCATCCTGAAATATAATCAGGTGGGTGCTGCCTTTATGATGAATGGTGTCTGCATAATGCTTGCATTTTCAGGTTGCCAAAGTCAAGAGTGCAATTGTTCTACGACTCAATGTAAGTAGGCCTACACATGCAACAGAGTATATTGGAATCAAAAATACCTGTATATTAATATTAGTTTCCATCATGGTAAGAGATCACCGATACAATTGAATCCTATTTATGTTTTATTTGTATGTGTGGGAGTGTGTACATACCACTTGTAAGTGTTTGTGTGCCAGCCCTTTCCGGTCCCATCTCTCATTGGCTCTATGTGGATGAAATTGCTGTGTCTGCAGGGTAACGACAGCGCGAGGGCTTGTTGGTCACAGGAGGATCGTTCCTGTTTGTTACCTAACAGGGCTGGATCTGGATCTATGCCTCCCTAGAGGAAGTGGTGGTGGTTGTGAGAGCTAGGGATGGCCATTCCTCACAGATGGCCACACAGATGGTCCCTTCTTCCCTGTTCATATGACTGAAAACAGGGAAAATACTGTATGTGACATGTACTGTATGTCATAGACCTGGAAGACCCCCACCACCTGCTAAACCACAGCCACAGCTCTCACCAACAAGCATACTAACAGGCTCCCAAAATAAGCCAATTTCCTCTCCTCTACCATCCCTCCTTCCTTCCTGCCAAGCTCCCGGCTCGCACATAACGTTCTGAAAACCATGTTTCTTAGAACTTGGTGAGAGCGTGGTTGTCCTATGGTTATTTTGCATACAACCTTCCCACAACTTTTTTGTATAGTTGCTTGGTATTTCATTACTTTAACAGAACATTTACTCAAAGTTCAAACAAACATGGTTACATTTAATTTACATTTTGATAATGTTCTAAAATAGTTCAAGAAGCAACGTTCTTCTGTGGGAATTTCGGTACTTCAGCGTAATGTTTCCTACAGATTTACTCATGGTTATATTTAAAGTCATGTTCTCAAATTATTCCAAGAACATTAACAAACAACTTTCTTCTTTTGGAAATGTCAGTACATCAGCATAATGTTTCCTACAGGTTTCCTCATGGTTCTGACAACGTTAAGAAAACTTTCCAAAAAAACCGCAAGGAAACGTAAGTAACACTCAGAGAACGTTCAACAAATATTTTTAAAGATGCACTATGCGGAAATCATTCCACCTTTTCAAATCAAATCAAATCAAATTTTATTAGTCACATACACATGGTTAGCAGATGTTAATGCGAGTGTAGCGAAATGCTTGTGCTTCTAGTTCCGACAATGCAGTAATAACCAACAGTAATCTAACCTAACAATTCCACGCTACTACCTTACACACACACACAAGTGTGAAGGGATAAAGAATATGTACATAAAGATATATGGATGAGTGGTGGTAACCAGAACGTCATTGGCAGATGCAGTAGATGGGAATAGATACGGTATATAACAATTGAGATGAGTACTGTAGGGTATGTAAACATAAAGTGGCATAGTTTAAAGTGGCTAGTGGTACATGTATTGCATAAAGATGGCAAGATGCAGTAGATGATATAGAGTACAGTATACATATGAGATGGGTAATGTAGGGTATGTAAACATAGTATTAAGTGGCATTGCTTAAAGTGGCTAGTGGTACATTTTTACATAATTTCCATCAATTCCCATTTTTAAAGTGGCTGGAGTTGAGTCAGTATGTTGGCAGCGGGCCGCTAAATGTTAGTGGTGGCTGTTTAACAGTCTGATGGCCTTGAGATAGAAGCTGTTTTTCAGTCTCTCGGTCCCTGCTTTGATGCACCTGTACTGACCTCGCCTTCTGGATGATAGCGGGTGAACAGGCAGTGGCTTGGGTGGTTGTTGTCCTTGATGATCTTTATGGCCTTCCTGTGACATCGGGTGGTGTAGGTGTCCTGGAGGGCAGGTAGTTTGCCCCTGGTGATGCGTTCTGCAGACCTCACTACCCTCTGGAGAGCCTTACGGTTGTGGGCGGAGCAGTTGCCGTACCAGGCGGTGATACAGCCCGACAGGATGCTCTCGATTGTGCATCTGTAGAAGTTTGTGAGTGCTTTTGGTGACAAGCCGAATTTCTTCAGCCTCCTGAGGTTGAAGAGGCGCTGCTGCGCCTTCTTCACAACGCTGTCTGTGTTGGGTGGACCAATTCAGTTTGTCCGTGATGTGTACACCGAGGAACTTAAAACTTTCCACCTTCTCCACTACTGACCCGTCGATGTGGATAGGGGGTGCTCCCTCTGCTGGTTCCTGAAGTCCACAATCATCTCCTTTGTTTGTGTTGACGTTGAGTATGAGGTTATTTTCCTGACCACACTCCGAGGGCCCTCACCTCCTCCCTGTAGGCCGTCTCGTCGTTGTTGGTGATCAAGCCCTACCACTGTAGTGTCATCCGCAAACTTGATGATCGAGTTGGAGGCGTGCATGGCCACGCAGTCGTGGTGAACAGGGAGTACAGGAGAGGCTCAGAACGCACCCTTGTGGGGCCCAGTGTTGAGGATCAGCGGGGTGGAGATGTTGTTACCTACCCTCACCACCTGGGGGCGGCCCGTCAGGAAGTCCAGGACCCAGTTGGCACAGGGCGGGGTCGAGACCCAGGGTCTCGAGCTTGATGACGAGTTTGGAGGGTACTATGGTGTTAAATGCTGAGCTGTAATCGATGAACAGCATTCTCACATGGGTATTCCTCTTGTCCAGATGGGTTAGGGCAGTGTGCAGTGTGGTTGCGATTGCGTCGTTGTGGACCTATTGGGTCGGTAAGCAATTGGAGTGGGTCTAGGGTGTCCGGTAGGGTGGAGGTGATATGGTCCTTGACTAGTCTCTCAAAGCACTTCATGATGACGGAAGTGAGTGCTACGGGGCGATAGTCGTTTAGCTCAGTTACCTTAGCTTTCTTGGGAACAGGAACAATGGTGGCCCTCTTGAAGCATGTGGAACAGCAGACTGGGATAAGGATTGATTGAATATGTCCGTAAACACACCAGCCAGCTGGTCTGCGCATGCTCTGAGGACGCGGCTGGGAATGCCGTCTGGGCCTGCAGCCTTGCGAGGGTTAACACGTTTAAATGTTTTACTCACCTCGGGCTGCAGTGAAGGAGAGCCCGCAGGTTTTGGTAGGGGGCCGTGTCAGTGGCACTGTATTGTCCTCAAAGCGGGCAAAAAAGTTGTTTAGCCTGTCTGGGAGCAAGACATTCTGGTCCTCGACGGGGCTGGTTTTCTTTTTGTAATCCGTGATTGACTGTAGACCCTGCCACATACCTCTTGTGTCTGAGCTGTTGAATTTCGACTCGATTTTGTCTCTGTACTGAGACTTAGGCCTGTTTGATTGCCTTGCGGAGAGAATAGCTACACTGTTTGTATTCGGTCATGCTTCGGTCACCTTGCCCTGGTTAAAAGCAGTGGTTCGCGCTTTCAGTTTCACGCGAATGCTGCCGTCAATCCACGGTTTCTGGTTTGGGAATGTTTTTATCGTTGCTGTGGGTACGACATCGTCAATGCACTTCCTAATGAACTCGTCACCGAATCAGCATATTCGTCAATATTGTTGTTGGACGCGATGCGGAACATATTCCAATCCGCGTGATCGAAGCAGTCTTGAAGCGTGGATTCAGATTGGTCGGACCAGCGTTGAACAGACCTGAGCGCGGGAGCTTGTTGTTTGAGTTTCTGTTTGTAGGCAGGATCAACAAAATGGATCGTGCGTCAGCTTTTCCGAAAGGGGGCGGGGGACGGGGCCTTGTAAGCGTCGCGGAAATTAGTGTAGCAATGGTCCAGTGTTTTTCCAGCCCTGGTAGCACAATCGATATGCTGATAGAATTTAGGGAGTTTTGTTTTTAGATTAGCCTTGTTAAAATCCCCAGCTACGATGAATGCAGCCTCAGGGTGTGTGGTTTCCAGTTTACAAAGAGTCAGATAAAGTTCGTTCAGGGCCATCGATGTGTCTGCTTGGGGGGGAATGTATACGGCTGTGATTATGATTGACCAATTTTTCCTGGTTGTAAAAATTCTAATAGTTCGCATAATTTCAGTTTATGTGACAAAACAAGCATATAGTGTAGAGAATAGAGAATCATTGTACCATCTAAACTGCTATGAAATATATTTTCCATAACCAAAAATATTGTATAGTGTGGAGAATCATTGTACCATCTAAACTGCTATGAAATATATTTTCCATAACCAAAAATATTGTATTTTCAGCTGTTTGAAGTTGGTGAACAAAACCAAAAGTAAAAGACACAAAAATCTAACTTCAAAATGAGAAGCATAGTTATAGCGCACATAGAACCAAATCTACCTCTTCTTTTGTCGGGCATGCTGGCTCCATGCTGGTGGGGTAGTGGACTAATTCCATGGTTAGAGAACAGAAGATCATAGATCAACGTTTTAAGGAAGGTATTCAAAAACCTCAAAATAACCTATCTATTCTATTCTCAGAGCATTAATAAAACCTCCAAGGAAAACTTTCAAGGAACCAGAGTAAAATGTTCTCAGAACCTACCTACAAACAAAAAATAAACGGTCCCAGAACAGGCAAAATGTTCACTTCTCTTCTCAGAACATTTAAAAAACGTTCAGTTTTACCAGTCAGGAAATGTATGGATTTGTTCCCACAACCAATGTGAAACCAAAAACATACTTTCCCACATCTTCCAAGGAACAAAATGTGCTTTTTTAAAACTCCTGTCCTGTCCCTCCAGTACCCACTCTATGTGTTCAGACACACAATTTCTGAGAGCTTGCAGATAGAGTATGAATAACTAAAGTGCACTATGGCCTGAAAAAGGAGATAGAGAACCCTCTACACTGGAGTGAGGAGCATTGGGGGATGGATTGGGAGTTGTAAATGATTAAAAAATGCAGAGCGATGTTTTCATCCTGCAGTAGAGGGCTAATCGGCGCAGTGCTTTATAGTTCTGTCCAACTGTAGGCCTCAGGGTTGCTATCTCATAATCACACCCTACTCTCCTGATGGAAAACGTGCCAGGCTAACGGAGAATGGGCTTTTCTGTCACGCCCTGACTTTAGAGAGCCTTTTTATGTCTCTATTTGGTTTGGTCAGGGTGTGATTTGGGGTGGGCATTCTATGTTTTTGTTTTCTATGATTTTGTATTTCTATGTTTTGGCCGGGTATGGTTCTCAATCAGGGACAGCTGTCTATCGTTGTCTCTGATTGGGAACCATACTTAGGTAGCCTTTTTCCCACCTTTCAGTGTGGGAAGTTGTCTTTGTTTGTGGCACTATAGCCCTTAAGCTTCACAGTCGTTTTTGTATTGTTTATTGTTGGCGTCATCTTAATAAAAGGAATATGTACCCTCACCGCGCTGTGCTTTGGTCCAGTTCTTCCAGCAACGGCTGTGACATTTTCACTCAAACCAGTGCCTCCCCAGCCCATTTCCCCTTAACACTCATGCTCTCTAACGCCAGCAGGACTGTTTGATCGCAATTGATGACAAAGATACAATTTTGTTAATGGAATGTGGGGATTCATCGGTTGTAATGATAAGGTTGATGAGATCTAATAACGGAGGGAGTGGAAGGATGAGGATGAATGAGCCTAAGTGTGAGTATGATCATGAGAGAGTGATTCTGACCATGCACATCATTCATCAAACTACAGATGTCGGATCTTAACTTGATCACTCTTTTGTCACAGAACTTTACTGCTGCATCGGGAAATTCAAATGAGCCTTGTGAGTTCCTGAAAAAAAGCGGTTATCTTTCTCTCCATGCGGGGGCAGTCGAGTCATTGGGATCAGTACTTGCCATCCAAATAATTTTCTCTCGCTCAAACGCTAGGACAAGGTCCTATTACTGCAACATTCTAATGTACAAAAATGTATCAGAAATGCAGCCATACACATCAACAACTGTCGTTTTACAGCTTAATAACAAGATAGATATTGGTCTCCGCTAGGCTATGACATACAAGTGCCAAGTGTATGGTAAGGTGAAAAGTAAGCAAAATTGTGGCCTGGGGTGGCATGGAGGTTAGGATCGCTGCCTTCAGCGTGGCCACGCACATGTATGTCTATCTTGTTAGCATGGTTTTGATTCTGGCCTATGCCCTTCTGGCACAAATAACTCAATCGCCCGATTGATTTGATTTATTTACAGATTCAAATATGGAGAGTCCAGGGATATTTTACCCCTGATCTTGATAAGAAATGACCATGCTAGATACTTTTGGGTAACATAAATAGGATACAAATAATATCAATAGGCTACACCAACATTAGTTTCCATTCATACAAAGTGTCAGGTAAAATGCCACAGTAGATTTGCCTTGGTAAACGATTAAATACTTTATTTCTATTATACAGAATGCTTGTCAAATAGATAATCGCCCTTAGTCTGTTCAAAAAGCGGTAAATTGTGGTGATTACAATACCAACCAGAGGGCGAACATGTCTTAAAGACTTTGGTTGCAAGCAGGACTTAAAGACCCTGCATGGTCAATCTGTTGTCTGCATTGGCGTGCAGCGTTTACAGTGATACGGCCTCTGCAGAAGTCAGGGCATTCATACTTGCGCTTCGCGGAGCACATCAGAGGTGTTGAGCAGAGCTGTTGTGAAGGAAGTGAGTTTGTGTTTATACAGGACCTCCCGCCCCCACCTACCGTTAACCAATCATGTCAATGCAGAGCTTTAAGGAGCTATTCGGAGCCTGGGAGGCACGCTGCGATGCGGTACAGAGCTCAATTTGGCCTCTGCATGCCTCCGGAGGCTCCGCATTTGCGTCACACCTTCCATATGGAGCCTCTGACCACATTTTCCGATCAAGCATAAACTGGCTTTAAGGGTAACGCCGACATCCTATTTTAGGGAGCGGTAGAGGTGACCAATAAGGGTTACAATTAAGATCAGCTGTGAGGGTGAATTTAGCTCGTATTGATGGTTTAACGAGACATCAGATGGCGATCATCTAGTACCATCGATGGTTGCAATAGGCCCCTTGTTCTTTGATTATATTCCAAAAGGCTACATTCTGTAGGCCACCCAATAGCCCATCCATTGTCACATAATGAAAGTGAAAAACAATAATAGGCTACTGTGTTTCCCTGGCAGAGTTCGGCCATCAGTTGATAGACAGATGTAGGCCTACTGTAGAAGATAAACTTTCCTCCAGTGTGGATGCTCGTCCACATTTTGTAGTTAGGCAATGTATAATTTGTCAATATACACTACATGACCAAAAGTCGAACATCGACATCCAAAATCATGGGCATTAATATGGAGTTGGTCCCCCCTTTGCTGCTATAATAGCCTCCACTCTTCTGGGAAGGCTTTCCACTAGATCATGGAACATTGCTGAGGGGACTTGTTTACATTCAGCCACAAGAGCATTAGGGAGGTTGAGCACTGATGTTGGGCGATTAGGCCTGGCTCGGAGTCGGCGTTCCAATTCATCCCAAATGTGTTCGATGGAGTTGAGGTCAGGGCTCTGTGCAGGCCAGTCAAGTTCTTCCACGCCGTTCTCGACAAACCATTTCTGTATGGACCTTACTTTGTGCACAGGGGCATTGTCATGCTGAAACAGGAAAGGGCCTTCCCAAACTGGAAGCACAGAATCGTCTAGAATATCATTGTAGGCTGTAGCGTTAAGATTTTCCTTCACTGGAACTAAGGAGCATAGCCTGAACCATGAAAAACAGTCCTAGACCATTATTCCTCCTACACCAAACTTTACAGTTGGCACTCTGCATTGGGGCACAAAGCGTTCTCCAGGCATCCGTCAAACCCAGATTCGTCCGTCTGACTGCCAGATGGGAAAGCGTGAGCTTTACACCACTCCAGCCAACGCTTGGCATTGCACATGGTGATCTTAGGCCTGCGTGTGGCTGCTTGGCCATGGAAATCCATTTCATGAAGCTCCCGATGAACAGTTCTTGTGCTGACGTTGCTTCCAGAGGCAGTTTGGAACTTAGTAGTAAGTATTGCAACCGAGGATAGACGGTTTTTCAATGCTCTACGCGCTTCAGCACTCGGTGGTCCCGTTCTGTGCGCTTTGTGGCCGTTGTTTCTCCTAGACGTTTCCACTTCACAATAACAGCACTTACAGTTGACCTACGCAACTCTAGCAGGGCAGAAATTTGACGGACTGACTTGTTGGAAAGGTGGCATCCTATAATGGTGCCACATTTAAAGTCACTGAGCTCTTCAGTAAGGCCATTCTACTGCCAATGTTTGTCTATGAAGATTGCATGGCCGTGTGCTCGATTTTATACACCTGTCAGCAACGGGTGTGGCTGAAATAGCCAAATCCACTAATTTGAAAGGGTGTTCACATAGGGCTGTGGCGGAAATGACAGTTTGTCAGCCGGTAATTGTTTAAGCAAATAACAGCTGGTCCCACAGTAATTGATCCTTAATTAACGTAAACACATTTAGCATCTTCTGGATTCCACGCATAGCCTACAAGCCACTGATGCTGACCTTTGGAACATCTACATTTTAAAAAGTCTAATAAATCCATGTAATATAGTCTACACCATCACAATTAACCCATTATTTATTTTAGACAGGTCTAAAGAAACATGATATGAAGAAAATGTAGTCTATTTCAGAAGAACAGAATAGCATACTCTGAGTCCTTATGTTTGGCCCTGATCTGGCTATGCCATATGGCTGTGGCTACACTAGCTCATTTAGCAGACAGGATTTACTTAGAATTCCATGGCATTATTTTATATATTTTATAGTATGAAGAATACAATTGAACATATCTGAATAAAATAGACAGGATATTTTCTCCAAACGAATTGAGGGAGTGTGCACATGTGGCTATTCTGTGTTGAGCTGTTAACAAAGAAACAGGTCCTCATATATGCTTAATTTGGAGTTATTTATGCAACTTAAGTTGTTATACAAACATTGGGCTATATGTTAAGATTTTTAATACGTTATAAGGCTGCATGATGGGACTCTAATGATGGTTTGATAAAAGTTGCATGAAAGGCATGAGCTCTGCTTTTTTTGCGCAGGCTGAACACATTTCATCAGTCTCTCATTCACAATTTGACAAGCACTTGAGACTGCCTCGAAATTCCCGACGGCATCCCCTTTGTGGGGCTGTAATGCCCCCTAAAAAAATCCATGCCTTTTGTGGCCAGTGGCCGTTGTGCCCTTGGGCTGAATATAATAATTAGAATTCCCTTCTCCCGGTTGCATGCTCCGAAGTACCTCTCACTTAGATGGCTCTTTCAGATATCTAAATTCTTATTAGCCAATGCCCATCACTGGGCCTTCAGGTTCTTCTCACAGGCAATCTCAGATCCTTCTCACAGGCTACAAGTGAAGACCAACACATCGGGGCGCGCGTCCTTATCGAATTCCAAGGCGCATATTGAAGATGTTGGAAGAACTGTCCACATTTACTTTTCATCAGCCAACAAGATGAGAAGGCCTAATGAACAGCAAACGCACTAGCTTATGCCAATCTACTTCCCCTCATTTTTTATTTATTTATTTTATTTCACCTTTATTTAACCAGCTATTCAAATATTAAAGCCGCACAATACAGGCTTTCAATCCACACTAAAGACTATAACTACACTACATGACCAAAAGTATTTGGACATAGGGCTGTTATGGTGACCGTATTACCGCCACATTGGCAGTCACGCGTCATAACCACAGTCAAATTCCATGTGACCATTTAATCACAGTAAATAGGCTTCTCCAAGCTCTGATGCTGCTGATGGTCTTGACCGAACTTGCTAACTGCCTTGTACTCAGCACTCTATAGTCCCTCTAATCACTCTGACATAAATGGAAAGGTAATCAAAAATCTAATCAAACACTTCGAGAGCCCATGAGCTCATGTTGCTCAACATTTCTATAGGCTATGCAATTCTGTGGGAAAACAGAGT
The DNA here is from genome assembly GCF_002910315.2 of Salvelinus sp. IW2-2015. NCBI lineage: Eukaryota > Metazoa > Chordata > Actinopteri > Salmoniformes > Salmonidae > Salvelinus > Salvelinus sp. IW2-2015. Next base: position 23,706,510 of record NC_036855.1, on the reverse strand, counting down.
GATAGCCTCTATTAAAAAGAGAAGTATCCCATCAGCTTTCTATAGGCTAGGCCTACTATATTTGTTTCGCAACTTTCTTAATATTAAGCACATTGCTTCTCTTTACAACAGGAGTATAGCCTTCCTGGCTGGCATGAAAATGAACCACGGGAAAAGCATCCTCCATTCGCTATTAAAGTGCATGATAATGGTCCATTCTAAATCAAAACACATTTCACACATATATTATTTAGCATATGTAAAGACAAGATGAAATCAAAATAGTCTGATGGGGGACAATATTATCCTATTCCTTATGAATTATATATTATCACTTGTGAATGATCCCCAGCGTAAGGCAAGAAACAATGCCTTTTTTTGCAAATTTTTTGAATCATAGTCACACACCTCATGTAGCCTAGCCCATAGGCCTATATGTTTTGATAAGGTTTGTATCACAACTAAAGTGACCAAATAACTTCTTAAAATTAAGCACATGAATCCACTTTACAAGGGGTGTAGAGTTAACTTGCATACATAAGCAGCGCGTGAGTTTCAAGTTTTTTGGCAGATCATTTAGATTTAAAAAAAAACTTTTAGCCCTTTTTCTCCCCAATTTCGTGGTATCCAATTGGTATTTACAGTCTTGTCTCATTGCTGTAACTCCTGTATGGCTCGGCAGAGGCAAAGGTCGAGAACCGTGCATCCTCCGAAACACAGTTTCATCAGCTGTCTGGGTGGCTGGTCTCAGATGATCCTGCAGGTGAAGAAGACAGATGTGGAGGTCCTGGGCTGGTGTGGTTAAACAGGGTATGCGGTTGTCAGGCCGATTGGACGTACTGCCAAATTCTCTAAAACAACGTTGGAGGCGGCTTATGGTAGAGAAATTAACATTAAATTATCTGACAACAGCTCTGGTGGACATTACTGCAGTCAGCATGCCAATTGCATGCTCCCTCAAAACTTGAGACATCTGTGGCATTGTGTTGTTTGACAAAACTGCATATTTTAGAGTGGCATTTTATTGTCCCCAGCACAAGGTGCACATGTGTAATGATCACACTGTTTAATCTGCCTCTTGATATGCCACACCTGTCAGATGGATGGATTATATTGGCAAAGGAGAAATGCTCACTGAAAGGGATGTAAACAAATTTGTGCACAATATTTTTGAGAAATAAGCTTTTTGTGCGTATGGAAAATGATATTTATTTTATTTCAACTCATGAAACATGGGACCAACATTTTACATGTTGCATTTATATTTTTGTTCAGAGTATATATACTACATTTATACTCCGGACTCTCTGACATTGCTCATCCTAATATTTCTAGATTTCTTAATTCCATACTTTTACTTTTAGATTTGTGTGTATTATTATTGCACTGTTGGAGCTAGGAATACAAGCATTTCTCTACATCCAAGGGATTAATGTGTCAAAAATATGCTTTCATCCACGAGTCAAAGGGAAGTGGGTCAGATTCAAACTCATGCCGACTCTGGCAAATGTGTGCCGGGGTCAGTGGCAGTAACCACTGGACCACACAGGCACTGAGGAAACTAGTAATTGATTCAACCTATTGCTTGCTTTCAACATATAATAAAACAATTTATCTAAGAAAACAGATTTTCCGTAACAAAAAATACTTTATTATGATCCACATAAGAATTCACACGAGACGCGCTGTAGCCTGCACATAGCCTACATAAGATCCAATGTAGGTACATTGTATACAAACACTGCTTCCAGCTGCCCCCTGGCAGCTATTCTAAATATTTGTTCAGGTATTAAAATCCTCCTGCTGCAGGATTATTGTCCTGCGCCGAAAGGTGTCAAATTAAGATCCGACATCTGTACATTAAATATTCAGCATTAAGTAATGGATATAGGCATAAACACATGCCTATGTGAATATACTTTATATACGCAGAATTTTCCAGCCTTGCATAGTTTTGTTTATTACTTTTATGGGGTTTTTAAATGGTCTGTAAAGGGCAAAAACGTAGCGCAGAAGTAAATTCATCCACAAACACAAATATAACTATACAGTACAGTATATATTTATCTTAAATGAACCCATTTTCATGAATTTGGTGATATAATTGTCAAGCCCATTCAAAAGAATAGGGGACTGACCCCGGAAGTATGATGTAATACCGCGTTACATTCACAATGTATTGCTCATGGAGAAAATATTGCCTCTCGCATATGAAGAGCACATGATCCATTCTACTCTATACGCTAGGAAAGGGATGCGGCATTACGTCATGTTTCCGGGCTTGAAAATTATATCATCAAATTCTGCTAACATACGTATTGGCAATTAGTAACATATTGTACGAATTGGAGGACGTAACATATCATAAAGAAATTATATGATGGACGTCCACAAATTAATGCATATCATACGAAAAACGTAACATATCATACTAAATGAAGGGGAACAAATGTACAGTGGGGCAAAAAAGTATTTAGTCAGCCACCAATTGTGCAAGTTCTCCCACTTAAAAAGATGAGAGAGGCCTGTAATTTTCATCATAGGTACACTTCAACTATGACAGACAAAATGAGAAAAGAAAATCCAGAAAATCACATTGTAGGATTTTTAATGAATTTATTTGCAAATTATGGTAGAAAATAAGTATTTGGTCAATAACAAAAGTTTCTCAATACTTTGTTATATACCCTTTGTTGGCAATGACAGAGGTCAAATGTTTTCTGTAAGTCTTCACAAGGTTTTCACACACTGTTGCTGGTATTTTGGCCCATTCCTCCATGCAGATCTCCTCTAGAGCAGTGATGTTTTGGGGCTGTTGCTGGGCAACATGGACTTTCAACTCCCTCCAAAGATTTTCTATGGGGTTGAGATCTGGAGACTGGCTAGGCCACTCCAGGACCTTAAAATGCTTCTACGCAGCACTCTTCGTTGCCCGGGCGGTGTGTTTGGGATCATTGTCATGCTGAAAGACCCAGCCACGTTTCATCTTCAATGCCCTTGCTGATGGAAGGAGGTTTTCACTCAAATCTCACGATACTGGCCCCATTCATTCTTTCCTTTACACGGATCAGTCGTCCTGGTCCCTTTGCAGAAAAACAGCCCAAAGCATGATGTTTCCACCCCATGCTTCACAGTAGGTTGGTGTTCTTTGGATGCAACTCAGCATTCTTTGTCCTCCAAAGACGAAGAGTTGAGTTTTTATCAAAAAGTTCTATTTTGGTTTCATCTGACCATATGACATTCTCCCAATCTTCTTCTGGATCATCCAATGCTCTCTAGCAAATTTCAGACGGGCCTGGACATGTACTGGCTTAAGCAGGGGGACACGTTCGGCACTGCAGGATTTGAGTCCCTGGCGGCGTAGTGTGTTACTGATGGTAGGCTTTGTTACTTTGGTCCAGTCTCTCTGCAGGTCATTCATAGGTCCCCCGTGTGGTTCTGGGATTTTTGCTCACCGTTCTTTTGATCATTTTGACCCCACGGGTGAGATCTTGCGTGGAGCCCCAGATCGAGGGAGATTATCAGTGGTCTTGTATGTCTTCCATTTCCTAATAATTGCTCCCACAGTTGATTTCTTCAAACCAAGCTGCTTACCTATTGCAGATTCAGTCTTCCAGCCTGGTGCAGGTCTACAATTTTGTTTCTGGTGTCCTTTGACAGCTCTTTGGTCTTGGCCATAGTGGAGTTTGGAGTGTGACTGTTTGAGGTTGTGGACAGGTGTCTTTTATACTGATAACAAGTTCAAACAGGTGCCATTAATACAGGTAACGAGTGTAGGACAGAGGAGCCTCTTAAAGAAGAAGTTACAGGTCTGTGAGAGCCAGAAATCTTGCTTGTTTGTAGGTGACCAAATACTTATTTTCCACCATAATTTGCAAATAAATTCATAAAAAATCCTACAATGTGATTTTCTGGAATTTTTTTCTCATTTTGTCTGTCATTGTTGAAGTGTACCTATGATGAAAATGACAGGCCTTTCTCATCTTTTTAAGTGGGAGAACTTGCACAATTGGTGGCTGACTAAATACTTTTTTGCCCCACTGTATGTGTACTATGCTACCTCTGAGTCCAGATTGACATAACATGCTTCTGTCTGAACCTTCCCAAACCTTGTGTCCTGCAAAACACACCCCAGGTGTGCTAGCTCTGGAATAGTTCAAATACATGGAACAGCTGGGGGTTCCCGAGGAGAGGTTTGATAACCCCTGTTGTAGCCCACTGGTATGTAGAAATTTGGTGCTAGTCGCAGCTAGAAATGTTAACCTTGCCCACTTGGGAAAAAATGGTTGAATCAATGTTGTTTCCAGGTTATTTCAACCAAAAAATCTTTGTGATGACGTTGAATCAACGTGGGAAACTGATTTGGATTTGCAAAAAGTCGTCAACATAATGTAAGGATTTTGTTGATTTCAAGTTTAATACATGTTAGGTGACAACTCATCCAAATATAAATCATAACTAGATGTTGAACTGATGTCTGTGCCCAGTGGGGAGATACTTTGTTGAAGAGTGATAAGAAAAGGGTTATTTCAGAGTACTTTTGATATACGAACACTTCTGTAAAGATTGCTTTTAAAAGCTTGGCTGCATCAGCCAATTGCCCTTTAGATACTTAAGTGTTTCTTATCACTAAAACATCATATAATATGCTGAAAAGGTTATTGTGCTGAAGCGTTGGTTACTCTTACTTGGTTAGCTGTATTTCCATGAACAGAGCTTGTGGTTCACAGCAGTGGAGGCTCCTCAGAGGAGAAAGGGGATTTCTTTAAAAAATAAAAATTGTAAAACATTAAAAAGTTATCCTTTTTAGATAAAACTATACTAAATATATTCATGTCACCAAATAATTGATTAAAACACACTTTTTTGCAATGAAGGCATTCAGTAGCCTCAACACTACTCTGTAAGGTAGCACCATGGTGTAGCCGGAGGACAGCTAGCTTCCGTCCTTCTCTGGGTACCTTTACTTCAATGAAAAACCTAGGTGGCTCATGGTTTTCACCCCCTTCCATAGACTTACACAGTAATTGTGACAACTTCTAGGGGACATCCTCCAACCTATCAGAGCTCTTGCAGCATGAACTGACATGTTGTCCACCCAATCAAAGGATCAGAGAATGAATCTAGTACTGAAAGCATAAGCTACAGCTAGCTATCACTACAGTGCATAACATGTGGTGAGTAGCTGACTCAAAGAGAAAGAAAGACAATAGTTGAACAGTTTTGAACAAATTAATTTATTCCAAAATGAAGGAGAAGCAAGAGAAAAATTTTGTCATTATTTTCAGTTTCAGTTTCACTTATTTAGCTAGCAAATGCAGCTAGCTAGTTTAGCCTACTTAAATTCCCTGCTCAAACATAGTGATGCTATGTTAGATAGCTGGCTATGACTATCCAACACAACACTGGAACTCTTCCAAGTCAAGATAAGCTTTTGGTTTTACAAATGTATTGCCACCGGGGCCCGCCGGTGTAAGTGCTAAACTGCTTACAGTACACTGTAACGTCACTGCATGACTGTAGTGGGTTTACAAACGCTCTAGTTCTTTTAGCTATGTTGACAATGACGTTGCTTTAGCTAATATGGTGACAACGATGTAGGCTGTGTGTAGCGGTTATGATATGGTTTGGCTTGGAAAGGTTTTTCCCCTGGTCACATACAGCTGATGTGTTGTGCATTGAAGTCCACAAGCGAAGGGAATAGGTGGGAGGAGGAGAGCGCATCTATCTGAGAGAAGGAATACACTGTGGCTGTTTTGAAAGTGAACTGTGTTTACGCGTGATCAGGGGTGTATTCATTCTGCCGATTCTGTTGAAAAACGTTTCTTAAACGGAAGCAAACAGAAAGAAACGGGGATAAACATGCTTGAATTTGTTCAATAGAAACTCTAGTTTTCAACTGTTGCATTAATGATTACACCCTAGATCAGATAGATGCAGGCAAGAGTGTGCAAGTTGGTATTGAATGTGTCACTGTCTGTCCATGTGTCACTGTCTGTCGCCTAAACATTTTCGACCTGTGTGCACCTACGTTGTAAACTTTCATTCATTGGCTAGGTTTTAGGAACCTCATGATGGTTACAGGGAAAATGTGAGTATCATGTAGCAAACCTATTGCTGATACATTGAGCTGGGTGAATGGAATATGAATGAGTCATTCAATATGCTGTAATAGAAATAAGGCCATGCTCAGAATGTTTTTGTTGTTGTCCTCCTTCATCTTAAATGGCACCGACCGCCACTGGTTCACAGAGTATGCGTGTGTGGATTTGCAAAAAGTAATCAACGTAAGGGCATTTCGTCTTTTTTTCACCAAATGTTTTACCTAAATCAAGTGTCATCTTTTGTTGATTTCACATTGAATTTACGTTAGTTGACAAGTCAACCGAATGTAAATCAAAACTAAACGTTGAACTGACGTCTGTGCCCAGTAGGTTGCCTCTCACTACTGCCAACAGACCCGTTGGCCAAAAGCCTTTTTTATACTGAAATTGCTGGCTATGTCCTCGATCAGTCCAACTGTGCTGAAACCAGCAAGCGTATTTCTGTAACCACCCGAATAAAACCTTCCAACCTTGGCCACTGTTACATGCAGTATGTTACGGCTCGGTTGGATTGTGGGAAAAGGGTTTAATAAGGGTTGGGCTTGGGGGACTTGTCAGCACTGCTACACATGAGTGGTCTTTACAGGATAGCATCCTGTGCCAACCAATCAGGATGATTATAGTGGATTTTGTGAGATGTGAAGTTGGGGGAGTCGTTGATGGTAATATACAGTAAATGCCAGGGTGATTGTGGTGTTGCTGGTCCTCTGCTAACAGCATTTCCAGGTTTTACAGCTGAAAGGCCAGCTCAGCTCAGCATCAGGAGGGTGTGGTTGACAGACAGTGCATCCAGCCAGAAGCAGAGCAGAGGCACAAGCCCCTTCAGCAGCTGGTTCTGAGGTAGACTTACTGAAAACTCTGAGGGCATGGTCCTTTCTTAGCAGAAAGTAACTTAAGGGCAGGAATGAAATATTTAATGTGGAAAAATGTGCTTTTGAGCCTCTCACACCATTATTTTTGACATGTTCAGTTATGGTTGGTTGTGCACTGAGTGTACAAAACATTAGGAACATATGCTATTTCCATGGCATAGACTGACCAGGTGAATCGAGGTGAAAGCTATGATCCCTTATTGATATCACTTGTTAAATCCACTTCAATCAGTGTAGATGAAGGGGAGGAGACAGGTTAAATAATTATTTTTAATCATTGAGACATGGATTGTATATGTGTGCCACTCAGAGGGTGAATGGACAAGACAAAAGTTTTATGTGCCTTTTGAATAGGGTATGGTAGTAGGTGCCAGGTGCACCGGCTTGAGTGTGTCATGAACTGCAATACTGCTGGGTTTTTCACGCTCAACAGTTTCCTGTGTGTATCAAGAATGGTCCACCACCCAAAGGACATCCAGCCAACTTGATACAACTGTGGGAAGTATTGGAGTCAACATGGGCCAGCATCCCTGTTGAACGCTTTCGACACCTTGTAGAGTCCATGCCCTGACGAATTGAGGCTGTTCTCAGGGCAAAAGGGGTTGTGACTCAATATTTGGAAGGTGTTCCTAATGTTTTGTTCACTCAGTGTAATTTTAGTCTTGGTGGAGAAAAAGACCCTTGAATAGAATAGCATTAACTTGACATCAATATCTGGGATTGGGTGTTGAAGCTCAGCAGTACACTCATTTGTCACATCAGCCCTCAGCCAATGGCGAGCCATGAAGGTGGGTGGTGGCTGGTGGCTGCAGCAGCAGTGCCCTGAAGCCGGACCGAGGCTTTGAGTCAAGCTCCACCCCTAAATTTAAATTCTGTGAGTCACAATGGGAATGCTGCCCTGATAAATGAATAATTAAAGTGAAACCAATCATGGGAGTTTACACTGATCTCAGAATCTCATTAACCCACTTAAGAAATGTATCTCTCATCTCGGAGGAGAGGCCAGAGAGAGAGAGAGAGGGTGTCTTGGCAGAGTGGTGTGTCCATTGCAGTCAGAGCTTCAGGAAGGGTACTGTATGAGGTGTCTCCAAAAGCCTCACCCTCCCCAGTTTTTAAAGATCAAACAGGTTTTTATAGTCAGTGTCCAAGTCATACTACAATGGGAGCAAGTTAGTCATTCTGTACCTAGTAGTGTTGAAAATTCGTGTTTTTTTGTTAACTCATAAAAAGAACTTTCAAGTAATTCAGTGTAGGAGCATCAAGGGAACCTGAAATGATCCCGCTCTCTGTCACCATATCTTTTATATTCTGGTTTTCTATGTTTTTTTCTGTATTATTATTAAGAACAGGTACACCTGTAGGTGACCTTAGGTAGTTTAACATCTAGACAGAAGTAATATTTAAAATTGGATTTTTTTGACAGAAACAGATATTGTCTCTCTCTAGTCAGCAGGAAGCAGATTGTGCAGTCAACGTTTCTACCTGTTCTTGATTATGGTGATACTGTTTATCAAAATGCAGCTGCCTTACTCTTCAACCCTTGGATGCTGTTTTTCATAGCGCCCTTTGTTTTGTGACAGGAGACAGTTTTATTTATCATCACTGTATTTTTAACCAAAATTATGGCTGGACATCTTTGAAGTCACGTAGATCACATCGTTATGCTCTTTTTGTTTACAAAGCCCTGCTCCACAAAGTTCCGAATGACCTAACATCACTGTTAAGATTTTAAATGGCAAGTTATCAAACCTGTTCACAGGGTTGATTAACTCTGGACACTCCTTTGGTGTCTAGAGAGATAGATAAATCAGATTTTAATTCCCTTGCACCATACGTGTAGAATTATCTACAATCCACTTTAAAATTGGAGGATTTGGTTCCTCTAAGCCTTAGAGTCTAAGGCCTTTCAGATGGTTGTTAGGATACCTTTTTACTGAAGAATTTGTCTGTTTTTTATGATTGTGTTTTGCTTTTCATGTATTGTTGTGTATAATAACATGCATTTTATTGTGTATATGAATGTGTAGTTTAATGTGTTTATTGTATTTTAATGTGTATTGTGGTGCTATACAGGGCTCATCTGAAAAAGAGAACTTGGTCTCAGCATTGACTCCCTGCCAAAATTAAGGTTGAATAAAATTCATCACTGAGATACCATTGGCAGAAACAGGGTTTGGCTATAACACTGTCTCCAGACATATCTTTAAATGTAAGTGAACACAGTCAAATTTGAATAAGTCTGGCAAAAAGTACTGAACAAGTATTGGACAATAGGATGCTATAGCTAATAAAGAAAATGGTGGCTTACAGGCTGGCTTGGTGGGGACTTGTGCCTGGTATCTTGAATGACACAAACTAGTATTGACTATCCTGTTAGGCCCTTGAGTGAGTCGCAGGTTTCAAAATTGGTCCTCTCCACCCCTGTAAGAAATGGTACGGTACGGATGCTGCTGAGGGGATGACTGATGGTAATGATGAAGGAGATGATGATGCGGATCAATGTTGGTGCTCTAGTTTCCCCCATCTCACCCTCCGTCTTCTATTATGCTTTCCTGGCACAGCTTCACACTGTTCTGCATGGTTGTTCCTCCATGGTCCTGTCCCCAGGCACCGCTGTGCTGTGCCGTGCATATTGCTGGCTCTCAAACCTTCGTCTCCGTCACATTTAGAAAAATGCAGGAGAAATGCCAGCTGCTTCTAAAGGCACAATACACAATCTGAATGACTCATCACTTGAATAAGATGAATGAAAGATGAGCTGGTGTACTCTCCAACACTGAATGAGAGTCATAGAAGAGATGACGCAGACTGAGTGCCAACCCTGCATCATACTCATTGAGACAGATTCGTTCAGACCCTCACCTCCTAGTGCTGTGAGAAGACTGTTGAAGCCTGTTGAAGGGTCAATAACCATAATGTAGTGTCCTTTCTCTGAATGAATCTTCTGAAAGTCTCTGCCAGCACTGACAGGAAAACTTCTTCAGCGGAGGCATTTTCTCTCGCACTCTCACCGCAGTGACGTAACAGTGTTTATCTTCAGCGTTATAAAACTTTGTCTGGTTGAGAGCTCTTCCTCCAGGGTCCGTGTGGTGTACGTCTGAGTATCTCTACACCTCTGATCCAACCCCTTCCTCTCCTCTCTATCTGCCTTCCCAGGATAACCATCCTAAACAAAAGGGGGATGATTAATTTTGTGCAGTGACGGAGAATCATGGTTGTGAGACTCAGCATATGGGACGTATACAGTGTTATGCATTTTTGTTGTTTCCTTAGGGAGCTGGACAGGGGGAAATATTGAATGGAAGTGTCACGTTCTGAGCTTAGTTTCTTTTTATGTCTTTGTGTTAGGTTGGTCAGGGCATGAGTTGGGGTGGGTAGTCTATGTTCTGTTTTCTATGTTGTTGTATTTCTATGTCTGGCCTGATATGGTTCTCAATAAGAGGCAGCTGTCGATCGTTGTCTCTGATTGAGAATCATATTTAGGTAGCTTGTTTTCCCCATTTTGGTTGTGGGTGGTTGTTTTCTGTTTATGTGTTTGTGTCACCATTCAGGACTGTTTTGGTTTTCGTTATCATTCACTTTGTTATTTTTGTATTTTGTAGTGTTCAGTTTATTATTAAAATATGACGAACACTTACCACGCTGCATATTGGTCCGATCCTTCAAACTCCTCAGACGAAGAGGACGAGAATCGTTACAGGAAGCCAGACCACTAGGCAAAAACTGGTTGAATCAACGTTGTTTCCACGTCATTTCATAAACAAATTCTATGTGATGACGTTGTATCAACACTGGTGACGCTGGTGAACAAGCTGGTCAAGCTGGTCTGGCAAAACCCACCCATTATTATCATATTTCCCAACATGCTCTATTACAGCTAGATTTTTTTGTGTGTGTTTTTGCATGTACTGTACATTGATTGATTTATTAATTGTATGCTACACAAAGATGAATGACATACATTTTTCTAAACTATTCCAATCTTTTAGTTGGATTCATTGCATCCGTTACTTACATTTTTATTTATTTTTATTTCAACTTTATTTACCCAGGTAAGCTAGTTGAGAACAAGTTCTCATTTACAACTGCGCCCTGGCCAAGATAAAGCAAAGCAGTTCGACACATACAAGAACACAGAGTTACACATGGAATAAACAAACATACAGTCAGTAATACAGTAGAAAAAGTCTATATACAGTGTGTGCAAATGAGGTAGGATAAGGGAGGTAAGGCAATAAATAGGCCATGGTGGCGAAGGAATTACAATATAGCAATTAAACACTGGAATGGTAGATGTGCAGAAGATGAATGTGCAAGTAGAGATACTGGGGTGCAAAGGAGCAAGATAAATAAATAAATACAGTATGGGGATGAGGTAGTTGCATGGGCTATTTACAGATGGGCTATGTACAGGTGCAGTGATCTGTGAGTTACTCTGACAGCTGGTGCTTAAAGCTAGTAAGGAAGATATGTCTCCAGCTTCAGTGATTTTTGCAGTTCGTTCCAGTCATTGGCAGCAGAGAACTGGAAGTAAAAGCGGCCAAAGGAAGAATTGGCTTTGGGGGTGACCAGTGAGATATACCTGCTGGAGCGCGTGCTACGGGTGGGTAGGACCTTGAGCGTGGCTGAGGTGCACCCATGACCAGCTTTGAAACCAGATTGCATAGCGGAGAAGGTACGTTGGGATTCGAAATGGTCGGTAATCTGTTTGTTAACTTGGCTTTCGAAGACGTTAGAAAGGCAGGGTAGGATAGATATAGGTCTGTAGCAGTTTGGGTCTGGAGTGTCTCCCCCTTTGAAGAGGGGGATGACCGTGGCAGCTTTCCAATCTTTGGGAATCTCAGATGATACGAAAGAGAGGTTGAACAGGCTAGTAATAGGAGTTGCAACAATTTCGACAGATCATTTTAGAAAGAGAGGGTCCAGATTGCCTAGCCCGGCTGATTTGTAGGGGTCCAGATTTTGCAGCTCTTTCAGAACCTCAGCTATCTGGATTTGGGTGAAGGAGAAATGGGGTAGGCTTGGGCGAGTTGCTGTGGGGGGGTGCAGGGCTGTTGACTGGGGTAGGGGTAGCCAGGTGGAAAGCATGGCCAGCCGTAGAAAAATGCTTATTGAAATTCTCAATTATAGTGGATTTATCAGTGGTGACAGTGTTTCCTAGCCTCAGTGCAATGGGCAACTAGGAGGAGGTGCTCTTATTCTCCATGGACTTTACAGTGTCCCTGAACTTTTTGGAGTTTGTGCTACAGGATGCACATTTCTGCTTGAAAAAGCTAGCCTTAGCTTTCCTAACTGCCTGTGAATATTGGTTCCTAACTTCCCTGAAAAGTTGCATATCACGGGGGCTATTCGATGCTAATGCAGTACACCACAGGATGTTTTTGTGCTGGTCAAGAACAGTCAGGTCTGGAGTGAACCAAGGGCTATATCTGTTCCTGGTTCTACATTTTTTGAATGGGGCATGCTTTTTTAAGATTGTGAGGAAGGCACTTTTAAAGAATAACCAGGAATAACTGTCACAGTGCCAGAATAACTCTACTGACGGGATGAGGTCAATATCCTTCCAGGATACCCGGACCAGGTCGATTAGAAAGGTCTGCTCGCTGAAGTGTTTTAGGGAGCGTTTGACAGTGATGAGGGGTGGTCGTTTGACCGCAGACCCATTACGGATGCAGACAATGAGGCAGTGATCGCTGAGATCTTGGTTGAAAACAGCAGAGGTGTATTTGGAGGGCAAGTTGGTTAGAATGATATCTATGAGGGTGTCGTGTTTACGGATTTGGGGTTATACCTGGTGGGTTCATTGATAATTTGTGTGAGATTGAGGGCATCAAGCTTAGATTGTAGGATGGCCGGGGTGTTAAGCATGTCCCAGTTTAGGTAATCTAGCAGCACGAGCTCTGAAGATAGATGGGGGGCAATCAATTCACATATGGTGTCCAGGGTACAGCTGGGGGCAGAAGGTGGTCTATAGCAAGCGGCAATGGTGAGAGACTTGTTTCTGGAAAGGTGCATTTTTAAAAAGTAGAAGCTCAAATTGTTTGGGTACAGACCTGGATAGTAAGACAGAACTCTGCAGGCTATCTCTGCAGTAGATTGCAACACCGCCCCCTTTGGCAGTTCTATCTTGTTTGAAAATGTTATAGTTAGGGATGGACATTTCAGGGTTTTTGGTGGTCTTCCTCATTCAGACAGGATTCAGACACGGCTAGGACATCCGGGTTGGCAGAGTGTGCTAAAAAAGTGAATAAAACAAACATAAGGAGCAGGCTTCTAATGTTAACATGCATGAAACCAAGGTTTTTTCGGTTACACAAGTCAACAAATGAGAGCACCTGGGGAATAGGAGTGGAGCTAGGCACTGCAGGGCCTGGATTAACCTCTACATCACCAGAGGAACAGAGGAGGAGTAGGATAAGGGTAATGGTTACTGAAATGGTTGTTCCAGTTTAGATGGTCTCATTTATTCATAATTCTAATCCTGGCAGTCATTCTGAATGCAGATTTGGGGTGAATAGAAATTCCAATTGTTGAATATTCCTACTCTGGCTGGATTCCAATAGGAATTAAATATACCTTTGCAAGCCAGCATAATGTGACTTGAAGGCCTGAGGGGTCCACTGTATTAGGGAGAAACTCTTAAAGTAAGACCTACTGATGTACTGTCTTTAATAATTAAGCACTTTGATGCTGGTGACCAGTTTATGCTGGTATGCTGGTCACCAGTGTCCAAGACACAGCGAAGGCTGGTCACCAGCATACCATGCTGGTCACCAGTGTCCAAAACACATGCTGGTATGCTGGTCACCCGTGTCCAAAACACAGCGTATGCTGTGATCAGCCTATGCTGGTCTATGCTGTTTTTTTCAGCAGGGTAGTGAGACAGGTTCCAGGCTAAAACTATAAAGGCATCCTCCTACAGTTTATATACAATAGTACTCATTGTTTGTTGTGCATTCTGCGGGTGATTTGAATGACCAATAAATGTAAGTGTTACAGGAGTTAATACTGTAGATCAGAATTACCCCTCCCCCTCTCTCTTTTTCTCCCCCCCCCCCCTCTCTCGCTTCTAGCTATGTTCTGGAGTGCTACTGTGGAGTGATCGCTTGTAGCAAACTGAAGACAAATGAGATTTATAGATTTTTTTCCCTCACAGTTTCTTTACTCTCCCTCTTTTCTGTCTTTCCCTCGCTCTCTCCAATCATGCCACAACATGTCTCAGTTCCCTGCTATCATCAGCTTTGGACGGAGGAGCCTCTATCTGAGCCAGGCTACTGTGGAAAGAGGATTGTTGACCCTCCCTACCCACCCTGTTGCTGGTTGGGTGTCGCTCCCCGCTCTGCCTGGTGGTGGCCCTCGGGAGCTTTGAGCAAATACAGGTACGTTCAGTGCTCTACACTCCTATTGATTTCTGTCATTTCCTGTCACATTGTTCCATTCGATTAAATTGCTCAGTGGTTGCATCACTGTGGATCATAAACATTAGTTGTACTGTAAGAATTGGCTAGACATTGGGAGACATGGTTTATCGATGGTTACTGGAAAGTTTTACACAGATCACGCAAAGGCACGCTTGATATTGTCCTTATTCATAGCCCTTATTGTTATTGTAATGTACTGTATCAGTATCAGACTCTTACATCAAATAGAATAAGTATGTCTGATGACAAGCCAATCTGAGGTCAGTGAATCTCCTAGCCCACACTCTTAGCATACAGAGGGCTCTGCCTGCTGAGAGGGCAGCAGTATTAGTGCTGAAGTCAGTAACATTTGATTTGATTGGAAGTTAGTGCTGCTTAAGCAGGGAAAATTAAATGTGACCGTCAATTTGATCAATTGACAGTTAGTTATGCTTTCCTGCATTTGATGTATTGATTTGAGTTGTGGTAAAGATGACACAAGATAACTTTTAATAAACAATTCATTATGATTATCTAACTCATAATAATTGAATGTGTGACTATGTTGATTACAGAGTGAGGAACAAGATGAACATTTTTCATGTTGTTTCCAATGAAGGAATCAGAGAATGTAAATGCTCATCTTAAAACCTAGCCTAAGTGATTTAGGGCAAAGAGTATCTGTAGCTAAGAATTCCTTCTTCTATGTATAATTTATCATGTAACTGTGTGTGTGTGTGTGTGTGTGTGTCTCGTCTTTATCTGTGTGTCCACCTGCAGAGTGCGATAGTGCAGCAGCCATGACGAACGCAGTGATGGGCGGTAGCTCGGACCGCTGGGTGCCCAACGATAGGCAGATGAGCATGCATGCCAAGTAAGCACGGGTGGCAGAACAACAGGGTACACTAAGCACCATGCTGTTATCTCTGCACTCTAAAAAAAATTGTTTTATTTATTTTGACCTAGCCAGTTGGGTTGTGTGAATGACCCAACATGTTGAGTTGTTGGGATTACCGAAACATGGGTTAATTTAACCATCAATTTAGTTTTTATTTACTTTCATGCTGGGTTGACCCAGCAGCTGGTTCTTTTTAATGTCATTTTCAGGAGGCGGGGCTTATTAGGAGCGTGGCTTTCTACATTATTTTTGGCCATCCATGTGAGCAAATGTCATACCTATTCATCATGTTAAGTTTGTACACTGCAGCGCCTCCTGAGTGGCGCAATGGAGATTCTGGGTTTGAGTCCAGGCTCTGTCGCGACTGGGAGACCCATGGCCATTGCACAATTGGCCCAGCGTCATCCGGGTTAGGGGAGGGTTTGGCCGGCAGGGATGTCCTTGTCTCATCGTGCACCAGCAACTCCTGTGGCGGGCCGGACGCAGTGCACCCTGACAAGGTTGCCAGGTGTACAGTGTTTCCTCCGACACATTGATGCAGCTGGCTTCCGGGTTAAGTGGGCATTCTGTCAAGAAGCAGTGGGGCTTTGTTGGGTTGTGTTTCGGAGGATGCTCGACCATCACCTCTCCCGAGTCCGTACTGGAGTTGCAGCGATGAGACAAGACTGTAACTGTAACGGCTCTCTTTCGGTGAGTGAGTAGACCAAGGCGCAGCGGGTGATGAATACATAATGACTTTATTGTAAGACGAAGACAGACACGAAATACACTTGACTAAATATACAAAATAACAAAACGAACTAGACAGACCTAAACTACGAACTTACATGAAACGAAGAACACATGAACAGGAACGACCGAATGAACGAGACGAGACAGTACCGTGTGGTGCAACAGACACAGCGACAATCACCCACAAACAAACAGTGAGAACAACCTACCTTAATATGACTCTCAATTAGAGGAAAACGCAAAACACCTGCCTCTAATTAAGAGCCATACCAGGCAACCCAAAACCAACATAGAAACAGCAAACATAGACTGCCCACCCAAAACTCACGCCCTGACCATCACACACATACAAAACAACAGAAAACAGGTCAGGAACGTGACAGTAACGACCAATTGGGGAGAAAAAAGAGAAACAAAAATACAAATAAAATGTTTGTACACTGCAAATGTATATTTTTCAAACATGATATATTATAATATAACAAGATTATTTACATTATGTACTAAAGTGGTAACTATCCCAACATTGGGATTTGCGTGACTCCTACTCCTTATGTGACTCCTACACGTGTGTAAGCCTCATTAAAGCTGTCCGTCTCCAACCTTAATACACGATAACAATACAACTGAACAGATGAACGGGAATGACATTTGCTCTCACGGGTGGCTAAAAATAACTTAACATCTGAAAGCTACACCCTTACTAAGCCACGCCTCCATTCTTATGATCTAACCCACTGGGACATATCTCAATAATCCAGCATCAAAAACCCTACCTTGCACTTTTTTTAAAGAAAACAACCCAACTAAGAGACCCAATGCCTGCAACCCAGCAGTTGGGTCATCCAAACAACCCAGCATTTTTTTGAGTGTGGGTCAATTGCCTGCTGCATGGTGCTGTTAACCCTTCCATGCTTTCCCAGGCACCAATTTATTTTCTCCTCTCCTGTCTACTTCCTTTTAACCTCTGCCCTGGCTGGGACTCAGTGATAAGGAACAGTAAGTAGTAAAGCTCTCCCTCCATCTCTCCGTCTACCTTATCCTCCCACCCTCTCCACTGTTTCAATCTACTATTCTAGTTTTTTATTGTATTTAGAGTGTATCTAGGGTATGTACAGGTAAATGTATATTCACTCCTGAATTATTGTATGTTCACATATGTTTGGACACAGGTAATGAAGGGTGTTTGCACAATGTGCACATGTGCATTAGGCCATTATGGTATTTGTTGTATTACGTTCTGTCTACTTTGTCTCTCTGTCTATTGTATACCTCTGTCAATTTGTCCACTCTTGTGTTTGAGTGTTATTTTGCATATACATTTGATTTCTCACTGTATGTCTGAGTGTGTGACGCTGATGAGCTAAAAATGCATGCATGCATCATGGGTGCCTCAGCCCCAGACAGTTTTCCTGTGTGGTTGTCAGGGGCAACTGGACCAACCAGACCAGGCCTGGTCCCGGCGCTCCGGACCTGACTGACGAGGAGAAGGAGATCATTAACGGTGTGATCGCCCGTGCTGAGAAGATGGAGGCCATGGAGCAGGAAAGAATTGGGTGAGGACTAAAGAGACATTCTGAGCTAATGGATTGGAACTCCATTGCACTGCCAACCTCAGTGTTGTTAAATCTCAGCTCTGCAAAAATACTGGACAAGATGATAGAATTACACACACGTCATTCCATCAGTTGGACTATTATTACCACATTTACCCAACTGAGCATGGATGTTCTACTGGTAATTGGCTGTAATGAGAGTTGTCCYRRCTGCTGCAGGCGCCTGGTGAACCGTCTAGATGACATGAAGAAGACGGTGTGTGGGGACGGGGTGAACCGCTGTCTGCTRTGTGGGGAGCAGCTGGGTGTTCCAGGGGTCAGCTCAGTGGTTTGTGAGGACTGCAAAAAGGTAGGGGGGTTGGAAAGATTGGCTTTTTGCCCCTTCCTAGATGGCAAAGACGTTTTGATTTTGCTGTGATGAACCATTACGGACCATGTTAGGCCACAATTGACCCTGAGAAATTAAATGGTAATATATATGTGACATTGTAAACATTAATACCTCTTTGTGAACCTGTGTCTTCTCTCCTGTAGCACATGTGCACCAAGTGTGGAGTGCAGAACGGCAGCCGGTCGCGCTCTGTGTGGCTCTGCAAGATCTGCAGCGAACAGCGAGAGGTGAGTATTTCTGCGTGACACACAGGGTGACAGGGATATGTCATAGCATGACACGTTACGCTATCTGTCATAGTGAATTAAAAGACGTGGTGGGTGAAAGATACAGAGTGATGATTCACTTCTGTGAGACAGAGGGATCAGGGAGATTAACAGTGAGTGTACTGTTGGTGTCAAGGTTAAAGCTTATATGACGCAGGCCATTATTTACAAACCCCAGGAAGACTATCTGTTGTCATGGCGTCAGCTTGATGGGGATCCAAATAAAGATGAAAGATTCTAAATAATCTCTTAGGTGTGGAAGCGATCTGGTGCCTGGTTCTTCAAAGGCTTTCCTAAGCAGTTCCTGCCCTCGCCCATGCCCATCTCCAAGTCCAAAGAGTCAAGTGCCCAGCGAGCCCCAGAGCCAGCATCATCTGACCCCAGGGCTGCAGCTGGTCATACCCGACCACAGGCACAGGCCAGAGGTAAGCAGGCCACACGGAGCAGTGGGAATCAGGTTGATTGCTTTCTTGGCTTGTGAGAGTGGCAAAGCAGATATAGACATGGTCTGTTTTCAGTAGCTGGCCAGGCAGAATAAAACCCATTCAGCTAACTAATTATAGCTAAATGGGAATGATGTTGTCCTGAGGTCAATATTCTATTTTAAAATGACTTGAAATATAAAAGCGATGGAAAGCCCGAACAGTATCTACAATGTTTTATTTGTTTTATCTTTTGTACTGTTCTTTACTGATATTGTCGACTATGAATATAGTACTACTGTTTTGTTGGGAACATATCTCAGTGGGCCATGCACACTCGGGAGAGGTCTTAATTCATGAACATGTACCACGTTCAATATGACTGAAGTCTTATACAAAACGATACAGTTGACGGGGCAAAAATAAGAGTGTAGGTGTGAGAGAGAATCAGTGTCCTGTGCTGCCTGTCTCCCAGGTCCAGAGGAGAGTCAGGCTCCTAGTGCTAGCCAGCAGGGAGCAGGTGAGTCATTCAGTCATTAACCTTATAGCCACCATCTCAATGCACCGTCTCACCAGTTTAAACAAACATCACCAGATGTTGGGCCCTCCACTGGCTCCCAGTCACTCCTAACATTTATTTGAATGATTCATTTGTCAGCATTACCATTAAAGCCCAGGTCTGATTCCCAGAATGAGCACTGCCACCTCCTCTCAGACAGCCAGATCCAGGGGTGGGTGGGTTGACTTAGGCAGTGGGAAGTACATTCTGGGGCAAGGCTGGCACCTCCAGGGGGCTCTGAAAAGAGAGGTGGCATAGAATCTCCTCCCACTTGTAGCAGTGCCATTAGGATTGCAGTAAGATATCCTCAAAAAAGAAAGCTGGGGGGGGGGAAAGGTAGAGAAAAAATCCAGGCTTTAGGAAGTGATCAAGGTTGCCTGCCACAGTTTGTTGTACTGTATGTAGGTCAATGCCTGTGCAATGGAAAATCTGCAACATTAAAAGGATTCAGAGACTAGGGAGCCATATGGATTCCACTGCAGGGCAGTCTCAGTGATATGCTGATGTGTGTGTGTGTGTGTGTATGTGTGTGTATGTGCGCATGTTTGTTAATGTGTGTAGCAGGACCAGAGGAACTGGGGCATGCTGGCAAACCACCTGTGGCCCCTAAGCCGTCAGATGTTCGCATGGCCACTGGTGGGACTGGTCATGGTTACAATGAGGGAGGTGCTCAGAACAGCCCAGTGGTGCTGCAGAAGGCTGTTCCAGTCCAGAGCTCCAGGCCCCCTCCAGCAGCATCGGCCCAGCAGGGTAGGGCAAAGATGGACCCACATCACCAGGCCAGCCCTGACACTGACACACACTTAGCATTTATAGAGGATAGAAATATGTGGTGTCCATCAGCACATAAGAACACTAATCATTATCATGGTTATGGTTGTAGCTCCACTGGAGACGGAGGGAGGTGGCTACTCCACTAGCGCTGCTCCAGTGGAGGAGAGAGTGCCTCCTGCAGTGCGGGAGGAGAGGAGACAGCCAATCACCTACAACCCCCCTCCTGCTCGACAACAAGCCCCTCCGCCTGAGGAGGAGGATGCAAACAGCTATGACTCAGATGAGGCCAGTAAGTGACCAGCCTGTCCTTCCAGCTAGACCTCTTCAATATGGGCTATGTGTCTATTGTTGGATTTCCACCTTACTCAAGACTTCAGTGATCTCTCTCTATGGCTTCCAGACTGTTTTAAGTCAACATACACTGAGTGTACTAACAGCCCTTAGTTGTGGTTTACTGGGCATATATCACACCTCCTCGGGCTATATTGCTTAAATAGACTCAATATTAGGAAGATGTTTTTAACGTTTTGTACACTTAGTGTATAATGACTCCCACTGGGCACAGACATCAATTTAACGTCTATTCCACGTTGGTTCAATGTAATTTCATTGAAATGACGTGGAAACAATGTTGATTCAACCTGTGTGTGCCCTGTGAGTCTGCTCTTTGTATTTCTAGTTGTTTACATAGTCATTCAGCAGACACTTTTATCCAGTCTGTTGTAGCATCTCCATGCTTGATCTCTTACTCCTCTGAGTCGGTGGCCTTTGTAGGGTTCTAAGCATATCAATCATCTAATAATACTAGCAGCCAGCATGCATCCTTCTAGTAGAATTCAGGGAGATGTATTGGAGATGATATACGATACCAACCGTATATTATCCAAGCATTTGAATCAATATCTTGGAAGTAAAGTAGAACAGAATGTAAAACAATTCAATAGTGAGACATAAACTCTGTAATGGAACAATTTGTGTGTATGTCTCCCTTGCGTAATGGGAATCGTGTCATGACAGTCGTACGTCATGTTCCATGCCTCAAATGGTCTTTCCTTGCTCCCTGGGGGATGAGGTGTTAATTTACTTCATGGAGGTCCGGGAATTTAGAACAGAACACATTATTTGGGATACGAGAGCGCTGATGGGATCTAGATTTCCCTTGTGTTTGAATAGTTCCCTAATGTTATGGTAGAAATGGCAGAAATAGCATTGGTTCTGGTTCTCTATGGAGTTGGCAGTGCTAGGACAGCCAGGTTCCGTGGTACAGACTGGTTTCAATAGCTCAACTGCTGCTGACTAGATCAGTGTTAAATCTACTCACAGATGCCCTGGTTCTGTAGGCCTAATGGATTAAACAAGTACATTATTTGTTTGCATCTAGTTACTGTAGATAGCATTATATTACACAAATTAAATGTGTGCATTTTCGCCCTAATCTAATAATAAACTTTCCTGTGCTTTATGTTTTCCTGCCATTTGAAATGTTGCGTATTAGCTCAGTGATGTCTAATAGCTAAAGAGGCTGATTGGAGTCAGAGAGATTTAAGTACACAGGCCACTAGAACTACAGGCTTTAAAAGCTGGCCTCCCAACCATTACTCAGCAATGTGGTGGTTTGGAGCTGTTGGAGGTTTACTGTTTTAGATGAGGGGGATGATAGATTTAAACCTATTGATTATTAGTATGATCCCAGTTTCACCCTCCCTAAACATCCATGCATAGAATCCCATTTAACTTCTCTGTTTTCATATTCTGTTTGAAGTGGGATATTTTCTAAATGTATTCCTTTGTGAGTCATATTTCTTCTTTAGTTGATATTACAGTAATATTCTGCTGGTTTTTAATGGAATTTCCTGTTTCTAATATTTGAACGGATGCAGAACCTATTTCATCTGTTTACAGTCCATTTAGTCTGCAGATTTACTGTTGGATTATTTATTTATTTCTTCTTTATCAGTTCATCACTTGATTTTCTGTTCTTTGGTCTACCCTCTGGCGTGAAGCTCATATCTCTATTACTGTAGACCAGGCCTCTCCAACCCTGTTCCTGGAGAGTTACCCTCCTGTAGGTTTTTCGCTCCCACACCAGTTACTAACCTGATTCAGTTTATCAACCAGCTAATTATTACAATCAAGTGCGCTAGATTAGAGTTGGAGTGAAAACCTACAGGATGGTAGCTGTCTATGAAAAGGGTTGTAGACATTCTCAATATTTTCTGATACTCTGAGAATCAATCCTAGTCTAGACTCTATTTACAACCCAGTGCCCTCAATATAAGATGTACTGCTAGTGTCTGTGTTCCACTGTTTGTTGTCTGATCTAATGACTGTCCTGGGTGTGTTTCAGCCACTCTGGGCGGCTTGGAGTTCAGCTTACTTTATGAGCAGGAGAACAACAGTCTCCACTGCAGCATCCTCAAAGCCAAGGTATCCCTTACTGCACTCATTCACTCACTCTGAGCCAATTACACTGAAGTGGCCTGTGTTAAGAAGCTGCTGCTGCAGGAGTTTACTTTCCTATCTTGAATAGGGGCTCCTGGTCCCTGCTGTCCTGTCTGGTGACATAAAGACTCTTGTCTTTCCCTCAGGGACTGAAGCCCATGGACTCGAACGGACTGGCTGATCCCTATGTCAAGCTGCATCTACTGCCAGGGGCCAGTAAGGTGATAGAATTCACTTTCCTTATTTTCAACCTGGGAGTTAATATATGTTTGTGTATTTGTTATGGTATGTGTTATGATTCAGAAAAATGTGTTATGCTAGGATACACGCCCATTAGCTCAAGCCTGCCACCATAAGGATTATCCATTGTACTACACATAAAGATCCCTTGCCTCTCTCCAGCCTCAGATATAGAAGTGCTGAAGACCAGTTGATTGAGTTCCTTATCTTTATTTATTGTATCTACTCTCATGTGCTGCAGTCCAACAAGCTACGCACCAAGACCCTGAGAAACACCCGTAACCCTGCCTGGAACGAGACCCTGGTCTACCACGGACTCACAGATGAGGATATGCAGCGCAAGACTCTCAGGTGGATACTTAAAGCAGTGAAACAACACACGCCTGTTCACTAAACATCAGGATAACCTGTCTTGTTGTCTACATTTGTTGCCGTGGTTTTATCTACGGGCTTAATTGTTTTCATTGACATGATTTCCTCCATAGACGTTATGATCCAATATTATCGATGTACTATCTTGGTTGATGTAGGATCTCTGTCTGTGATGAGGACAAGTTTGGGCATAATGAGTTTATTGGAGAAACTCGCGTTGCGCTGAAGAAACTGAAGATCAACCAGAAAAAAACCTTCAACGTGTGTCTCGAGAGAGTTGTCCCTGTGAGTATGTTAAGATGCTACACACGTTAGATAAATATACAGTAAAAGTCCCATTTGTTTGATTGGACCACCCATATTCTTCCACAGACAAAGAAGACCGCAACAGCTGGAGGGGCTCGAGGCATTTCGCTCTACGAGGATGAGGTATTGGTGTTTGACCTGCGTGTGTGGGCATGTAGATTACCGCTACGTGTCTTCATGCAAATCATGTCTTCATGATATGATTTTTTTTAAATGTCACTCTTCCCTCCTCTCTCCCCCATCTCTCTCTCGTCCAGGGTGGGAAGGAGGTTGGAGATGTGGAGGAGCGTGGTCGTATCTTGATCTCCCTCACGTACAGCACCCAGCAGAATCGTCTCCTCGTGGGTGTGGTGCGCTGTGTTCACCTGGCCGCCATGGATGCCAATGGATACTCTGACCCATTTGTCGAAATGTCAGTCTGTTTCACTGTGATTCCTATCAGGCGTCATTACAAACAAAACCTTTCCAGTGTTTAGTATAATTTTTTCAATCAAAATCAATACAAATGGATTATGTCAAAGTTTTTCATTTGCATAGCAGAATATATCTGTTTTGCAATTTACTTTCCTATCCCCAAATGCAGGATGACAACATCAAACTAATATGATCTATTATATGATGTGTTAGATGCCTGAGACCTGATATGGGGAAGAAGGCCAAGAACAAAACAAATATCAAGAAGAAGACCCTAAACCCAGAGTACAATGAGGTCAGTCTCCCATGCAATAATAATACAAGACCAAAGCAACCATCTGACAGCAGTACTTTGTTTGTGATTTTAATGTTTAAATGCCTGTCAAAACATCAATGTATTGATTTGTGTATCGAAGTTAATTACATTTATTGGACATTGTGAGGGGGATGATTTCTCCGTTGTTGTGTTACAGGAATTTAGCTATGACATCAAGCACAGCGACCTGGCTAAGAAGACCCTGGACATCTCAGTGTGGGACTACGACATTGGGAAATCCAATGATTACATCGGTACGATCCATAGGAGATCTGGTTGAGATCTAGTATACCTTGTTGAAGTTTCCATCTGTTGTGCCAGCCCTCTCACCCCCCTCTCCCTCCCTGTTGGTCTGCTGTAGGTGGGTGTCAGCTGGGCATCACAGCCAAAGGGGAGCGGCTGAAGCACTGGTATGAGTGCCTGAAGAACAAGGACAAGAAGATAGAGCGCTGGCACACCCTGTTGAATGAGAATCCTGTCAACAGCAACTAACCCCTATTAGAATGAGCGAAGTCATCTCCCTCAACACTCAGCCCCCTCTCCTTTCTCACATTACCCTCTCTAACCTCCCCAAGAACCTTTAATGTTGGACTAACCAGTAGTCTTCCTGTCTGGCTGTCTGCATTCTTTCCTGCCCTCAACCCAACCCGCCACATGCACCTTTCCCATCCTCCCCTGTTGTCCAAGATGTGATATTCCCATCTCATGTCTCTCCCCCTGTACTGAGACTTATCTGGAAAGACTCCCCCAGAGGCAAAACATGGTATACTTTAAAATCATCCTTCAAAAACAATTTAGGGATTCAACAATTTAAGGCAAAAAATACATAAATAATACCTTTGAAGATAATAAAAACAACAGCTTGACATTGCATTATACAGTTGCATTGAGATAATCATGGCAGTTGATGATGTTATATACTGAACTTGACACATCCTAAAGAATTTTGAAATGCACTAGCACAAAAGATGTTGAAGCAATATGTTATGGAATTCTATGTGGGATTACAGCTGCAGCACCCATGGAACTATGAAGTTCATTAGACTGGCAGGTTGTAATCCTTGATTTCTGGTAAAATGACATCATGCAGTATTATTACCACTTGTATGAGCATGCAAAACCACATGAAAACACACCGAGGACCCACAGCTGCCCTCTGAACTATTTCAAATGTTCCTAAAGTCACATGTTTATTTAAGGATATCTAATGAATATTATGGCATTCTCGAGAAGAAGGTTTATGTGTTGCAGAATTTCTGAAGTTAAAGATAAAAATAATCTGGACTATGGGAATGATTCACAAAACACTTGACTGACATTTAGTTTGGAGAGAACATTGATTATGTTTTAATATATTACATACTAAACAGGCAATTCAAATCATATATTTTTATTTCAGTATCAGTTTAAATATTTTGAATGATAGCACTCCTATTAGAAGAAACTGTGCTCACTTTCTGCCAGGTGTTCACTGTGTTCTTATTTGAGTCGTGTTTATAGAGGTAGTGGGAACATGTTACATTTTTGATGAGAATGTTTGCACTGAAAAGTTGAAAATCTGGTTCAGTTCTTTGTTTACGGTGAAGGAAGAGAGGAGACAGGAAAACATTATTTCCCTGTCTAGTAATGAGAAGTATACTATAACAGGTGTGGTTTAAATGAATGTTTACTGAGGTTTTTTACTGACTGACATTTTTACATTGAATGCACATGATCAGATTTTTCACTGACACTTAAAGTCTGCTCCCCCTTAGTCACATTAAATAAGACAACATGGGTAAGGCTATGTCATAAGTAAACGTGCTGCTTGCATGCACTGTGCTCGTGACTCTTGTGTTTTCTGTGGATGGAGCAGTCACACACCCCAACCCGCTCCTCCCCGCAATGCACCCCCCTTAACCCACTCTGGCCGCCTCCATTCGTTCTTCATTCTTTTTTGCTGCACCAATCACTCAAAGTTTTGCCGGGTGGCTGTTGACCAATTAGCGTAATTCAAGGAAAGCACATCTTATACCATGGAATGACCTCAATTTATACAGCTGTTTGCAAGTTTCTCAAAAAAAACGATGCATGAGAGATCTTGTGGTTCATGATATATACATTGACTTAAGAAACAAATTATATTGTAATTTGATGATTTGTCTCTACCCCTTAACATTGGTCCAAATGCTTTTTTAAAACACTGAAGTCCACAGCAACATACATTTATTGCAGCATGAATATCAGGACAATTATTGTTATCATTAGGCTAACAATGGATACATTAATTGATGTACCAGGCTACTTTAGACCCTCTTCGGAGCATCCTCAGCTTGGTAATGTGACAGGGATGAGAGCAAAAGCTAGGACCCTGTACACAGAGCTCAGATAACGCTTAGAGGGCTGATTATTGTGCGTAAACAGTCAAGCACATTAACAAATGGATCTCACCGATTAGTTCCTGAAGGTAGAAGATTAAAGGAGATTAATCTCATCCATAGAGTGATGTATTTTCACCAAGTGCTCTGTCTCCTCCTTTGATGGGTAAAAACAGGGGCTCCCACAGTCATGAGAGCCTCTGTCTGAACTGTATTGGCCTGCTGTTCACCAGTAGCCACAATTTCAACTTTATTTTGTTGCGTATGCACTTGGTTTTCACTGGTTCTACTACGGTACTATTGTAGCCTACCTGTTCTGTTTTTGACCAGTTTAGTGGTCTTTAATCTTAATTCGTTTCTATTCACTTTTCTGGATAGTAAGTATCGGATAGTAAGTATCGCTAAACCTAAAGAGGATACAACTGTTCTCCGTTTTGTTCTGCCTACTCTATTTAAATGAATTGTTTGTTGGTTTTTTGTAAATAAGTAGTGCATGGACTTGAGAGAAACAAAATATAAGTATCTGTGTATGTTTGCATGTAAAGATTTTACAAGGAGTTAGGTTTACACAGATCAATAAAAGCTAGGTCAGACTTGTGAGATCATTATCTTGTGTACCGTCTATGGTCTTTGTAGGGAGATTTTTTTTGTGTATGTGTGCTTTTGATGCTAACTGTTGCGTTGTGCCTAAGAACAGCCCATTGGGCATATACCACACCTCCTCGGTCCTTATTGCTTAAAAATACACTGAGTGTATTAAACATTAGGAACACCTGCTCTTTCCATGACATAGACTGACCAGGTGAATCCAGGTGAACGCTATGATCCCTTATTGATGTCACTTGTTAAATCCACTTCAAATCAGTCTAGATGAAGGGGAGAAGACAGGTTAAAGAAGGATTTCTAGACCTTGAGACATGGATTGTGTATGTGTGCCATTCAATTAAAAAAAAATAAAATAAATTGTCACATGTGCCGAATACAACAGGTGTTTCACCTAACAGTGAAATGCTTACTTACAAGCCCTTAACCAACAATGCAGTTAAGAAAAATACCTGCTAAGTTAAAAAAAATCATAAAAAACAAATA